>NC_073699.1:52094714-52461381 GCF_023634085.1 Falco cherrug | reverse complement strand
GACTCACAGAAAATTCTGTAGTATGAAATAATTATAGAGACTTTCTAAATTAACTGATAAAAACGCGAGGTCACACTTCACTCCCACCATTTTTCACAAGGACTGTTTAATACCAATTTGTCACAGTTATGTATTCGGTTACGCTTCATTTACATCACAAGTCATGTTTCAAGCACAAGTTCAATAGATAACTTAAAAGTCAGCCAAAATCAACTATTTCTATTCATCTTCTCTATTTCCTTTCATATTATGATAAAGAGAAGAGGTTCTACTAATGTAGGTATAAAGGTGATTTCACACCCTCTATTATTCGTCTTTTTGTAAAGCATTGGAATGGCCATAGTTGGTCAGATCAAAAATCTGTTTAGTCCAATATCCTATCTCCAGCAGTGGCTATTAGGAGATGTTTAGGGAAGACAATAAGGCAAGCAGATACAATTCTTCCTTCTATGGCTTGCTGAGCCCTTAATAATTTTCAGCTCAAGGTCTTTCTGAGTTGGATTTGGTTTCCAGTAACCTACTGATACTCAACAGATTTCCATGAAAATATCCAGTCTCTCTTTGTACTATGTAAATCTCAAGCACCCTTCTCTGCTCCTCCAAAAAGTTACTGCCACTATTTCTGTTTCCACTAAAATGTCAGTGCTGTGTCAAAGAAACAAGGCAGGAATTAAGAGGCTGGCAAGAAGCTTTCTAGAATACAGAGTGAGGTGATGTGCACAGAGTTCAGTGCCTTCATTCGCAGTGAGACTGCATTTGCTCCACTACAATAACATGTGTTAATCGTCCTCTTCAGCTAACCTCACCAACATCAACAATTTTATGTTTTTCTTTTGATAGCTTTCCTGATGTGGTTGGCTTCTGTGAATTCAGCTATGGAACTCACTACATGGACATTTGAACCTGGAATGTCCATTAGTTTCAGTGTGATGCCAATCAATGAGTCCCTCACTGGTGTCTTCAGTGATGGAGCAGTAAGTCAGGAGCTACTTCATATCATCACTCACTGCATGCATTTATGAAAAGAAAAAGGAACAAAAGCAAACTACAAAACTAATCCTTAGTATTGTCAACAACAGTACAGTAAATTTGATATACACATGCACATACACAGTGGAATCGGCATTAGCCAGGCTGTAAATCTTATTTCATTATTAAACAACTGCCCCAGTAATTCACAGTTTTTCCATGGGTAAATGTCTCTTCTTGTTGGTGCCACAAAACAGGCAGATATGTTATTAATTATAACATTTAATAACAGAAGAGTGAGCAACTGCCACTCCATCAGCAACTATCAGAGAAATAATAGTACTCTCCTGTTAGTCACAGTTTTCTAGAAGGGCTCATTTATAAAGATTCATGAGTGACTGCATGCTTACTTTGCCTGCAGAGCTACTGTCCCTGCATATACACAAAGAGATGAAGCAGAATGGCTACTAGGAGACTACTGCACATGTAAATAACCAATTAAATAGCTCACCGGGTGCATACTATTTTTATTATCACAATGCATCTAGTTTGTACTTGTGCTTTGACATTTCTACTTCAAAAGACAGCCCTCATTGCCCCTTGGGAGAAAAATCTCTGGTTTTCCCTTTACTCAGGAGAAACCTCTAGGGCACCTTTTGTGACAAAGGCTCTGTCAAGCAGTTCTTAATACAGAAAACCTGCAATTCTTCTAAAAGTTTTCATGCTGCTTATAGGATCATACTGGACAGCCAAGATATCTGGGATTGAGAATGTGGCTTAGAGCTCCATCTCTGGACAAGCATTGCAGGAACAAGTCCTCAGCCCGATATCACATGAATGATGCCAGATATATTGCCTTATGACTCATCCCAAACAAGACTTCAGAGCAGTTTATTGGTATGAAGCTAGGAACTGAGGAAGACTGGGAGACAAGCAAGTAAGCAGGGCTCAGGACAGACTAACTCTGACTTTTGAGATTCACTAAAATTCCAACCGTGTACAGAACATACCAGTGACAAAGATATTTGAGACTGCAACATGTTAAGAAGGCGAAAGATAAAGCCTTTTCTTTAACATAAAAAGAGGTAACCTAGGAGATATCTTACCCTCTTCTCTTCCCTGCCCAGCATGGAAGAGGCTTAATGCTGCTCTAGCGAAAGGCTGCTGTGGGCAGCAGGAGCTGCCACCGTTCCCGGCAGCAAGAAGTATCTGGTGCAGTGCCAGCAACAAACAAAAGAGTAACACATAGGTGCATGTTTGGTGCCTAAAAATCAATCCAAATGGGGCTGAAAGGAATTACATTAAACCTATCTACCACTTGGACCTAGTGCATGTGTGTGATGATGCATTTTACTTAATTAGGATGTAACCAGAAGACAAAAGCAAAGAGGAAAGATCAAGTTGGAGTCAGTAGAGGAAATACTCTGCAGACTGGATGCCCCAAATACTGTCATTTTAAATAAAGCCCTTTAAAAGTCTAAAATTTAGCCTACCAGCTTTAGTGTGTTGAGTGGGTTCACAGAGTGATATCAGTCTGTACTTTCTTCTGGAGGGGTGAAGCCCTGAGCACAAGCAAGATAAATGATCGCTTGACAGCTCTGCACCCCCTCAGCAAACTGCTGCCTGCTCTTCCATAAAAGCAGCAAGGCTATAGAAAGGCTCGTTACACCCACTCCATCAGTAAGACTGGGAGAGAAAGGGGCAAGTCTTAAGAGCAAACAGAAATGGTGCTTTGAGCTTCACACATTCTTAGCAACATTTAACCCAAAATCTGACTTGGGCTCCCAAACTTTACAGTACAAACTGCTGCATTTGCCTGTCTGCTATATACCTAGCAGAAAACTGAGCAGAAATTTCCTCTTTAAATATGAAAAAAATCATACGCCTGTTAATATTTTGCCTACCACTAGAAGACTACAACGAAGCAGAAATAAGAAAAAAATCTTACGTACCCAACAAAAGAACAGAAAAGCATTGAGAAAAGTTATCTATATATGCCCAAATGTAGGAAAACCAAGAGTTCTGCAGTTCAACAAACACTGCTATTATATTTTAAGTTTCATTTTTGAACCATTCTGAAGACTTGCAAGCATTTTTTACTTTACTTGTAATATATTTACATGTACATTTACATGTACATATGTAATTATATATATTTGTAATGTAGAAGCAGTCTCCGTAGCTATAACATTGCTATTTAGGTGCATAAAACAAAGAGTAACTACGTTAAAAATGCCCTGTCAGCCCAGTATTTTGGGTACCTCTAAAATAATGAAAATAGTTTGAGTTGACTGCATAACTTCCAGTAATAATATTTCTACAAATAGTTCAGATTCATTAGACCCTGCATGATCAGGTTTGTACCTCTAGAGTTCATGATTTAAAAATGGCAATGCATTTTTTAAAAAAATATTTTTACACAGAGAAGTAGAGTTTAAAGAATTGAATCAAGTAAATTAAAACCATTTTATTGTTGTTTACAATTGCATACTAAAAGCTAGGACATGAAAAATGCTTCATAACGAGACGTGAAAGCATTTCTTACCATGTTCATAATTTTTTCTAGTTTTCATTTGATAATGTTAGTAAAATCAACTGGCTTTTACAAAAGATTTGGTTTTCACTCTAGAATAATTCTGTCACATCCTTTCCAAGCACTTCTCTCCAGTCACACTAACATACATGGTTTCAGAAAAATTTCGTAAGTCAGCAGAGTAAAATAAGTACCTCTGATATTCAAATACTGAAATTCAGTTTAAAAGTAGGTAATAAACATGTAATTGGGAAAAACTAGAAGAAAAGTATGTGACTGTGAAGAAGGAAATCACATCCTTTGTACTTCATCACAGTTCTGGCATTACCGACAGTGAACTAAAACTTCCTTGATATATTAGGGAATTGGTGAACCTGAGAAGTCAGAACACTAAACATCCAAGTTTAAGACTCCATTAGGGTTGCCATTTCCTTATTTAATGACTGTGATGTAATTTACATTTTTGTTGAGACAGAGTGTCAGTGAGTCAAGTGTAATCATTTTGTTACAGCTAAACTGCAAGTTTAGAAATTCGATGAATTCCAGAGCTTAGAAAGCTGCTGTTACAAACTTGAGCAAATAAGTATGTTTGAGTGATATAAATTATATGTCCCTTTTCAATTCAGTTTGCTTTTTATTGTATCACTTTAAAATGCTTATGGATGCCCATGGCAGCATGTACATTACTGTCTCCTGATTTGAGTATGCCTTTGGTAACTGCAGTAAGTGGCCTCCTCACTGCTTGAGTGAAAACAGTATTCTGGTCACACGGGGCAACACTTGATAACAAACCTGATGGCCTTTCTCCATCCAGCAAGCAATCATTTTAAAATGTTACGTTCCATTGTGTTTTCCTAGTATTATTTTTCACTGTACCAAGTGAAAGTTAAAAATATTCAGCATCCACAAAGCTAAGCACCAGCCCAAACACCAGAATGCAAAAGTTGACAACAGACATCAGTGCTAAGGAAGCTTTACCTGAACAAAATATTGCTACTGAGGTAAAGAACATAAGCATATTGCAAGTCTCCCTAGCTTGTTGATTACAACTACAGCATCAAACAAAAGGGGGGGGGGGGGGGGGGGGGGCGGGGATAAACAGTGCTGATGATTGACCTCCCTTCATCAGTCTGAAAAATCTGTCTGCATAGTAAATGCCAAAACTGCCATGAAAGATGCACTGGCATTATCATATGCATGGCACTAGAATAGTCTTGGAAGTTTACAGTAGTTACTTTTTTTTTCCTACCAAGAAATCACAGGGTCCAGGACAGCAGAATCCCAAATCATGTAATATATCTTGGGTTGAAAAATGGCAAATTCACAAACTCTGTCCACAAACATCCATGATTTTAGGTCTCTGCCACCAATTGTGTGATATCAAGCAGAAGACAGCAGACTTCCCATGAGGTTTTAATACTACAACAAGGTCTCTTCTGCCTTCATTAAATTCACCACTTTTAAAACCCAACCACCTCATAACACTACAGATAGACATGTTGACTCCCCATTTGACTGGCAAAATCAAAACATGCTTTCCTTTTCAGAAATTACTTTTGGCAAAGATAAAACATGCTCTTTCCTTTTCAGAAATTATTTTAAGCACAGACATCAAAGTCAATACATTCTTTTACAATTCCCAAAATATAGCTGAGCATTTGTCTAAAAATGGACTAGAATAAGAGGTATCTGAAGACAAAAATAAATGATTTTGCTAGATGGTCTGTCAGCGCATTATCTCTTGCAAACCAAGTAACTATGGTTCAATGTCCACAAACTTCACGAAGCCCAAAGTACCTTATAGATGGTTCTGGCACATCCACTGCCATTCCTCACTGCGCACTTGAAACCTTCACTGCCAAGCCACCTGACTAAGTAATGCTTCTCTTGTTTCGAACTTTCCCTCCCACTGCAATGCAGCAATCTGCGCTTGGCGGGGAGCAGAGCAAATATGAGAGGGTGCATTGAACAAAAGTGTAAATGAAAAATGGGAAAAGTTGAAAACTATTTATGCTTGAAAACATTTGCATGAAGACCATCATTTTACAGTTCCTTTCTGAGATGCTAATGCCAACAGAAACACTATGGCTTCTCGGTCATAATACTATTTTAGTAACTTTCAAAAACTTTCTTCTCATTAAAGGCCGTCGGTTTGCCCTTGCTGAAACATCACTGAGAGGCAGCCCCAAAACCAGACTACTCAACAAGGCCAGAAAGTAGAGCAAACAGAATACCACCTTTCAGAGAGAATCCATGAACTGCTTTGCAGTTCTTTGCAGACTGGAGAGATTTCTCAAGAAAGAAAATAACTAGTTCATGTTTCTAATTCACTTAAAGGCTTTTGGTAGCCCAGCAGGATTCAGCAATGGGACAGTCCACACACAGAGTGTTTGCAGCACGTGTTTTTCCTGTGCTTTACAGTATTGCTGAGGTACCATTACTGATGAAAATTAAGAATGTTTTAATCACAGCAAATCAGTCCTATTCTCACTAAAATTCTGACAATTTATGTACCGATTGTTGTTAAAGGTCAGAGCACTAGAAAGGGAAAGAATAAAACCATACCAGAGTCCAACTGCAATACCTGCTTGGTCTTCTTATAATATGGGATTGGCTGAGAATGAAGGGGGGGAATAAAATTGTGAGAAATTACCATTTGCTGAGCTGCCCCAACAGAACTCTGTGTGGAAACCAGCAGGCTACTCCTGGTAAACAAAGTATCCTGCCCACAGATGATATTCTCAGTTACAAAGCTAGCTAGGGGAGGAAGGGGCAGCCTAGAGCAAGAGCACTTAACAGAAATGCTTGTTGTTATTTTAAATAACAAAGTAAAGGACAATGACGTTGCAAAATCCGCTATGTAGTTTCTTTCCCCTTTAAAATCCATAAACAACATTGTTTGCCCCATGATACACTTTGTATTTTGAAGGGATCATCATTGTATAGCTACTTTAATCTAACTGAAATGCACATTGGAAACAGAAACAGCTGTATGACAAACAGCTGTATGCCAAACCTGTTCCCAAGCTTTCAGAAAAGTTGGAAAATATAGAGTATTTGCAAAAAACAATGAAGAGAATGAGCAACAGTTGCTGATAGTCTTTCTCCTGCATAAATAAACTTTAAATGGCTATCAAAACAACAGAATCCTAGGAAGTTTTTTCAAATCCCAGATCATTGCTTTGCAATTCTTATCATTACCTTCATTAACTGATCACCTTTCTTCCTAAATGACAATTATATATCAATTCTGAAGGAACTGTGTATTCCAGTTTTCCAGAAGCTTGATTTTTTTAGAAGCAGAACACAGATCTGAAGATGGGTTTGAGAATAAAATAAGCTTATTAGTTCTGAGTTGTTACCGTTGGATCAAGTGGAAAAGTTATGCATGCTGCAAAGGGAAACACATGGTATCAATCTGAACATGAACAGAATGTCATTTATAATAACTATTACAATCTTGGTGGGCTGTTATCTTTTATATCCAGTATAAAAGCAAACAATCATACCAATACTCAACAGCATGAAATGCCTAGTGTGTCCTCCTTCACAGAACACCAGCAGATCTTTCCTTTTCTGCAATTACAAGTAACTGCCACCAGAATAAATAATACAATCAGTGCAATAACAGAAAAATAACCTCATGGAAAGATGGCAAAGGTAAACACACTACATTCAAATCTATTAATTGCACTTCCAACACAAATTTGGGTGGAAAAGTTTGTCGTTGATGGCACCTAGAGATGTTCTAGGTATGACAGTTTCCTTATTCTGCATATAGGAAACCACAGAAACTTCAGAGCTAGGTATTTTATTGGTCCAAAAATCACAAAATAATCTGGGCAAAGCATAATTTTACTACCCCTGATTAAGCGAGCGTGACAGGCTCCAATAGACAGAAAACACTGACACAAACCGACTGATCATACTATGTATGTCAGTTCAGGTACTTAAAGGCATTTCGGCTGTCTAGCCAAATAAATGGTTACCATCTTTGATTCTCCAACACATGAACAAACACATTTTGGAGGACTCAAAAGACAGTCTTTCTAAAAGAAAAACCCTCTCTTTATTAACCTCTGAAGCATTTAGAAGGCAGTCTAAGGATATCATCTTCCTCTTTAGAAGGTTTGTAATACCTCAAAGATAATCTTGGCATTCCCCTTTATGCAAAGAGATACAGTTTTTCAAGTTCCTGATCCTGTCTCCCCAATGCTAGCTGAAGTCCCAGAACAGTGGGATACGGACTCAGTGCCTCTTTCCTGTTGCATGCACATTACCAGCAGAGTGAAGAAGAGAAAAATACAGTTACCAATGATGCAGAAAATACCTAAATTCATTTAAGTCACTGCACTACTTGATTCAGATCAGAGGTCTGAACCTACATCTCTCAAACCCAGGAAAAACGTTCTGTGAGGCTTTTGGACTTTTGGTCCAAAATCTTTCAGGCTGAACTTGTGAAGCCTTTGAAGATTAAAGTTTTGTCAGAACTGCTTTCATTTCAACATTATCCTCTGTTTAAGAACACCTGAGACAGCTCTAATTTGGAACATCTCCAACAAATGGCAAAAAACACTTGACAAATGTGGTGAAAATCACTGGTATGGAGTCCCTTTTATGTGAATGTCATCACTGGATTCTCAAGCAGTCTGTTTTCCCAGAACACATTTCTTTTTAACTTCAGCACTGAAATGCGCAGTTTCCTACACTATGAGTCCCTGCCAAACTCAACACCACAGCTGCTGCTGCAGGCAATTAAGATAAAATGGTGTAGAGTAGAGGGAGCAGAGGCTGAGCTTTTGTATTGGAAGTGGACTTAGAGGCAGCACATTTGCAGACAGTAAAAGGACCGGTACTGTTAATGCAATTTCTTCATCATGTGGTAACCACAATATGAGCCATTAAAAATAATCTTCAGTAGTTTATGCAGTAGCAAAGAGCAGAATGGAAGGACATTAGTGAGTATCATGGCACTCTTCCATCGGACTTGAATATCCAAAACACAGTTTTGATCAGACCCCATCTGGTTTGCTGCTGGCTGAAAGCATTCACAAATTACGGGTGCAAACAGGATTGCTGCTGTTGCCATCAACCCACACATACAGTAGTTGTCTTCTCCTCTGCATGTTTCAGAAAACAATTTCAACCACAATGATTAAAGAAATGACAGTCGAAATGACTGATTATCCACCTAAAGTCAGACCATTAAAGGGGTCCACAACAGGATACAATAACTAATCTATTGTCAAGGATAAATATGCAATGAGAAATTAAAATGCACTACATATGAAAAGATTGATCACTCAAATCTTGAGCTCATATTCATTCTCTTATCCCCTGTAAAACTCCAGGTGGACTCTTCTGGCAACAGAATGATGGAAACGCTGGGTTCCACTGCATAATTTTCTACTGCCATTGTAATTTTGATATTTGGAATCTAAAATAAACCTCAGCATTGCCCTAGAGGATGCATTTACACCCCTCATGCTTCTTGTAGCCATCTGCTGCCAGTGCCTCACAAATGACCTCTGGAGAAGACTAAAAAATTCAGTTTGCTATGGCTAACAGCATACAAAACTACAATAATGGAGCTGCAACAAGAACAATTCCATTCCTTTTAGTATTAGGGCCATCCACCAGGCAGCACGTAGTATCTCAGCTACAACTACAAACAGAAAATTTGCCCAGGAAGTCTTAGTTTCTCTCCCTTTGTATTTGGCCTGGCTAAAAATTAACATTGCTGGTTTGCTTAGCTCTTCAACTAGTATAAAGAACTTACTATGCAGAAAGCCATAAAGCCAGCAGCACAGCACTGAGAAAGCTCTTGTTAATTAACTGCTATAAGGCTGGCCAGACAAACATCATACACAGAGCTGAAATCTACCTTTGGATGCATATGATCGTAATCTCACTAGAGTCAACAGGAGCCAGTGTGTGCAGTGTGGGAAATAATTTAGTCCATTAAATTCATGCGATTTACATACAATTAGTTGCTTCAGAATCTTACTTTTGAGTAGAAAAAGAAGATAAAGGAGGTTTAAAGTGATCAAAATATTCCCATGTGGCTGGCTATTACTGTTTCAAATTAAGGCAAACTGTCAACACAAAAGATATTTTTTAAATCGTTGCAGATTTGTTTAAACAAAAGAAAAATACAAGTAATAATCAAAATATTTGAGTTTATGTTTAAAGACAAAATCACAATAGATTTAAACTTCCTGCTTCAACTGAAGATACATTTCTGTCATTGAGGGCCACTTCTGGTACCTTCAAATTGGCCATTTACAGTCTCTTTGGAAACTTGACATACATACACATTCGTTTTAAAGGAATTAAAGAGGCAGAGATGCCTCAGGAAACAAAATGCTTTGCAACCAAGAAAAAATATCATCACTATTACTGTTTTCTTACTAAAATGTCAAGGATAAATCTCTGATATGGAGAGACACATACATTGTGTGTAAAGTTTGTACATAGTATAAACTTGTGCTTTCTTTTTTTTGATTTAATGAGAATACCAGCAGAAAGATCCTTGCTGGGACAGAATAGAGTTTGTGATTTTATCATATCTGTGGATGTTAAAAGCCAGCCAGGTTCTGTGAGGCACAGCATATCACCCGGGAAGTGCTGAACATCTTACCTATTTTTCCCTGAATGAATATCTCAGTGAAAGAGGGACAAATTGTTAGTCATGAATTCCAAATGGAGGTTGTAGGCAGAAGCTGTGCTGTACAAATTTTGGGGGTTATTTTTGCAATGGTGAGAAATTTTTCAAGGAAAGAGAGTGACACACTATTAATACTTTTCAGATTGGTGTTACAACTTAAAACCTTGATCTGGTGAATCGGTACATACATTAAATCATCCTAATTACTTTTATACATGGAAAAGACACATCAGAGAGTGCTACATTAGCCAGTTCAACATCTAGTCAGCAGACAGCCCGAACACTAGGACACAGTGGCACAGGGAGAAGGCAGTTCAAGAAGAGGGCAGTACCTGTAAGGAGCAGGAATGCAGGGCAGAAATGGAATGATGATAAAAGACTAGGCAGAGGAGTGACCCACTTCTGTGGAGAAGCCAACGTTCTCACAACAGGAGAGTGCTGTAAAGAAGCCCTCGCAGAACACGCTACATCTATTGTTTTTAAGAGTTTAGGAACTCTGAGTTTTTTGTATACATCAAGCAGAGTCATCTCTGCTTTTTAGTTTCTGAAAACTCAAGGAAATTAAATTTATTTAATCGAAACAGTTTATACAGAAACTCCCTCAAGTTTGGAGGCCTGGACTCCTCAGCGTGAGCAGTCTCTACCAGTCCTACCTGCCTGTGTATGATACAGTCCCACTGCTCCAAAGAGCATTGACATCCCTTTCTTAGAAGAGAATGCAATGCAGGTTATGGATTTGGGTGCATGCTTTGAACCTCACTGCACTTCCCTCACATGCAGTTAGTCCTGTTTAGAGTTGGTGCTTAAAGATGTCTAGAAATGCAGATAAGGAATTCAAGTCCCTTTGTGAAAACTCAGTCCTAATAAAACTTGGGCCAACTCCCTAAAACCACATATTTTGCAGCGGACAAAATAAGCTGAGACAATGTTTGCCCAGCCAACATTATTCCACATACAAGTTAAATGCTGGAGAAAAAAAAAAAAGGGAAACAAATCATGACTTTGAGATAAAAAACTTCCTGGCTAGTTAGTTCAACAAAAGGACGCACAAGGTGGAAAATTTGTGCAGCTAACCATCTAAAATATTTTAACAGATGTAAACAGCTACGTTAAAAAGCGTTACTCTAAAACACAGCCTCACAGAGGTAGTGACAATATACAAGCAAACCTCTGAGAAATGTGTTATTTTATCACAGAAGGGACTTTTTAATCAGTGATTTAATTTGATGGATAACAAACAATAATTTCTTAAGTGTTCTTTCTAATGAAAAACATCTATTTGATGAATTTCCTTTTACCCTGATCCCCGCTTTACTTGGCACTTGTGTGGATTCCCTGTCACCCATATGTCTACCACAGATTCAAGGGCCAGCCTAAATAATGGCTTAAAGCAGGGGTCCTCAAACTACGGCCTGCGGGCCGGATACGGCCCCCCAGGGTCCTCAATCCGGCCCCCGGTATTTACAGAACCCCCCGCCGGGGGTTGGGGGGGAAACCAAGCAGCCGCAGATGACTGCCTGCCACTGCATCCGCGCGCCGGCCCCCTGGTTAAAAAGTGTGAGGACCCCTGGCTTAAAGCTTCCATACCTTTTGTGTTTATTTCTATAGTCCTCCATATAATAGGTGTACGCTACGGCTACTTTTGTTTTCAACTACAAAGACGACAGGCATTGTCTTTGCTCTTACTATTTGGTAAACCAGCCAAAAATGAGGAAGTTTTCAGGCAAGACTGCTCTTACACTAACCAATCTGGAGCTTATGTGTGATTCTTTCTGAGCTGCCCTGGGAGGGAGGAGGAAAAGAAAAAAACAACTATCCCTTTACTACCTATTCCATGGACCCAGGTCACTGGAAAGGCAACACAGAGCTCTTTCATTATATCAGTGAATCTGCCTTCCCTTTTTACTCTACAGACACACATAAAAATACAACATATGCTGTTTCTTTAAGCAGACTGAGTGTGTTTATTAGGTTTTTTTGCAACAATAAACATTTTACATAGAAAAAAAATACCTATCCTTCAAGGTGAAAACAGGTCTTTGAATTCCTTGGTGTTATATTATCATGAATCACTAACGGGCCTCATTAAAACAAACACCCCATCTGTCTGCCTACGTATATGCATGTATGTATTGCAGAAACACACAAGCACACATAGATTTTATACATGTAAAACACATATGCAAAATAGATCTAAGCTAGAGAATACTGCTATATATGAAATAACCATTAAATAATGATAAAGTTATTTTCTGATTAAAAACTCAACAGAAAAAGCATGCATACTAAAAATGTAAAAATACATAGGCTGAACATATAAACTGCTGAAAAAAATAAGTTTAGGAAAAGCTGACAGTAATAAAAAGCAGACAGTTAAAATCTTACTGCAAACAGTCTAGTTTAAAGCTGGGAGTCTTGAGCATCTATTAAAGTTAAATTCAGGACCATATCAAAGAAAGGCAGAGCATCAAAATAACCAGAAATGGAATAGCTAGAATAACTTCTGTTTACAGCAAGAAAACAAACACACATATCACACGCTGCATCATGTCACACACCACCTTAATTTAGCTACAGTAAAATGAGTTTTCCTCAAAGAAAAGCTTGTATTATGACTATACCTTTAAAAAGCTCATGTTTTCTCTGTTTGGGTTTTAATAGGAAGAAAAAACAAGGTTGTATCAGGAGCTGTAAATTTTCATGCTTAATCTGATAGTTCAGCACTTTTGCAGTTGAGTTTGCAGCACACGCAGATCGGTTTCCTCATGCTTTCCCACTTATTTTTCAGCACACAGGAATTCTTAAGCACGCCACACCGTGCATACACAATTTGTAAGGCATGCTCATCGTCACTTGTTCAGCTTTATGCACCAAAGGAGACATGCTTCAGGCTTCTAGGTGCACATCTCACAATGATGTTTTAAAATTTTATCACCTAGTTTCCAGGGAACTGAGGCTTTGAATCTATGTTTGAAATACCACCTGAACGGGTGAAACATATTGGTATTCCACACACAGCCTCCTGCTGTCATTCCACTGTTGGCATGGGACAGTCTTCACCAAGACTTAGAAAACCTCATTCAATATTCCTCTCTGGAGGATCTGACACTTACTGTGAATTCTGCTCTTCAACTTAAATACCAGTGTCTGTGGCAGGCCAATTCTATCATTGCAGATACAGCATCCCTCAGGCGAGGTCCAACCTTTCTCTTGCAGTGCACCCAGGGATTAGCTTGACTTCCCCTAAATTCTCTCCAGTGCACAGTACGAGCTAATCTTTCCTGTAGGAAGCAGGAGATGGGGTTGCCATGACAACAGAGCACATTCTAGCAGTGGGACCACTGAGATGAGCTGAAAAGACGACAGTGAAACATGCATTCAGTCTTCCTCCAGGGCTACGGGCTCCTTCCTCCAGGATTTAATTCCCCTGCAAGTTTACTGACAGGCTAGGAGGTTGATTAGCTATGTATTTTGCTACGGGGAGATTGCTAGTTAAGAATATGGTTGAGAGATCATAGCATTATTTAATGAAACTGCCATTCCTGTTTACGTTAAATTGCTGATTTTATAAGCAGCGTGGCTGCTTTTAAACCACGACTTGTTCAGACACATCAGTCCTACACTTAGTCCACGCTTAAATCTCACTAACATAGAAAGAAAGAAAGTCACTAGCTGAGTCCTGTGATTCAGCTTTGGTTTTCCAGCATATTAGGCACACAGTCTTTCTTTAATGACTTTACACTGGTACACGTACATGAACACAAAGAGCGCAGTATAACATCTGTGTTTGAAGCTCAAAGGTTTGTGCTGATGGGGGAGGGGATACCGAGAAAAGCAAATCACAGCAGCCATGTGTCTTACACAAACGACAAAACAGCCACAATGAGATTTGGGAGCCCTGTTCATCAGGCAAAAGAAAACTGAGTAATCCATACTGTAAATATCAGCTATTTACTGCCCCAGAATAATGTCTGGACCCGACGCTTTAAACATTTTTTTCTCAATGAGAATAACAGAAAGCTTTTATAGTTCCTGCATTTCAATTATTTACACATTTTTAATTGTTCAATCAAATTTTCATGCAAAGGGTTTTTCTTTGTGTTTTAATTTCTCTTACAAAACCACCCAACATATTATTGTGTTAAATTCCTGGAGGCTGCAGCATCTTCTGTTATTTCAGACACAAGCATGTCCATCTCAGTGAGTCTTCACACTAAAGAAGTAGCAACTGAGAATGTAAGGCCAGTCTCTCATCATGTTTTTAGCTGTGCTTTTGCACAGAACAGATTCCTTCCTCCTTTGTGCCTTCACTCTTGAGCATGTAACATATGTGGCTACACACATAACACCTCATCAACAGGGAAGATACACCAGTCCCCTCGGTATCTGTACTGGCTTGACCTATCTGAGTCTAAAAGAGCTGCAGATGAATCAAATCTACATCATCTGAATCCATTTCTCTCTCTGGAAATTTTAAAAGAAAAGAACCTCCATGAGTGTCTGACACATGAACGAGAAAGAGCCCAGAGGCTGAATTTAGCCAGAACTCCTATGGGTAGGGAAGTGACGGGTGGGCAGGCAAACCAGTGGGCAGATGTATAACAGCTTTCCCTGTACAGCCAGTTATACAGGATATTTGGCAGATTAGTCCCAACTAACTTCATCTCAGCAAACCACATAAGGCCGGGAATAAGGTTTTGGTCGGAGACGAAAGGTGCCTTCTTGGGGAGGCACCTTGCTGCCTGCAGTGGGTAAGGAAATGGTTGGGAAGTCTGGGGGGATGGGGGCATGAGGGAGCCCAGGTCAGGATGCCCAAATTATCATCAAATCACTGTTTTTTTCCCTGGTACTACACTAAATGGATTTACAGTGAGAACCCCCAGACAAAACCCACACGATTTCTTTTCCATGGCTGGGCAATACTGCGCTTCTGTAACCTGGCAAAGCATCTCAGTGTTACACACTTCTTGCAGTTTTACCTTCATTTGGATCTTAGCATGTGTCAGAAATACACATGCACAAAAGAGTATCCCTTAGAATCCCCTGGCTCTGACTCATCCTACAGCTCACTATGAAAATGAATTACACCACACAGTATAGCACCTGTATTTATTACCATCTAATTAGCGTTAGGTTTTGTTGGGGTTTTTTTCCTCCACTTTTCCACTCATGTTCTATGCAACTGGAGAAATGCCAAATCATGTAAGCGACATATGGTTTTGCTTTTGAAATCATCCAGCCAGAATCCCAAATACTGAAAAATCTTTGGCTAAATAATTTTCAGCTTGAGAGACAATATTTTACACCCTCAATTCCACTGGGAAACACTGATATTTGTAGGCATGCAAACTGGTTTTGAGGAAAAAGGGCATCTAATCAGATGTTGGATGATACAGATTTTTCCTGTTGTATGCTGTGTCCTCACAACGTGAAAAGAACAGTTTACAGCAAGATTAATGCTGTGAAAAAACCTAAACTACTATTACGGTTAATAAAAGTGAAGTTCTGTCTCTTTATTTCTTTCGCAAACTATGACTGTAGAAATCAGTAAATATTGCCCTTAGAATGCAAACATTCATTTCTTAATGCTTATGCGCAGGAACTTCCATTTAATAACACTGAATCTTGTGTTTCTGGAAGTTCAGTCTTCCAATCAAATGCAAGTAATATGTTCCTTTACTTGTCGGATAGGAAATGGATTGCCCTGCCAGCACCCTAAACAAGTAGCACCCAGTTACGAAAGTGGGTCAAATTAACTCTGACCATCTTCTTCCTATTTCTGGCTGAAACTTCTTGGGTTTTATTTCAGATGAATACCCAAATCACTCCCTCAGCAGGAACACACCCTCTCACACACACGTGGAGAAACAGAAGCAAAGTTCAGAGATCTCCTAGAACATCCAAGAAATGCTCACAGGTATCCCTACTACATACATATATCCCTGGGTATACCCAGGGAAAGGCAACTGTTTTAATGAACACAGATGCAGCTTGCCAGAACAAGGAATAAGATAAAATGAAAGGTGATGACATATATTTAAGCTATCTACTATAATTAAAGAACACCACATACGTGTGACATAGTAGGATCAAAGAAGCACACTTCTAAGGCTCAAGTAGAGTAACCAGCTCTAGGTCCTTAGCAGAAACAAGCTGCTCCCACTGCTCTCATAGGTCTGCTCTATCTTTTTCAAAGGCAGAGTCTACCTTTATCAAGGTTGGAGTCTGAATTTTGCCCTTTGTCTACCCTCTTGCTTGGGAGAGGGATGATTGGTGAATACACAACAGCCACTTTTCAACAGGACACCCACAGTTTAAAGACAAGACGTGGGAGCTCAGAAGACACATCCTGTCCTACGTTTCTGCATGAATTCACAGCTTTAGCCACAAATGAGGAGTCTGAGGATTTCATGTCGAAAATAAAAACAAAAAAAAAAAGACAGGAAAATAAAACTATATATAGGTTCAACATGAAAAGCTGACATGAGAAAGTGAAGGTTTCTGTTTTGATTTCCTGTCCTTTTCTTTACTATGCTTAACTGTGAAATCACTGTTGAATTCTCATTTTTATTATACAGTTTCTGTACATAGCTGTTCACAGTCCTTTGAAATCTGTGGATGAAAGGAAATACCAATCTTCTTTTTAAGAATGGTTCATTTGAGATTAAACAGTGCTAAATGCTGAGCCCTGAACAAAAGGTTTAAGCACATGTAAGTCTTGCTGAAATAAAGCAACAGTGCCCAGTACTTTACAGGATCAAACCTGTGATTTGGGGTTTTTAAACCCCTAATTCCCTATCCTTTCCTTTCTCTTTTCAAATGTATCTTGCTAAGTCAGATCCTGCTTTTGTCAGATGAATTCCTTATATGAAACAGTGAGTGACCTTCAGTCCTAGTGCAGTGATAAATCAAGAAGAAGCCTACACCAGTGCAAGCTGTACCACCCCCCTCTGACAGCAAACACTCAGTTTTCATATTCTAAACACAGAACTAACGGTGCAGAGCTAACAACTGGAATACACCTAAATACGTAAATGAAAAAGAAAATTTTTGCTTTTACACTGTAAGACTGCTCTTAAACACAATTTTATTTTTGGAAAAGTGTCATATAATTAAACATTTTCCTCCTGTAATTTTATCCCCTGGATCACACAGGCAATCAGGACCTATTCTGGTACCTCTTAGATCTTTTTTCTTTACCTGTGGTTGCTCCTAATTCACTAACTTTACTCAAGGTTTACAAATAGGACTAGGTATGAGCAGAATCAGTGTTCAGGAATTTTGAATCAAATGATTTTGTAAGTAATGACACATTTCAGGAGATATGATTTTTTTAATATGCAAAATGATAAAAAATACTGTGATTTCATTCTAATAACCAAAGTAATTTATACAGAAAACTTAAAACTGCCTGTACCTTTAAAAGTGTCATATAATTTTGTCTTTTTAAGCAAATGCCTTACATTTGTGTAAGTAATGTAAGGAATGTAGTGCCAAATGTAGAAGTACTCATTGAGGGATAAGCTACCCCATTGTGAGACATGGTCATTAAACAACATTAAACTAAATTATTTCTACACTAAAATCATGAACAAAAGATGAGGTCAGATGTTCTCAGTTAGATGTTCTTTTTTCTAGATCTGTAACGTTAGTTTATCAGATTGGGAGTGGTGGAGAGGCACAGCAAAGAAAAAAATGCTCTTTCAAATATCTGT
Source organism: Falco cherrug (assembly GCF_023634085.1). NCBI lineage: Eukaryota > Metazoa > Chordata > Aves > Falconiformes > Falconidae > Falco > Falco cherrug. Next base: position 52,443,497 of record NC_073699.1, on the reverse strand, counting down.
TGCTTATACATCTTATAAAACCTGAATTTCATAGGTTTCTTAAACAGGAAACGGGGTTGGACTGAGCAATCTCCAGAGGTCCCTTCCAAAATCAACTGTTCTGTGAGTCATACGGGCTACTCTGCGGTAGTACACTCTGGTGAGTGAGACCAACAAGAAAAAATTAAACCATACTTGTATCTGATAGACATTCTCATTCAAAGAGAGGGTATCTAGGAAGTAACAATGACTTTGAAATACATGTTATTTCCAGCAATACCACTCTCCTGCAAGATGATAAGAACAGATACACCCTCCTGACCGTGACACCCCACAACAGCTTGAGGCATGACTGAGAACAGAGTGACCGTGTTTCCCTGGCTTACCCTCCTGCCACCCAGCTACCTTTCGGTCAGATGTTTCCTAAACCTGACCTTATATAACCTGGCTACACTGTCAGCTTTGTGGATCACAGTAGGAAGTAGTTTCTGGCCTTTAAACCAGCTAGAGCAGACTGACTTGTGTCCATGCTGCTCAGGGCAGGACCAGCTTTGTCCACACTGTTCACTTAACCAGTCTCGTCTGCATGGTAACCCCAAATTAACCAATTGATGAGACAGACATACCACAATACCCCATAGGGGGGACTGTAAAAGCACGGTGACATTACATTGCAATGTCAAAGCCCTTAGAGGGACTTGATTCTTGTTCCCAAGAGGAACCTGAATGTGAACTGCACAGATACAGTGTGTATGATCTGGGGATCAGACCTAGGTCTGAAAAATGCAAAAAGCCAACAAATAGCTTAAAGACACATTCTTGCCTTTTGAAGCTCTTTAAGGATTTTCCCTCCATTAATTTTTCATTTTTTTTAAACTATAATAAGCATTTGGCATCTACAACATCCTTTTGTGATGCACAAAAAAGTACCTTCTTTTACTTATTCTGGTCATCACCTCTGTTATTCCATCTGACGAGCCATACATTTTGGAATTATGAGAGACAACAAACAGTTTGGCCTCCTTAATTCTCTTCATGCCACTCATGACTTTAAAAATGTCAGCATGTCCTCTTAAATCATCCTTTTCTCCAGGTTAGAGTCATAGTCAAAGCAGTTTCTTCTCTCGTGGAGACAATCTTGTATATTTGATCTTCCTTATCACCTTTCCCTTTTGTTCTATATACTTTTTGGAAAAGGGAGGGCAGAATGGCACTGCAGGTACCTAAATTTACACAGGGATATGACGGGAATGGTAAGAATCGCTGTGCTGGGTCAGAGAAAGCCCATTTAGTCTAATGTCCTGCCTTTGACCGTGGTGAAAAAGAGGATGCTACCATTCACTGTTTTGCTATTTCTTTTCTGGTGGATCCAATATTAAGCTCTATATTAAGCTCTGAAGTGTTCTCCTTCAATCCGCACTGTATCAAGGTTTGTGTGCCAAAAAGCTTGTCTACTTTTTCCAACTGCACTCGCTGATTTAACATCTATCTACAAATCCTGTTAAACCCGTATCTTTAGCACTACTTCAATCAATCCATAACACTGTTTCTTCCAACTGCACTAGCTGGTCTAACATCTATGTACAAATCCTGTTTAAACCATATCGTCAGTGCTACTTCAAAAAACTCTTAACACTCAGTCTGTTTGCAAACTATTACTGAGCTCTGAGCTGATGTTTTCATAATCTATTTACTATCCCCCCAAGATATTATTCCAAGGTGGTAACAGCTGTTCACAGCCCTTGTAGACCATATATAAATTGAGGGAAGGATTTCTTCACTATTTTTACTTTACATTCACCACAGCTGAATTTCTTATGTCATTCTATCATCCAGTACCATGAGATTTTTCTATAACTCTTTACAATCAGGATTTGTTTTGTGAGCCTGAGTAACTTAGCCTTGTCAACACGTGTCACCTTGCTCTCCAGCCTTTTTCCAAACTATTTATGAATATTTTGAACAATAAGAGCCCTCTGCAAAACCATTTGGACTCCATTGCTGACCTCTCTCCACTTGAGAACTAAGTATTTATCCATATTCTCCATTTCTGATTTTTCAACCACTTACATACTACAGAGCCTTTAGCAGGAGCCTTGTGAAAAGCCTTTAGGAAACCCAGAGGGATTACGTTCTCATCCCCATTGCCAAGGGCTACCTTCCTTTAGAACAGATTTGCACTGGAGTAAGCAAGCTGAAATGGCCCAGCACAGACCTTGGAGAGAGCTAACAATTAAACTAAGTGAATGTCTAGGCATTGCAGCACTCGAGCTTTCAGACCCTGACCCCTTTCTGAACAGCACACAGATGGACCTTAGACCAGCCACACGCCCAGTGACTCTTTCACACACTAATAGTTTTGACTCTTAACAGGTCTGAGCTCCTGACTCTTCCTCAGTACACTGTATTTCTACATCATGTTATTATGTTCCTGCATAGAAACCCTGTTCTTCAGGGAAGTTGCTACCAATGTGACCAGTGAAGACCTCAATTTTTTTCATTTGCAGTTTCCTGGATACCAACTGCAACATTGCAAGACACACATTTGCTATTTTCCATTTCAGTGCAGGATGCTTTGAAGTTCAGATCTTTTTTAATGTAAGTGTGAGCATCAAACTATACATTCCCAAATAATAAATTCAAGACACAGGTACTTAAAATATTTAAATTAAGTATGATCTGGGTAATACTACAAAAAGGTTGCATTTAGCACCATGTAAATCTGGACAAATGAAAAAGTTCAGTAATGTAAAATCTATTCACGCTCCGAGATAACAGAGCTCATTTCCAAATCTATGTTTTCCAAGCTCAGCGCTATTCCTGTTATACAGTGTTAAAGTATACTCTCTGAATTTATTTCCTTTCTGTATCTGTTACTTCTAATACGAACATTTAACACTATGAAAGAAGCTAATTGATTTCTGGTTATTCGTGTGAATTTTACTTTACAGCCTTGTGTCTTTGTGCATAAGCTATCCAAATGAAGCAGGCTAGAACCAGGTTGGGCTTACAAAAAAAAAAAAAAAAACACAACCAAACAACCAACACCCCCCACCCCCCCCAAAAAAAAAATTAAGATGACCAGTGTATTTATTACTTTATTCTTTCAGTGTTCATAATTTCGGTCAGAAAGCAGCATCTCTATGCCACACTACTGAACCTAGATTTTTTTTCAGCTGATTTTAAAAGTCCAGGAAATTCAAGTGTTTATTGTTTGAGCGTCGGAAGAAATTAAAATACTACCTTTAGTTAAGAAAACAAAACCTAATACAAATTAGTTTTACTGAAGCAATTTCTGCTTCATTGCTGGTATTTATGATATTATGGGATATTAACTAATTTTAAGGATTGCCAGTAAATATGCTAGGACTTCTGTTTCACTCTTCCGTGCATATTTCCCACCTGTTTATTTCCTATCCAGAAGCAGAAATAGCTCTACTGGAACACGTCTTCTAAATGCATAAAACCTTTTCCATTACTTAAAAAAGAAACAAAAAAAACCCAAACCAAACCAAGACCACAGCCTAATGCAATTGCAATAGATATTATCAGTATGGTAAATGTTTCTTACAGTGCCCACAGTTTCAAATGAACATTATTTTAGAAGCTGCATCAAATTTCCTTCCTATCACTCCAAATCATGTCACTACAGTACTCTGGATGACCTACTGTGCATTTCTGTGTTTGAATGTGTTTAGGTCTATTTTCAACGTACAGGAAGTCTGATTTTCCCTAATACAATATTTGGTCTTTTCAGAATTTTTCAGCTTCTTTTCCCATACAGATATATATATATATCAATTTAAGTTACTGTTGAGGAGAAAGATCCTGAAATTAAAAAAAAGCTGGAAATAGGATGCAAAAACACATAGTGAGATGACTGAAAGTTCTTTAAACAAACAGCTTTGAAAGACCAAAAATGCCTGTTTCCTAATCATGCCAGGCAGGAAATTCTATTTAATGTTCCCTAAATAGTTTATGAATTCATAGCAGAAAAAAAAAAAGGTAATTTCTATTCTAAAGATCACAGTAAATAACAAAGTTTGCATAAACCATATTGGCTGATGTTTCTCCAGGAGCTGCCATTTATGATAGACACATAGGAAATCAAGATGAGGGAACAAGAAAAGTAATAGCATGTATGGCCCAGCAGTGGCAAAAAAAGCATCCCAGCTATTTATCTTTTAAAATCTAAGGATGAATATTTGGCATAAGACCAAGAGCACCAAAATCCAAAGTGAAACTGTTTATGTTCTTTCTTGGCTTAACTATAAAAAGAGGCAAGAAAGATACACTAGCCAGCTCTGGCTTGACAAAGCATCATAATCAAGGAACATACAATATGGGAAAAGAGTTGAATACTCAGATTTTCATTCTGGTTCATTATCTGTAAGTATATTTGTAAGAAACTTACTCATATTACCCCATGGCTGCTAGAATGAAAACTAAGGAAAAGAATAAGGTGGAGCTAAAGAAAGTGTAAGCTGTGAAACAGATGCATTTCAAACACCCAGTTATAAAGGTAGATCTAAAACCTTTTAAGCATAGCAAGATACCTGCGTAAGTTCTTTGCTTTGCTACAAGGTGCGTCTCTGGAAGACTTGTATGAGATGCTGAAGCAATAGCATGTCAAGAGGACATGAAATAGAGTGTGAAGAAAACTCTAATTCCTCTTGCTGGTTCCATCTAGTTCTAAAGCTCTGTTAAGTTTCATCAGCAGGTATATAAAGAACAATTCTTTGGCCCTGGTGGGAGCAACAGCTAAATTCAGTTTCCAGAAGGGACTTATGAAACTTGTCATGTAAATTGCAGCCTTCCATTCTCACCAGAAGAGATGGCACTTGACTGATTCAGTATCTCAGCTGGCATTAGACTCAAAGTATTATATGAAGAAAATATTCCAAGGACACCTACCCTGCAGTAAATCATTTAAGCATTGCAGATAAGAAAAACAAATAAACAAAATCTGGGACATAAGAATGTTACCTGGGTCATAACCTTGGCTGCTTACTCCATCTGCTAGCTAATTCTCACAGATAGACATTAAAGTTGAGGAACATCTAATAGGGACAGAACGGAGATGGCACAATAAAACTGATCTAAGAGAATTCACCGTAGAGGAGGAAAGTGGGGGAAAGGGATTTCACATCCACAGGGTATTCTAATGCTCAGAGCAAAGCATTCTCCCATGTGTATAGTAAGGTAGCAGAAAAAAACTACCAAGTCAAAACAATGACTGATGTCTTCTTCCCTCTCCTGCTTTGAGAAAAAACAAACATTTAATCAGTGAATTATTAAAAGCAAACTCTAATATGTTGCACAAAAGGGGGGAATAGCAGTACCAGAATGAACTTCTATGGACTTTCTACCCTAAGACATCATATAAAACAATTAAATAATCCTTAAGTCTCAGCTGAAGTGAAAACTTCCCCTGTTGCTTCTTCCCAGTGATGGCGCACAATTGGTCTGCAGTACACTACCAGATTAAGCACTACTTTTGTAATAAGGAAAAGTCCTGTGGCAAAATCCATTTAAATCTGTGGAAATTACTGCAGAAATCAGCAGTCTTTGGATATGGTACACCATGCAACATCAGTGTTTTAACTGGCAACAATTTGCTCACCATGAAAAAGGCAAAGACATGCTCTTAACTGTACTCTCTAGTCATGACAACATAAATAAATCCTGTGTATGTGACATCTGAATACCATGATTAACCTTGATTACTGAAGATCTAGTCCACAGCTCATCGATGTCATGGAGGTTTGCATAAGGGTCCAGGTGCTTTGGATACAGAGGGGGAAGATGAATTGACTTTCACTATAAAGGATGGTTGAGCTGAGATCTACAATCTGCACTATTTGGACAAACAACAACAAAATGACTGCTCAAAGCCTAACCAAGCAGTGACAAAACCATTTGGGGGCCCCATGGTGCAAAACTGATTTCAGTGAGAAGTGCATGGCCAGGACTAGGAGCTGGAATTCCAGTCATGCACAGCAGCTCATGGGGGTCCTACATAATTTGTCTACAGTGGGTAACTTCAATGGTAGTGCAACCTTCCAGTTTAAGAAATGAAAAACATATAATGTTTTACTTAATGCGGGATGAGGGGTTAGCCAAATCTTGAGAAATTCAAGTGCCACTTCCTTCCCAATCACATGGCTGGTACCTCAAACAGAAATGCTAGCAAGTCTAATGTCCACTGTGCAAGTCAAAACTGGTGAGGCTAACATTGATGGCTAGTCTTGGTACCAGCCTAGCCCCATCCATGCAGTGCAGCAGTGACATGCGTGGGTTATTATTGTTAGTTCCCACCTACACATCAGTTCTGAAACTCCCACTAGTAAATACGATTCAGGAAGGCTGTTCCCCCCCAATGCTCAGATTACATAAGGGCTTTGATTACATCAAAAGGAGAATGGTAACATTTTTCCCCTACATCTCAGGCTTAAAGTTTTTCACTGAAAGAATAAAGTCCCTTTTATTTTCTTTTTAAATTTTTGTTCACATTTCCTGACACAAAATCACTAAAAGGTCATGGATGCATAGAGAATCACTTTCTAGAGCCAGAGTCCTGGGGTATTGGTTCCCCAGTGAGAAGCACGGATGCACACTTCTGGTTTGTTTTTGTGAAGCTAGTACACTGGTTTGATGTTGCCAGCAGACATGTCTTGCAGGGCTGCCTTTAACACCTGCATCTCCACTGAGATCTGCCTCTAAGGCATGTATGAGTGTGTCACTGTTTGCACAGAAGAGGGAGATGAGGGCGGCACAAGCAGCTGAGCTGGTGGGTCCAGCACCAGCGTAGAGCAACCGTTAAGGAGCACACCTAAGCACCCAAGTACGTATTTGGAGAAGGCAGGCACATGCACTTCTGACAGTGATTCCCTCACAGTTTACGTCTGCTTCTAAAGAACACCACCAAAGAGAACCAGGCTTTTGGTAAAATATTCTTGTTGCGTTCTGAGAAAGCTGGAGGAAAAGAAACTGAGCATTGGCAGACTACAACAGGGAAGGTAAAGACAGAAACAAGGGCTGAAGTAAAAAGCCAAGGACTTGCCCGTTCTTTGTCCTCAAGTAGGGGGTTTTTGGTTGGTTAGTTTGGGTTTTTTAAGTATTTCTGCTTAACGTACATACACATGTAAGTGCTTTAGCACTTACATGCCCCAGCTTGTATCAGGTCCATTATACCCATTATGGGTACCATCGTACCCATACATAGTAAAAAAATCCCTGACCTGAAAGCTTACTGCTTAAGCAAGCAAGACAGAAAATAGATGGATTTAAACAATGTTATCACCTTCACTCTCCAGACAGGAAACAACACAAAGGAGAAAACAAGAGACTTGACCAGGGCAAACGTAACTAGCGAAAAAACGCAAACCCACTGAATCCCAGTTCTGTATCCCCCGCTCTGATGACCAGAGCTGAGCTTGCAGACAGACTGGTTGCTTCGATAGTGCTATATTAGCTGCTTGGCCATTTTCTTCTACCACCCCAAAAAGGTTAATTTTTTCAGAGGTACTTCATTTCTGTCTGACCTATTTGTTTTTCTGTGCAACCACTGGTACACCTAATAACATATTCTCCCTTTAAGGAAAAAAAAAAAAAAAAAAAAAAAGGTAGCAAATTGTCAGCAGTAACAAACTCTAAAAGGTCTCAAGATCGTTGAACTGAGCGTGTTTCCACAAAATTATCAGATACTTTTAAAGTGTATCAGGCAATTGGTAGAGGTAAGAAAAAGACTGAGGTTACAGTCAGGCTTTATGTTGGTTCATGATGATAATTAGCACAACGTAGACCAAAAATCAAACCGCAAACTTGCAATATAGCATGCAACTGAACACTGCCTTTTCTTCCTGTTTTGCTACAGATTGTCTCTTTGATGTTCTGTTCGACGATGGGAAACCTCTCACTGTCTTTATCTGCATGACTTTGCCTGCTTGACCCCATTAAGTGTATACCATCCAGTATTTGACATATAGACGTAATACCTGGAAATCTAATAACAAGCACAAATAATCATAGTGGGTCAAACAAAGATTCATCTTGCCAAGTATCCCAATTCTAAGCAGATGTTGAGCAAAAGACCACAGGAACAGTAAAATATGATGATCCTTCTCCTAGTACATCCTTGCAGCTTCCAGAAATCAATACTTTATGATCTTCTCCAAGTAAAGATTTTTTCCGAAATGTATTGAATAGCCATCAACTGATCTATGCTTCAGGAATATGCTCACTCCACTTTTGAAATTTCTTTTTTTTGGCTTCTGCAACATTCTGTGACAATAATACAACAACTTAATGATGTCCTGTGTGCAAAAATGTCTTTTGATTCTTATGATCTCATTGCCTGATAATCTTATTAAGTGTCCTAATTTCCTACAGTATAAAAAAGTGTAGAGAATAATACTATGTTTACCACTATACACTGGTTATGACCATACAGACCAGTCATACGCCTCCCTCAGACATCTCTTTTTTTCCAGACCGAAGAGTCCAAGAGTTTATTTAATGTTTCTTCATTCCACATTACTTTCTATTCTAGTCTTTCTTCATTATGTCTTCTCAAGCCTAGAGCATCTTGGCTTGTATTTGGTTTATGACATCAGTTTTCAAGGTACGATAATGCAATAAAGTTCAAGGAAGCACACAGAACATAATACGATAATGAATTTGTATTCTGTGCATAAATTTTTTGTACTGTTTAAACAGAGTTTGAAGAAGCAGCAAAGATTTTTAGCTAACGTTTCTCCATACGTGTACAAATATGAGATCAATGTAAGTATAAATATTTAGGAGCTGTAGATCAGGAAGTTCAAATCTGCTACTCTTCCATATAAAGCTATGAAACACAAGGGGTTTCTATGAAGATTCTTCTACAGAAGAACATACAAGCTGTTTTTAAAGCTCACATCAGTGGGTCTGATGGGCTGAACTCACAGACTCACACTACAGACTTTTAGGATACCCATATATACTTCCAGCTAAGAAATTCCACACAGGAATATAGCAGTATGCCTTAACTCCTCCCTATTCTGTTTAGCACACACCTCCAAGAAATACCAGAGAACACATCACAGACGACCTCAGCTTTTGCATGGTAAATAAAGAGAACAGAAGTCCCTAGAAAGCTTAGTCACAAAAGTATGAAGTGTATACAACTGAATTTACACATAGATACAGGTAGGAAGACAGTGCTGTTCAGTCAGTAAATGATAAAGCATAAAAAAGGCTTTTAAAGCATCTTAACTGTGCCTCCACATTATAGATGCTATAGTTCAGGCTTCGGGTTTTCACGGTATGAAAAGATACTGGCAGTCATACAGTGGTTACTATTCTAGAAGAACCCCAGGAGACAGTGTTTATTTTAGGTAGAAAACTGTTTCCGAGGACAGCCTCATGGGAGATTCAGCACATCTCTTCCTGAGCTTCCCGAGGGGACAGCAGTCAGACAACCCCACTTCAGCATCTTTCAGTACAACACAAACAACATAATGCAGGACATTCGCTCAGGACAAGCAGGCAGCCACTGTCACTGTCTCATTAGGCTGTCACGGGAAGTAAAGGTTTCAGATACAGGGATATTAGTATTCCAGCCACTGAATCTATAGTACATACAAAAGCCACCTTTTCCCTGCACACATTTATATGTATATTACTCAATATCAGAGGTAAACCCTTTCCAAGGCTTTCTTTCACCCAACCTGCAGTGCACAAACCCAGGTCCTGCCTCTAGGCCATATGCCTGAGGCCATTCTATTTACAGACACCCTAGCCTTAAGTAGAATACACAGCATGTCAACTCCATACCAATGCCAACACCATAGATGGGTTTCTCCAGCATATTATACATGTCCATTTCACTGAGTCTCTGGTATTTAATTAATGCATTTAATAAGAACACTGTATCTAAATAAGTTGTAGGAGTTTCTGATCTCACACATAGAACCACAGAATGGTTTGAGTTGGAAGGGACCTTAAAGGTCACCTCATTCTAAATCCCCTGCCATGGGCAGGGACACCTTCCACTAGACCAGGTTGCTCAAAGCCCCATCCAGCCTGGCCTTGAACACTTCCAGGGATGGGGCATCCACAGCTTCTCTGGGCAACCTCTTCCAGTGTCTCATCACCCTCACAGTAAAGTAGTTCTTCCTAATATCTAATCTAAATTTACCCTCTTTAAATTTAAAACCATTTGTCCTATTGCAACAGGCCCTGCCAAAAGATGTGCCCCCATCTTTCTTAAAAAGCCCCTTGTAAGTACTGGCAGGCTGCTGTAAGGTGTCCCCAGAGCCTTCTCTTCTCCAGGCTGAACAACCCAAACTCTCTCCGTCTTCACAGGAGTTGTGCTCCAGCCCCCTGACCATGTTCACGGTCCTTCTCTGGACTCATTCCAACAGGTCTATGTCCTTCTAATGTTGGGGGCCTCAGAGATGAATGCAGTATTCCAAGTGGGATCTCACAAGAGGAGACCAGAGGGGGAGAATCATCTGCTGGCCACAGTTCTTTTGATGCAGCCCAGGATTCGGCTAGCTTTCGGGGCTGCAAGTGCACATTGTCAGGCCATGTTGAGCTTAAAGTTAAAAGAACTTTCACATAAGGTGAAAAGAACTCCAGAAATTTGATTATTTATCCATAAGTTCCACTTTCATGATATCAAATGCCCAAATTAGAAGTCCAAAATTCTCAAAATTATTAGACAATTCATACCTATATATATATATAAGTATACATATATATAAGTATAGATATATCCTGAAATCTGCACTTTGTTTAGCAAAATGGATTTTTGCATTTCATTTAGGTGTTTCTTTGGGTCTTGCTTGAATAAGCATTTCTGTATACAGCTCTCCTAAAAATCAACCACATTTTCTGGAGAATTGAAACAAAAAATAAAACAAAAAAGCTTTTATGATCCTAAGTATGCTTTCATTGTGAATTCAGTAAAATCTGTTGTCTATATCTGGGAGCTTGAGAAAGGGTTGGGAATCTTGCAGTGAACAATATTCCTCTCATTTACTCCTAAGGCCTGAGTTGTCTTTCTGGCTGAGGTCCCAGTCTGAGACAGTAGTGAGCACAGTGAGTGCTAATAAACTGACATTTGACTTCTCATCCTCTCCTTGCAGGGAAAGGAATGCAGAGGGTGGAATTTTGCCACATTCTACCCAAGGGAAAAAGGAAATAAGGTGCCTTTTCCTAGTCCAAATATTCCTTTTTCCCCTCATACCTACTACTTGCAGAAACAAAAAAGAAGCTGTGAAGGTGTTCACATACTGCTGATGTAGATACAGGGAATAAAGCTTTGAAGATGTGAATCACCAATTCTGGGGCAAGGAAAACTAGGAATTCAAACATCCAGAAAAAATGCCATGCTGGCTCCACCCCTTCTGCCACATAATTCCATTTAAACACTGCATTTTAGAGCTAAAAAGAAAAACGTTTCCATTAATTTTGCTCCATTGACGCTCTGTACGTAATGCCCCATTAGCCTCACATAGCTTACATCTGCTTTTACTTAAATGTGAAAAACATAATAGCCCATGCTCATGATATATCTTGTATCTTTTCCGTCCTCACACTAATCATTTTCAGCAGTCTCTCAAGTATGGGATGTTCAGGAGGCAAGCCAGGCGATCCCAGTATTTTGCCTGTTGCCCAGTGCTTTAAGAACAACTCAGGGTTTTACAGAAGCTACAGTCATCATGAAGATACTGAATTTGGATTTGTTGTGAGAAAAATGTCGATAACACACTGATGGGTTTAGTTGTTGCCAGGTAATTTTTATACTAAGTCAAGGACTTTAGTTTCTCAGGTGCCGCCAGTGAGAGGGCTGCAGGGGCATAAGAAATCGGGAGGGGACACAGCCAGGACAGCTGACCCCAACTGGCCAAATGGATATTCCATACCATGGGATGTCGTGATCAGTATATGAACTGGGGGGGAGGAATTGGCTGGGGCTTGTGGATCGCTGCTCAGACCAAACCAGAACAGTTTCTGAGACTATGAAGACAGAGATGATGATAACAATAATAACAATAATAACACAGCTTTTTTCAATCAACACTAGATGAAACCAGATAAAATAATTCTTCATTCAGGAGCTGAGATAAAAGTGGTGAATGGATGATAATGAATAGTATAGACAAATCGCTGGAGAACGAGCCCTTTGTCTTCACTTTTCCCAACTACTCTGGCTGTATCTGTTTTGCTCTATCCAACTTCACTAGCAAGACTTCTTCAGAGCCCACACAGCAACTTAAAATTACCCTTCCCCTAAAATCTCGGGGAGGGCAAGGCAGGTCCACCACCTGCTCTCCCTGGAGGGGAAGCCCCTGTTGGGATAATGGATCCAGACTAGTGCAGGGAGATGTGATTACAGCTGCCAGCACTTTCATGACTGAATCTGCTCTTTTGCCTTTTGCACAAAGGACCTGAGTGATTCTTCGATTGTTCAATGAAGAAAACAAGGATATTCTTAAAAGAACTAATTTCACGGGTCTTTCTTCATGAAAGAATTGCCATCTTCATGTGACATTTCCTCTTGAAGTGGAAGAGGAAGGAGAAAACCGAAATATTTCTACAAAGGGCAATAAGTGAACACTGTCTTCGGCATGACTTACGTACACAGTGGCCGTTTATATACAGGCTTACCAAATCCTTTAGTATAATGATTTACTATGAGTTGTTCTGCTATCACACAGATGATTTCCCCTCTTACTAAAGAGGTATACTTATACCAAGCACTCTGACCAGTAAGAGAGATGTCTGGATACCTTCATAAATATTAAGGTTGACAGATGTGGCCATCAGAATTTTTCAGTCTGAAATAAGACAGACTTGGTAATTTTCCTTTTCTTTAGCTGCCAGCCATCAGTTACTGACTTCACACACACAATTAAATGAAGTCACCACACTATCACTATCACACTATCCTTCAGTGAGTGAAGAAAATTAGGCACAAGGTAACAGCTAGTGCTAGGCTAAGAACAGGGGGAGTACAGCAGTCACAATACAGCCAGTAGGCAGACAATATTTCATTACAAGACCCACCACAGTACACCATACACAATATTTTCACTGAAATTCATCCCAGTTCAGCAAAGCACCCAACTCAGCTAAGCACGCATCAGCAAAGTTTTGCAAGTGTGCTGAAACAGGCCTCATTTGTAACCTTAGCACAGCAGCTTATTTCAGCAAAACTACGCGTGACATCACCTTCTTTCAAAAAAAGCAAATAAAAGTATCCTCACTTGTGGCATGGTTTAACCCCAGCCAGAAACTAAGTACCATGCAGCTGCTTGCTCACTCCCTGCCATGCCCCAGAGGAATGGGGAGGAGAATCAGAAAGGAATGCAAAACCTGAGGGTTGAGGTAAGAACAACTTCACAATTGAAACAAAATAGGAGGAAAAAAACCCAAAACAATAATAACAATTATAAGGAAAAGGAGGGAGAAGGAAGAGGAATAAAATCCAAAGGGAAGGGAAAACCCCCAAGTGATGCACAATAAGTTGCTCACCACCTGCTGACTGATGCCCAGCCAGTCCCTGAGCAGCGATCACAGGCCCTGGCCAACTCCCCCCAGTTCATATAATCAGCACGACTTCCTACGGTATGGAATATCCCTTTGGCTAGCTGGGGTCAGCTGTCCTGGCTGTGTCGCCTCCCAGTTTCTTGTGCACCCCCAGCCCTCTCACTGGCAGGGCCTGACAAACCAAAAAGTCCTTGACTTAGTATAAACATCACCCAGCAACAACAAAAACTATCAGTGTGCTGTTAGCATTGTTCTTACACTAAATCCAAACCACAGCACTGCACCAGCTACTAAGAGGAAAATTAACTCTGTCCCAGCTGAAACCAGGACAGCTTGTCAGACACCAAATAGAAAGCACTATCAGATGAAATCTAAAGAGTCTGACACCGCTTATGAGACCCACAGGTTACTGTTTCGTGAATTGTTAGGCCAGGACAAAGAGGATGTACAAACATTTTGCTGAGCAGCAGCAGAGATAAGCCATGTTTAACTCTAATCATCGGGTAGGTCTCAGATGGACCTTCTCATGCCCCAGCCCAATTCCCTACAAACTCTAGGTAAGGACCTCATGAATCACAGGGCAACTGTGACTTACCCATTTTGTTTGGTTGTTTTGTTTTGTGTTTACTTTGACTGAGAAGGGGTATTTGTCACCTGACTGCAGAGAAGTCTCTAGGAAAAAGTCATCAGTGTAACTGGTCCCCCCTTTTGTCCCAACAAATACACTCCTGTTCTTGTGATGAATAACTATGCCTACAGGTAATACAGGAATCTAATTCCTACTTGTTAGAAATTTAAAAAGCATGATACTAAGGTCATTTAAAAGAGGCTTTGAAGATTGGTGGGGGAGTTTTGAGAAATAAAAATAAACCCCAAAGGCAGATAGAATTCAGTAATGCCATAAGAAGCCATTAATTGTAGAACAATTTCATTAAAACATTGTTTGCTACAAGGTTAACCACTAAGAAATATATTCTATCCAACAAATTACAGTATGAAATACTTACATGGTAAATATAGTCAGCAATCTTTTAAGTCCCTTTTCAGTTGTGAGTTTTACACTGTACCTTTTTCCTACTTCAGTTAAATACCACTTAATAAAAACAACACTAAGAGGTTAAAAATTTAGAGTATTTAAAATGAGACACTCCACAAAGCAAACAGTGTTTAATAAGAAGCACTTTCTTTTGGATGAAACATTTTCAATACTTGCAGAAATAATTGATGTTGGTAGAATTTTGATATCAGTAGACCTCTAGTGGCTATTACAGTAATTGATGATTACGTTACTTTATTTAAAAAAAAAAAATCCTTTTCAGAAAAGAAAACAGGAAAAAAAACACAGAAGCCAAACTGCAGCAAAATGTTATTAGAGTCCAAAAACTATAATAAATGTCTTATTTTACAACTGTTATCCAAAAAGTATTTAGAGGCCTGGTTCTCACTGGTTTTAATAAAATTACACAACTAAATACCTTTATAAACCTAGTCATCAAAACCCAAATCTGAGTCAGCAGTGGATGTTTTAAAATTCCCTGAGATTAACTCAAAAATATTTGCCAAATATTAGCTCTGAGGGAGCTAGTTACATGCTGAGTCTTAAAAGGAAGAGGACAGCACTTCCTCACTCCCCAGGCAGGGCACCTGCCCACACACCATCCCTCCGCACTGCTCACCACCAGGAAGAACCTCAGACCCGCAAGTCAGAAGCGGACTGAAGAGGGCTCAGGACAGTGCCCAGTCTGGACTGCAAGCTCTGGGACAGGAGAACGTTGTCACATGGTGTAGCAAGCCATGACTCTAAATTAGCCATACCTAGAGTCAGCCACTGTCAGTATCTGGTAAAATATCCATTGCAATGATTCTTCATTCATTTTGGCTAAACTGTCACATTTCAGTGCCTATGAGCAGGCATAAAACAGAATTCCCTGCAATGATTCAGTAAAGGAACCAGTAAATGGCAGGCCTTGATGACCATTGAAAAATCAGGCTACATTAGCTGAATGCAATATCAAAGCCGTGGACGTGATACCTAAACATGGGACACTCAACCTTAGAAGTTTACGCCTTTGTCATTTAGTTTGCTTACTTAAGAGTTTTTGTCATGACATGACATCTCCCTACATTGTCTGAAATGCAGTTCAGGGGCCTAGGTACACGTTCAAAATTTTCATCTTTCCCACACTTCTCAAAATGAAAAGGTGCGACATTCAACAAAATGCAGAAAGGCAAAGAGAATAAGAAGACAGTCCATATGAACATATCTGAATATTGGCCATCCTACTCTTGCCATGTGACTAGTTAAAAGGCGTTGGTGATAATTTAGGCCTAACAAACACTAAATAGCTTTTTCAGATGGTATTAACGATCTTTTTCTCTCAGGGAATCTAAAGGGAAACACCATGGTTTATCTCCTAAGGAGACACACTTGGAATCATACAGTATTAGTAAGAAAGCAGTACGAAAATTAAATTCTCATTCCCAAGGGTCTCCCATTTTCCCATTTAAGAGGCTCTGGTTTAGTTGGTTTGCACATACTATTTCCCTCAGATATATTTTAGATTCAGAGTAGCTATTTTGTCTTCCTCACACAGTATTGCATCTTCACAAAACTACTAAATCAAAAGAATTCAGCTAAGACAAAATTTTTCAACAGATTTTTGGGGTGCCCTCCTTCATACACTTATGAAAAGATGATTAATCATATGTACAATCAGGAAAGTCGATTCTTACTTAAAGGACAATCATGTGCACTTATGCATGAAATCTACTGCCTCCTGATGGACCTTTGTGCCAAGGTGACTTTCACAGCCAAGGAAGGTCACAAAAATGTAATTCTGCACCAACTGTGTAGGTTTAGAACCTAACAGTATCTAGACAATATCTTCTATACATAACTTTGCACATATTTGTGTACACAAAACCAGACACCACAACACACTCAAAAGCTTGAACCTTTACTGCACCACAGGTTTTTAAAAAAAGAATTGAAGGTCTACATAATCAAAGAGAGATCATTTGAATGAAAGAAACTGTGGAAATCAGTCCAAAGAGATCTGAGCACACACAGGGAGGCAAAGTGATTTAAATGTGTGTGCCAGAGCAAAAGTGTCTCCCCTAGAAGACAAACTTCCAGCACACACTCATTGAAGCTATTCTTGACTGATTATCATAGCCTAAGCAGTTAAAAAAGAAAAAGTTTAAAGCATTTCCAGCTAGGCTTTCATATCTTCAAAGAGTTCAGTAGATGATCTCTTGGCAGTCAGTGTTCAATAGCTGTCTACTCAGATAGGATAATGGCTGTTCATTAGCTAATCATCTCTTTGCCTAAGGGTGTTGCCAAACTTGTTAATGATAAGTTTGGCTGAGTCACCTGGATAACACTGGAAGCAATATTACTCTGCAGAAACTTTCTGCTGTGTGCCAGCAGAGATAACATGCCATTGCAACACTGGCTGGGCAATACAAAGAAAAGTGATATTACTTTTTTTAAAATACAGAAAGAGCTCCACATTATTTGGTTATTTTATTTACAAGGATTCTTTGCATTGCTGAGCAAACAGCTACAACTTGGGAAGTTCCCAGTATTTAAACACTTCTTTGGATCTGAACATACCATCAAAGTGCACTGTTTATTATTCCTTAATCTCTGTTAAAACAGTATTTTCCTTTCTCCACCAATCCCAGGAAGTATACTGTGTGTAAATAAAATGAGCTTACAGCTCAGATGATTCTTGACACATCCTGCCCATACAAACGTTCATCCAAACAGCTAAAATTCCTGTTCCTTACCCTGCTCTCCGAAAGCTTTCTCTGAACCAGAAGCTGGGGAGAGCCAGCCCTTCTGGACAATCTTCAGTTCTTCCTGTATGTTCCTGGTTACAGTCTCTGGAAACAGCAGTGGGAAGCCATACAATAGGGAATAGCTTCATTTAACTGAGCTTCTCTCATTGCAACTAAGTACACGAATGCCTCTGCCTTTAGTGTGAAGCCAATATGGAGTGGCAAATTCAATGGAAATGGTATAAGTTTGAAGCCTCTTTCATATGTGTTTGAATTTGTCCCGAACTGAAACAAGAAGGGTCCTAGCGTCAGCATTATTTGAGAGCTAGTAATGAAAAGCTGTGTGTTCAAGGCATTTTCTGGGCTCAGCTTCCTGGGCTCCTGAGGGGACTCAGGACTGAAGAAATGGAATCACAGTAACCAGTGAAATGCTCCACTATTGATTCTGCTGCCAAAATCCTCTGTGTGTTGTAGGGTTCATCAGTACTTTTCAACTATATAAAACCCATTTTGGGCTAAAGATGTGGATGTGCAATCCATGAGACTCTAACACTAGCTAATAAAGACCTGGAACCTGGGTTAAAACTTAAACATCACAGACATCTATTTTTTTAAATGACAACTTCAAAGGGTTCATTGATAACCATGTTTAAAGCAAAGAACAGAGAAACTCACTGGCTTTCTGTGGTTACGCCAAAGCTTGCCTGCACAGGATCTGTATCGGTATAAGAAGAAACATGCCACAATCCAAAATCCAAAAGCAAGGCCTCAGCCCTACCTTGAAAACTTTAGCATCTCACAGCTTCCCTATTACTTTTTATGCAATCATGTATGCAGCCAGCAGAGTTCTTAGCAGAAAGAATGTTTCTGGCCTGTCTTCACAGCTACCCTCTCCTTTCCTGCATGAACGTGTCACTAAAAGTGCCTGTCACAATTCAGGCTGAGATGAGCTGTAGCAGACAGAAAGAAAAGGCTCCTACTTCAGATACCTTTGGCCAATCCATATGTTCTACTCATTCTCATTTCTGGCATGTTTAGGGAATCTAATTTAGAGTAGTAAAGACTTTCTCACAAGATGTAGGTGGATCTTAAAATACTCTCCAGATTTCTGGTTCAGTGTAAAAGCTGCTCCTCTTTAATGTCAAAGGAGTGGATTCATTGAAAGAAAAAAAAATAATCTATATATAGTCAGTGCTGAATCAGTGTGAACATCCAGGAAAAAAAAAAACCAAATACAAATAATTTTCAGTGTTCAGGGCCAAAATCCATTCTTTTCTTCCAACAGCTGGTCACAATTCATTAAAAAGTAATGCAGACTTTACTTAAGGTGGATTTTTTTCCACTAACTCTACAGCTCCGTCCCATTAGAGCTTGTAGTTGCCAAAAAAACTCCATCACCTGTGTTCACGCTCACAGGAGGAACATGACAGTAACAATCTCCCTCTTCCCTACCCATTCACCAGAGTTCCTGGACACATTCCTTACAGCCATCAATAAATTCCAGCATCACCAGACTGGTAACTCAATTTATTAAACTGCATCTTTTGATCTATTTTGTTTTCTTTATTTCACAGTCTGCAAGCTATGTTCTGGCCTCAAGTCATATTGTTGGCAATTTCTGATACCTTCAGCTTCTGAATAATGCATATTGCTGTGACTCAAGGCAACAGACATTATTCTGTCAAAGACCTGTCCTTGCCTCATTTCCCCAGCTTCACTGGCCTTCTGATTTAACTAGGGAGATGGGAGAGTAACCTTTCTAAGCTTTGCTATCCCTGCTAATAGCTCTAAACATTCTGGAGTAACGATGCTCCATGTCACTGGAAATGGCTGTCACTCCTGTTGTATGGATGGGTACATTTAACAAAGATGGTAATAATCCCCAAAACGCTCCCAATTGAAAATGCTTCCTTTAGTATTACTACTTAGAACAATAAAACTACTGAATCAGGCTTGCAATTTAAATGCACAGGCAAACACCCTCAGATTGCTTTGAAAAGATACTCCACATGCAGAGGGTGGGTGGTAGAGGTGACAGCATCTCCTCTGGAACATAGACAACATAATACGACACACCACTTACTCCGTGTAACTGACTTGCTGGTATTCCAAAACAGATTTTGTTGTAGTGAAATAAGGCAGGCATTTACCACAAACATCTATGCGGTTACTTCACCATTTGAAGATGAGAATGGATAGTGGGTGGACATCAGCAGGTTTTCTTTATTACCACTGCACTTTGGACTTAACTTCTGCATAATAATTGATAAAGTTAAGATCATATTTTTCATACTTACAGGTATGCACTGACAACTATCAACTATCACAGAAATCAGTATTGCAGACAGAAGATAATAGCTGTTTTTAAACAAGGTCAGAACCTCATTTACTATAAACCAGCGCAGACCCACTGAGAATATAATGCAAGACATCTAAATTTGCCTGCGCTGACATTTTCCTTTCACTCATTGGCAAGTAGTATTCTTTTAAACAGCTTCTTTGTGGAGTGACTAGAAGAGAATTTGCACACCTTCACCAAGAGCAACGCTTTCAAAGGCACAAATTGCAGAAAAGTGCTCTCTCTCCTGCTACCCCTCTGCAGGAGTTAGAGGTCTAACTACCACTTAAGCCTCTGCCAAGCCCCTCACTACTGCCTCTCTTCCTGTCTGTCAGACAGCTCTTGGGAAAACTCTTCTTCCTTGCTGCTGAAATGGACTTTATCTTCTCAGATTCAGAATCCAAGCCAGAAATCAAGCATGAAGATAGCTTACCTTTTTCTTTGCTCTAATCTAGCCTGTTCTCATGGAAGTACATGCCTTCCAATCAGCTGCACCGCTTCCTTTACTACCATTCTCCTCCGATATAACATAGATTCAGCTGGCAAATAACCAAATATGAAGTATTGAGGAGAAATATTTCAGACTGAGAATTAAGGATTATTATGTTCCTCTCCTACCAAAACCCACACCTTAGAGACAAAAAAAAGGTCTTGCCATTCTTCCCCAAAAACTACATGTACCTGTGGAAAAAACCTGTTCCTTGTCACTTTGACACCAATGCACAAAGCTTTTCACTCCACAGTCCATCTCTTTCTCCAGCTGTCTTGATGCTTAGATGACAGGGGGAAAAAAAAAAAAAAGTGCCTTTTAATAACAAAGGTGGTAGGAGGAAGTAAGTGCCTCCTGATAATCTTCCAGTAACAAGAATGTTCAGCTTTAAATTATTCAACCCACTTTCCAATTTTGGGACCTTTCAAGATGCTACATTATTGGCTGCCTAAACATCCATGGCAGCAAAAATAAATTATCTCCTACCTGTAATGACCCAGAAATCTCCTTTAATTTTTGACACAGGCCTTATAAGCTGGAATGTATGAGTTCTCACCTTGATGACTGCAATCACAGAATCACAGGATGGTTTAGGTTGGAAGGGACCCTCAAATATCATCTAGTCCAATCCCCTGCCACGGGCAGGGAAAACCTTCACTAGATCAAGTTGCTCAAAACCCCATCCAACCTGGTCTTGATTGCTGCACAACTTCTCTGGGCAACCTGATCCAGTGGCTCACTACCCTCATGGTAAAAAATTTCCTCCGTATATCCAATACCATCTTTTAGTTTAAAACCATCACCCCTTGTCCTGTCACTACAGGTCTTGGTAAAAAGTCTCTCTCCGTCTTTCCTCTAAGTCCCCTTTATATACCAAAAGGCTGCATTAAGACCTCTCTAGAGACTTCTCTTCCCCAGCTGAACACTCCAACTCTCTCAGCCTCTCCTCATAAGAGAGGTGTTCCACCCCTTTGACCATTTTTGTGGCCTTCCCTTGGACCCACTCTAACAGGTCCATGTCTTTCTCGTGTTGGGGACCCCAGAGCTGGATACAGTATTCCAGGTGGGATGTCACAAGAGCAGAGCAGATGGGGAGAATCACCTCCCTTGACCTGCCAGCCATGCTTTTTATACAGCCCAGGATACAATCGGCTTTCTGGGCTGCCATCACACATTTCCAGCTCAAGTCCAATTTTTCATTCACTGATAATATAAAGTATCACAAGTCCTTCTCCACTCTATTTCATTCCTCCTCCAGTATGTATTGGTGTTGGGAATTGTCTGACCTAGATACAGGATCTTGCACTTGACCTTGTTGAACTTCATGAGGCTTGCATGGGCCCACTACTCAAGCCTGGATGACATCCCCTCCCACCAGCAAATGAATGGCACCACTCTGCTTAATGTCGTCTCCAAATTTGCTGTGGGTGCACTCAGCAACACTATGTTGTTGATGAAGATATTAAATAGTAGTGGTCCCAGTATGGACCCTTGAGGGACACTATTTGTTACTGGTTTCCGCTTGGACATTGAGTCATTGACCGTAACTCTTTAGACACAGCCAATCTTTGTACTTAAGAATGAAACCACCCAAAGAAGAGCCCTTGGGAGACGACTTACTCACCGATACCAATTGTCAAGTCCATACCAGTCTCATGCTCCCCACTCAATCTCTGACATGCCCTGCAAAGCACCCCTGGAAACGGCTCTGAAAGAAAGCCCCTAAGACTGGCACTGTCCCTGTGTCAGGAAAACACTTTGAAGGATGGAAAAAGCTTCATATGGTTTTATATATATATACACACATGTGTATATATATATATATATATATATATGGAACCTACTTCTACAAGAGACAGCCATCCAAATTTATTTTTGATGTTGCTTCCCTGTGAGAAGAATGTGCTGCTAAGCTCTTGTAGCTACTGCTGCCCCTCAGATATAACCTGCAACATTCTAATAGGAGCTACAGACACTGACATCCACTGTTCCTTGCTGTTGCTCCTGTTGAACAGGAAAGCACAAGCTGGCTCACATGGCGCACACCTTATGATTTGC
Source organism: Falco cherrug (assembly GCF_023634085.1). NCBI lineage: Eukaryota > Metazoa > Chordata > Aves > Falconiformes > Falconidae > Falco > Falco cherrug. The sequence goes on along the minus strand of NC_073699.1, from coordinate 52,421,310 downwards.
TTGAAACACATTCAAACAAAACCTTTTCCACCCACACCAAAACAAGAAGAAAGCAAGAGATGCCAACTATTTTTTGCCTCAGAGCTTCAAGAGGTATTGGAATGTATACTGCTCTGGTTGGATTTAGCCTTCACAGAATTGCCTCTTTAGAAATTCAGGCCTATGGCATTTCTGAACTCTGAGATGGTCTAATCAGAGTGCAGGAAAATGTATCATCTGCTTAATAGCAGATTCCTGTGCCATAAAGCTCTACTTCTCTTCAGCGATCTGTTCACTTTACTTAGGTAAGTATAGAAAGACATATATATGTGACAAGAGAAATATAGATTTATAAATATGGTTATAAAACCTACAAATAGAAAATCTATTCATATCAATAGATACTTCTGTGTAGACTCAAATTAGCTTTGTGCTTGCTCCATATTGTGTAATGAAATACAAAACAGGGCCAACATACAACTCAATGCTAACTTCATTTTTAATAAATGCTGCTGGAAAAATAACCTTGTCAAGCTAGCAAGCTCAATCTCTGCTAGTCCCTAAGTAGCCTTCCTAACCCTCTACTCTCTGGATTATTTCTGTTCACATCTGTGTGTACTGCCAGAGAGAAACAAATAGTAAGGCATCCACCACATACTGACATAAGAAAACAGAATAAGTAAAATTTTCCTGCCTTGAAGGGTGCTGAAGGGGGACAGGTTTCAGTTTGAGCAGGAATAATGGAGGAGTCAGGAGAATGGTTTTCTTCTCAATTTTTCATTCAGGTTCAAAGTGCACCTGATTGCCGTATTCTCAAGAGGTAGTCAGACAGCATGGGAGACTAGATTTCTTCCTGACCCACAAGACAGGAATATCTTTAAAGAAACTCATTATTATTCAGAGAAATTCATTCTGCAAGGCAGGAACAGTTTAAAATCCAAGTAGTTATTTCCATTCTATCTGTATACAAATATAAAAAAAACAACAAGATACTGGTACTGCTAACACCTGCTCTCTTCATCATACATGTGTACTTGATGATCAGTTAGGATTCAGGTCTTACTAGCCAGCCTGTTCATCCCCAGGCATCAGCCAGATCACCTGTAACACAAGGCCCTACAACCTATTTCAGCTAAGAAGCAATGAGCTCTTGCTCTATTACAGTATGCTAATATGTGGGCCATATGCCTGATTTGGCATGTCCTCTTCCCTCAAGCCATATTGCAGCATCCTCTTCTACTTACAGGGGCTCGCATCAAGCATCTACAAAAAACAGCAGATGTCCTAGAAGGCGTGAAAACCATCCTAAAAAAAGGCATGGATTAAACAGAACTGCCCCACAGACTACCAACTGGACTATTCAAAACCAGGCAGTACACTGGAAGGGGATCCAAGAAACGGAAAATACTAATAGTCTACCACTACCAACCCAACCCAAGTAATTTACCCATGCAGTAGAAGCTCTTCTGAAAAGAACTTGTTCTGCACGGCATGGTGGTGTCGGAGCTGTCTGTAAAAGACTAGAAGGCTAGGAGTGCGCAGTTTCCTAGGTGGTGAAGAATTATTTCTCAGAAAAATAACAGTTTTACCATGTCCACCCTCTCTTTTGCAAAGCTGCATTTAAGTAAGCTTCTACTGAAATCAACAGTTTACTATGTCAACAGAGAGAATTAAGTTCAAGAATCACCATGGAACCCTGTTTCATAAATTACTGTGGAAAACCTGGCCAGGCTGTCATCTTACTCTTTGAAATCTACCCATGCCCCATGCTTTTTAACGCTGTCACCACCATTTCCCCGTCTCCTTGAGCAAGCAACCATTTTAGCCCTTTTTTTTCCAGGGACTGAATGGAAGCACACTGCCAAGTAGCTGATTCAGAGAACAGAAAAATATTTGTCCTTGCTAACAGGCTTTACAGCACCCATGCTTTTAATTAAAATAGGGCATATCTGCAGAAGATATAACAATATGTGCAACTGCAAGTCTGACTACAGACGTACAGGAATAACCATGGATTATAGTCTGCTCGAGGAATCTAAGATTAACAGTTCCTAGAGAGCACACATAACTAGTATAGAATTGCAGAAATATAGCACAAATAATAAAGGAAGATACATAAACACAGATAGGGCTAGCTCACTGACTTAAAGCTTATAATTTCCGCATAAACTGCACTGATGGTTTAACTAAGAACTAGTAGCAATGTCAGCACCCATATTAACTACTTTAGGATCCATTCAACTGCCCAGAGCCTACTATGAAAACATCAAGGATGAATCCTTGTCTCCACTGGAGTTTGCAGAAACTCATCACTGATTTTAGTAAGATTTTAATCATGCTCATATATTTTGGACACGATCATGCTGGATACAATTTCTAAAAAACCAAGTCACTAGAAGTCAAAGTTCTTTCAACTGCATAAAAATGCAGTCCATGGATAGTTCTCAGATATTTTTAAAAAGTCACCTACTGCTTTTAGACAGACAGAAATGCTCAAAGATGTATGCAGACCTGTAAACTATTCAATTATTTATAATTCTTTATAAACATACAAGGAGTGCTTTTTGGAAGAGATTTGACAGCACTGGTTGCTTCCATTTACTTTCTACCTCTCTAGACCACCTGGCTGCTCTTACCCTTTGTACCACCTCCTTTTGAAGAGGGCCTATTTCTGCTATTGTAGGTAATGCACATTAAGAGTTCCCACATCTTGTAGTTCTGTCTCTTCATCCTCTCTTTGGCTGCAGTATTGGCTCCCTTCAGAATAACCATCCAAAAGACACTTAAACAGTGTGATGTAACAAACTCACTGCATGTCTTTGCCAATTAAGTCATTAAAATTTTAGTACACTTCATATTTTGGTTCTTCTTAGAACAGTAACTTCATGTAACTGAAATGTCATCTCCAGATTTTGCAGAGAAAAAAACCCCACAACTATTCCCTGCCTGTGTCTCCTAATTTCTTTTCCCCATCAAACCCATAATAGCAATTATCACTCCCAAGAATTTCAACTAGTCTGCTGATATCATGGTTTTACCACAATGTTTCTCAAAGCACAAAATCATATCTTCTAATCAGTTATTGCCCCAAAGTACCTATTACTGCTACCTTGTTTAAAAGCTGCTAGTGAACCACACACTATATTCTGGTTTATGATCACATTTAAACCTCCTTGCCAAAGCCTATGCTTACGTGAAACCCAAGTTCCAGAGTATGAAAAGCTAAACAGAGAGGTTTGAACTCAGCCTTCCAGTCAGAAGTAATTACTCATCTTACACAACTTTAACTGTTTATAGCAGGGATCTGGGATGGTTATTAACAAGGATCACCTCACCTTCTACTTAGGAAGCAACTCTACCCAGTAAAGCGCATGGAACATCATGACTGCTAGGAGTTAAGTAGAAGCAGTCACTAGCTCTCTGAGATACATTAAGCTGACTCCTTGATTCATTTCACAAGAAAGATGGCTTGTAAAAACTCTGAAATTAAACTGAAGCACAGAGAAGGACTTAAGATACAAAGATGCAACTATCCCCATAACCAGGAATTTCTGCAGTAGAGACTGATCTCAGGGCAATATTTCAGCTGGAAAACCACATTGCAGCTGCAAGACTAGTGTACTAATGAGTTGTTATCTGACGGAAATGGAGAAAAGCTCCTTGGAGCTGACCTAAGGCATCAATTTCTCTTCATTTCTGTGCACCTAAGTCTGAAAAATGTGTATTATATAAATTTGGATTCTGTCTCTACGTTAGTTTTAATCTTAATTTATTTTAACGATAATGCCAACTCTTAAAATTGAGGCTCTGGATTGGTTTCTTAGCATTACACACAGTACAGCCCACAAAGGCAACTAAACAGGAGGTGCTCCTTTACATCTTTTTCCAGAGCGGGTTTCAGTAGCTACTAATGTCTGTCTGGAAGGGTGCTCCTTCAGCAACCAGGGCTGGGCAGTGTCCACCTGGCATGCAGCAGTGGAGAGACTGCTTCAGCCTCACACATCTCCAAGCAAGCTGCTAACCAGTCACCAAGCGCTAAATAAGGTGAAAGAGCTGGGCTGTATTTTAATCTGTGTTGATGCTAAATGTCATTGTTCTCGTACCTTTCTGTCTCTGGCCAACCTGCAAACCATCACTACTCTCTGTCTCACAATAACCAGACTACGAGCATTCACAAATACTTGGAGGACACTGCTGGAGTTCAGCCTATCCTGAAACTTTCAGAATGATAATATCGTTTCTTCCATCCTGTTATTAAGAATTGACAGCGATAGTGCATCCCTCTGCCTCAGAGTAACAAATACGGTTACTATTTGGTAACATTAAACCAATTATTTGAAAGCACCACTTCACAGACCTCAGGAAAATTTATATAAATAGTTTGCATTTGTGTTAAATATTACAGAATTCTATAGTGCTGAAAAAGTATACTCTCTTTTTGTAATCAAAGTATTTGCATTTTGTTAAAAAATGACTACTAATTTTAAACATTCAGCATTACAAATATATTATCAAACAATAAATACTTTAAAGAAATTTCCATTAAAAAATATCTTTCACAAGACAGCCCAATGTCTCCAGGGAATTTCCTGTTCAGAAGAATATAAATTAATAACTTCCTTAATTAAAATATAACACAGTGAAGGATTAATGGCTAAATTTAATTTTCTTTAAAGCCCATTGTTTTACATTCCTTTTACTGGAAAAAAAAAATGTTCTATTATATTATTCTCTATTAAATGTAGTAGGAAAAAGAGAGTCAATGCCTAACATGCATTTTAACAGTAGTTATGAAAAAAACTCATACTGTAAGGACATAGATCAAATCAAACAATCTGTGCACATAGCCCCTGCTAAAGTCAACTGGTACATATGAAAGGATAAACTGGGTAGTGTCTCTACTGGAAAGCAAAGCTAAATCTCCATACCAGAATGCCCCTGCTTAGTTTAGGTGTTACAGAGAAATGGGAGGGAAGAGCCTGAGAGATGCTAAGATAGGGGAAAAGAACAAAGGAAATCAACCAAAACTCAAGCCAACACTTTCAGAAATCCCGCTAAGATTAGTTACAAGGGCTTGCATACTGAAATTGAAAGCAAATTGGCTCACTTCAGTACCCGCATAAGGAAGAGGGAGCTGGGCTGCTTAGTTTATTGCCAAAGTGAAATATCTATTGATAGAGGACCTGTACAACACCAATGCAACCCGCAGACCTGTTCTGAAGGTGCAAAAGGATACAGGTCTGCAGCTAGCCTTTTACACAGGGGTAGACTTTACTTACCACTAGGTTGCTGATGTCAAGAAGAATGGCTGTGACTAGAGTGAATGGTCTGCAAGCATTTTAGCATTATTTGTGAAAAGATAATTCTGATTTCTCAGCTATTATTGGCTGTAAGTATTCCCTGATGTAATTATGGAGTAATAGCTGAGAACTTGATTGTAACCAACAGTCAATAGTTTGCCGCTAACAAGGAAAACATGACAAACAATTTTGAGGCAATTATTGTCATTACAAGCCACACTCAATTGTTCCAGACAAGCGTAATATAAAGTGACAGTTGTGCAGCTGGGAGGGTAGCGCAGGAAACAGGATTGTTCTCTGGTTGCAACAGACCAGTGAGGCTCTAGCAGAGAGTCTGCTCAATGCATAATTCATATTTAATAATATTTTAGTCTCTAAAGAAAATTACAGTATAAGATAAAAAACAAGCAAAGACATGTCAAAAAAAAAAGAACACAAGTTATTAAGAGATGAGAGAAGACACACGGAAGTAAAATGGAGCAGAGGAGCAGGGGGGAGACATTCAGCACAGCCAACTTGCAAGATGCTTGCAACTAGCAGATGAAAATACAGTAACTCTACATATTAAAAAGAATCAGTTGTAAAAGTAATCCATTTGCTACACTTTAGTGAGAGGGGTGCTCATGCCCAAATCCTGGTTTGAGACTCTTGTCTGCTCAGGCAGGTCCTCTGAGTTAGTGAAGTTCTGGAAGATCCTTCCACTAATCTGGAGGAAGGAAGGAGTGCTCTCCATGGAGAGACACTGATGCTTAGTTTTCATCAAATTTGGATTCTATAGAGAGTCAAAGGAAGATTTTCATCTATTGTACAATAGAAATGCCTCATATATCAGCCCAGTACTCTGATGACAGTGCACATACTAGCTGCCTCGTCAGCAGCCAGTACATTAAAATACTTGATTTGCTGAAAATTCCACCCAGCTCTCCTTAATGATGTTAAGGACTGAAAGTTTTTAACACAGCTGCACTGGCATTGCAAGCTCTTTTCCAGGCTCAGTGCAATGCATTAGCACTGACATTGTAACACTGCCCATATCATTACAATGTCACTCACAGTACCTTTGAATTGATAAAGTATCATCTCTAAAGAAGCCACTAAAACACCACTGAAACTAATTTCTGCAACTCTCTGGCTTTCTGTTCTTGTTTCACCATTTCCTTCCTCTTTCTTAAATGCATTGGTTTATGCAAATAATATTTCATCAAAGCAGACCTGATAGGCCAAATCACCCCAAGTGCAGCCCCATTGACACAAAATAATACTAGCACTATGGTCCACTTTAACTTTGCTTAGATGAAGATGATACTAGTTTTCTCAGATAGAGCAATATACTCTACTGTAACTAAGCTCCTGTCTAAAGAAACCTTTGTGATTTTGACATGTGTAAGATAACACTTCACTGCAGCCCATAGACGTGGAAACATGCATATGTGACTGTGCTGCCTTTTGCTTTATTCAGTAATGAAACTGGTGCTTGCAAAAGGTGGCAGATCGACAGCTGCAGAGACAAGAGACCTTTGCTTATCCTCAGAACAGACTGCCAGGCTGCCGAAGCAGAGACCTTCCTCATTCTCTCTGGCCAGCCGGTCTCAGCCCTCATCTTCGGGATGCAGTTGTTGCCCTCATTCAGCCCCTGCTCTATCTCCCAGAAGAAGGGAAAGATAAAACCTGTTCATACAGGCAGGCTTTCCTCTTCAGGGAAATTAGAGCAAGAACACAAAAGACTATGCAGAAGGTACTGTATTGCTACCATTGCCTGGATGTTACTGTACTCTTCCACTACCATGAGTCAGTCAGGTATCTTAGATTTCTTTCAGAAAACTAGTATTTATTGTTTCACCCTTAGTCATAAGATGTGAGATTATTACCCAAAAAATGTTATAAGCTAATATCATGGTTTAACCCCAGCCAGAAACTAAGTACCATGCAGCTGCTTGCTCACTCCCTGCCATGCCCCAGAGGAATGGGGAGGAAATCAGAAAGGAATGCAAAACCTGAGGGTTGAGGTAAGAACAACTTCACAATTGAAACAAAATAGGAGGAAAAAAACCCAAAACAATAATAACAATTATAAGGAAAAGGAGGGAGAAGGAAGAGGAATAAAATCCAAAGGGAAGGGAAAACCCCCAAGTGATGCACAATAAGTTGCTCACCACCTGCTGACTGATGCCCAGCCAGTCCCTGAGCAGCGATCACAGGCCCTGGCCAACTCCCCCCAGTTCATATAATCAGCACGACTTCCTACGGTATGGAATATCCCTTTGGCTAGCTGGGGTCAGCTGTCCTGGCTGTGTCGCCTCCCAGTTTCTTGTGCACCCCCAGCCCTCTCACTGGCAGGGCCTGACAAACCAAAAAGTCCTTGACTTAGTATAAACATCACCCAGCAACAACAAAAACTATCAGTGTGCTGTTAGCATTGTTCTTACACTAAATCCAAACCACAGCACTGCACCAGCTACTAAGAGGAAAATTAACTCTGTCCCAGCTGAAACCAGGACCGCTAACAGTGCTACCTCCTTCATTCTTTATCAGCCCAAAGCCTCATTATCAAGCAAAAATTACCTTTTGCTTTAGAGTAAAATACTTATTAACTTTGCATGTCCAATTTCTTGTATAATGTATAAGCATAATAAGCAACTTTTATAGCATTACAGCTGTGTTAGTATGGATCTACAAATTGCAAATAAAACCAGTCAAGCCATGGAAAATCCCAAAAAATGAAAAGTCTTTCTAAAAGTATATGAGATTGCATGTAGGAAAACTGGCAGGCTGCTTTTTATTTTATTTTTAATACTGTTATTAAAGCTTTATGTCTTCATGCAGTAATTTCACTCCATCCCATACGCCACAGAAATGTCAGGTGCTTTGTTTTGAAACCTAAAGTCAAGCTTTTAAGTAAAAGACACCCAAACTCTGCAAACATTTCAGCTAATATTTAGTGGGCCTTTGCTGAAGCCAAGTGGACTTAGATCTCCTAAAATCCCAGCATATTTGTAAAACCTTTCGGTGCTTGAACAGAAATTAAAGTCACAATACTCACTAATGTAAATTAATTTTGTAAATTAGTGTAAAATAACATTTCCACTGAAAATTCTTAATTAGCAGCCAAAAGGTTACCATGGGTTCAGTACTGGGAATCATCTGCTCTCGTGTTGGCTTTGTTACCACTCGCTTTACTCAACATCAAAAGCAGGGCCAAAACACAGGCAAAAGCAGAGACAATTTACACCAATATGCTCCTTCACCAATCTCTGTTCATTTTGGCCTGCAGCTGGTGTTCTAACTCGTACATCTCACTTAAATTACTTTGTGGAAAAAGAAAAGTCAGAGTTTTAAGACAAGAAGTCCAGGTTTTAGTGGAATAAAGACAAAAGCAGAAAGAAGTATGACAGCACAACCAGTTAAGAATGGAAAGATGGATTAAATACTTGGCTTGGAGTCAGTTCAGAGAGAATAATCCAACAGCAAGCATGGGCACAGCAAATTCTACACCCTTGCACAGACACACAGTTTTGACAATTTAATCAGCTAATGTTTCTTGTTTCAGGTGAAGCTATTGAGTAAAGATTATAGCTTTGATGCAGAAAACAGGTATTTGGATGACTGACTCCAATACTTGTATCCACCACAAACATCAAATGAGTGAAGGGAATAGTCAATGTGAATAACCACTTCTACATCTATACTGTGGAAAGCCTGGCAACTTGAACATGCCAGAGAACTGGCATTATCCAAATGACCGCAAACTACTTGAAGGCATAATCTCCACTGCATTACAGTACTATTGCTCGATTTTCTATAAGCTGAAAAATAAATACAATCGGGAAAAGCTTATTAGTAACCTCCACATCTAAGATGATATCCCAACCCCTGTCAAAGGTTGAACCGTGACATATTTTGTCATAGCTAGCTGCTATAAGCACAGTCACAAAATACAAGTTTTGTGAGAGGGAGTTCTGTATAAATAGGTATAAACATGTTACTATCATTTTCTAAAAACTAGATTGAAGAAAGCATAGTCGCTCCACAGAAATCCAGACAAAGCATTGATTTGTTTTGGTGTACCTCAGTACAGTGAGAAATACTGAAAATAAATGAATTCTGCATCTTGCACTGAGTTACAGTCAAATAGTCTCATTCCTGATTTTTATTTGATGGCTCACATAGTGAAAACAAAAAAAAAAATTCAACATAAAATTTATACCTAACTCTTGTTACTTCTAATGTTGTGCATGTTCTTAATTTCCTCTAATCAGAGCATCTGTCTCATGTTTTGGTAACTAACGAACCACCACAGTGAGGGAGCAAACACACTCAGCTGTTCTGCACAGGGCTTCAGCTAACAGGCAAGGGCAACAAGAATCCCATTTTCCCTCAGGGTAGTTGCCCTCTGACAGACCTATCTATAGGTTAGTTTTTACTACAAAAATCATTTTTGTACCAGTTGAAGCACTAATTAAAAAGAATACAAGCTCCTTTATTTCCAACTCAGTTTGCAAACCTTGCCTGGTGTCTGAGATAAGGGCAAAAGAGTTTAATCCAGCAGCATCAGAGTCCCCAGAGCATTATTAGGAGAAAGGGAATTAAAAACAGCTCTCAAGTGGGAGCTTGCCCACAGATGAGTGGCACCCAGGGCTCACTCCAAAGACCTAGCTTAGGACACCGGAGCTTTAGCACGTGTAGGGAAGCAAGAAAACAGGGGCAAGCAAGGGGAAAGGATGCAAAACAGAAAGGAACACACCACAGTTTGCAGGCCTATTATCCAGTTGGCTGTTAGGGAAAGCATCTCTGAGGCACTGGTAAGCAGATAGCCCTACCCCATTCCCAGCTGGGGAATGAACCAATTGCAAATTAAGAGCTACTTTCCTTTTCTGACTCCCCAGGGAAGAGCAGCAGCTCTTTTCCAGCTCCTCCCCCATCGTTGCAGCAGCCTTGCAGGTGCTCAGGATGATATTTTCAGCCCTTCACCAGCAGGTGTGACTCAAGGCCCTGTTATTTAAAAATATTCAAAGGCTAATTTAAAGTGGGAACTGTCCTTCATAGTATAGTGCAAATTTTGGTACTGTGGATACAATTCATCAACTCTCCCCACTTTTCATTTCTTCCTCAGTTCCCTTTCAACCCAATATGCTTTATACAAATCTTTTGAAGCTTCAGTATATTCACAGAGCCCAGGACTTTTGTGCAGTACCAGCACCCATACCCATCTAATGTAAGTAACACACACCTTTCCACCCTGTGCCCTCCTTCTTAGCACTTTCCCTACCTACCATGACATTTCTGGGTGAAGAAGTCTATTGCTTTCAGCTGATACTGTGGATTGCTCTCATATGTGCCTTTGTTCTATTTAGGTTCAAACAACCTAACCATGAGAAACTGAACACAGAGTACTAGACTGGAAGACACTGAGAAACCTCAGGTCAATTTTTTTAGTATGAGCTCTGCAACAGAGTCCCAAAGCCAAATGCCTATCTAAAAATGATGCAGATGTAACCCCAAGGGAAGAGGGTATGAAAGCATCTTACTCCTTTTACGTGGATAGTGTCAGCATTCCACTATGCTCTGATAAACTGAACTAAGAGGAGCCTCCATCTATCCCTCAGTGTCATGACCCAGCTCACCATTACATTCCTTTAGGGTACAGTTATATCCTAGTACCAAATCAGTTGAAATCCATGGAAAAAAACCAATAGATGTCCCAAAATATTCTCATGCCACCTCACAGGGAAAGCCAGGTAAACAGTGATAGAACACGTTTCCTTTAGGTACCTTGAGCAGTCACTAATCCACCCCAGGCAGCAGTTTTCCTAACAATTCCCATTAGCAAGTCATGCTCCCAAGAAGGGCACGCTTGGGGCAGCAGACAACCTGTGGTGTCCCATGTGACCACGGAAACCATTCCCAACTATGTGTGCACAGGCAATAACCTTATGCAGCAATAAGTTTTCACCTGCCAGAATGCAGCAAAGACATTTCAGATGAGCCAAATGCCAAGTGTCTTTGTAGACTGAATGTGGTGGCTGACATAAACTCTCACGGGCATATAGAATGTTGGAGGGAAAGGGACAATAATCACTTCAGACACACAGAAATTCATGCTCTGGATGATTTTGGGGTGTGTGCACTATAATTATGAAATTTGTAACATTTTACAGTGAAGGCTGTGACAGCAAAAGGGATTGTACTGCTAAGTTCATTTAAGTTCCCTTTTGCCTTCCCTCCTTTCCGTTCCTGCTTCCATCCCCCTGTCCCTGTGTTGATTATTTTCTTCCAGTCTTCTTTCTTCCTGCCCTCTGCTATCATTCTTCTTTCCCCCACCCTAACAATGTCTTTCAGTTCCTCCTTCAGTCTCTTCTCCCATATCTGAAAAAGCAAGTGTTGCTATAACTAGCCACACTCAGGTTTGCTACCTGACAACAGCTAGCACAAGAAAATCATGAAGCAGGAAGAGGTGCTATTTCTCTACCAGCAGATGCTTTAGCCAGAAGACGCAGCGGAAAACAGGACTACCTTAGGAAGGTGAGCAAGTACCATCTGGGGGGAAACGAAGGAAAGCTGAGAAACTTAAAGCAATTCTGTAAGATCACGCTGCCTGCAGTTCAAAGACCACAGTGCCTTTATTTTCCATACATTTTAAATAGCAAGTGACAGATCTGCAGCATTTTATCATTTGTACTTATGTTCTAATATGATTAGATGTGGCACATGAATCTAGTTGCAGCAGGTATTAAGACATGTATGACCGGCATTTCCTCATAGGTTACCGTACTGAGCTATAATTTTTATTTCAGACATACACATGCTCACAGTTACTATTAAGAAACACTATACATGTAAAGCTGACTGAGTATATAAGTAAACAAAAACCTCTAAAGCACAGTTTTGCACTGAAAGCCAGATACATAAAAATGGCACCTCCCAAAGTATCCCTGAAAACTCTGACTTAGCAGTATTATTGTAATACATTAGCCCTAAAAAGTCAAACTTCATCAGGAAAGTGAACTGGCTTTCGCTACATGTTGTGCAATCAGAACTGCTCCTTTAGTGAACATAGATAGAAATTAAGTCAAAAGTTGCACAATTTTTGTGATAGCTTGAAGACACTCAGACAAAAGGCGTCTGTGGTTAGAATCTGGCCCACCAAATTATCATAGATATCCTCCTCCTTTATTTGTCAGGAGAGCAGCACAGCAGAAGGCCCTACCCGTCACCAGATCCTATCAGCCACTATATTCTCATGTAAATAGCTTACCAGCCAGCAACTGACCAGGATGCATAAAGTGGAAAGTATCCAGCTTAACTGTCAAATCCCACGAATTTATCGTTCAGGAAAAATATAAGAAGCACTTCTGAACTGGCACACACAATCAGGAAATTATGGATTAACAAGTACAGAATACCAATGTGTTGTTTCTAATAGCAATAGAACTGACTTGCACTTTGGGTGTTGCACATTCATGTGCCACTCATGAGCCACTGTCACGGTCTGTAGTGGACAGACTTTTTTCGAGCTCCATAGCCAAGGAGAAAGCTCATTCCAAACCAGGCTCATCTAACTTGTTCTATAACAAGGGATGAAATCAGAGTACACATCTATGCATCTTCTATGCAAAGTAAAACTTTCATCACTTTCACCAACAAATTAGCTTTGCATTGTAACTAACCTAGAAATAATTAATATTCAGATTTACAATTCTGCTCATTCTGTTTTCCTTTCTTTTACCCCTATTTCACTATGGGCTTTACATCCTTATTTCTGAATATCACATCCTAATTCCTAGCTCTCAAATAATCATGCTTCTGTCACACCCCTATCCCTCATTGCAACCAGTAAAAACAACTTTCTCAGCCTTCTGGTTGCCTCAGAAATGTTTGAGTTTCCTTTTATGCCTGTGTATGGTCACACTACATATATAGAAATAGTAAAATAATAATACTTAACATATAGTGGTCTAAGCACTCACCTGTTGCCTAAGCAACAAATAAGTTAACCTCAAAAAAACCCCAACTTCATTCTCTTCATGCTGAGATATAGGGAACATACATTTCAAATTACCTAATGAAACACACTGTCAAGAAGAGGACACAGCAGGTACTAAATGAAGGCATAGAATGGGAAAAAGACAAAGCAATACTGCATTTTCTGTATGAAACAAGAGCCTTACCATCCTGCTGGCCCTGGAGGTTCTGAGGACTTTGCATTCTCTCTTCCAGATTTGAGCTGAGGTCAGAGTTCACAGCTGACATCCTAGTCGAGTCACTCATATCAAACTCATCACTTTCTATAGAACTTTCATCCTGCAAATGGAAAGTTTCAGAGATGCATCAGAAAACTTTCACTGTTACGCTGTTCACATCATACATGCAGTTCACTCGTTCCTGTTTGTTTCACTCACACCTGGCGTGTAGTCATGCTAAATCTTTGTGTATATAAGCAAACATGAGGAGCACATAACCAAAAGCAAGGAAAACACAACATTTATGAGATATGATAATCTGACAAACGCAATTTGTTCAACTATGAGGATACTCCCATCACTGCGCTCTCTGTTTCCACAGTATTTTGCAAAAGAGGGCTAGTAAATAGAGACCCCATACCAAGTCCTTGTTATTCAAATTTGGTTGAGGAGAGGTCTCCACACTCCCTGTCTGAATCCTCTACCTTTCCCTAGCGAGGTCGGTAACGCTGTGATGACCACTCAAATGGCAAGCTGACCCAATAAGAATTCATGACCAAATGCCCTTGACATGATGTCACCCTGTTTAATGTGTTTATACCTTGTTTAATGTGTTAATACTGTGTTTAAAGGAGCATCTATGAAAATAATAAAGCTTATAAAAGTTCAAACGACAGTCAATGGCAAACTAAAGAATAGAATCACATGAGAATAGTTTCAAATTTATTCTACCTTCTACATCTTTAATATGATTAAAGATTAGATATCAAGTCTAATTACAGAGAATCTACTAGGGATGATAGCAGAGGGCAAAAATTAAAAGTCCCAATCAAATATTTTGTCCCCATTTATAAAAGCAAAACAGTTTTGGACCTAGTCTGGCAAACTTTCACATACATGTTTAACTTCACTTGTTTCAGTCCCACTGAAGTCTATGTGTACACTCACGGATTAAAAATTAAGCATCTACAAGTCTTGCTCTGTAAACTGCTGAATCAACATAAAAACCTAAGGTGATATATTTTCAGTAACAACTTTTCTGAGATAATTACTCCTGTTATGAAGAAAAGCATTGTAAAAAAAGAGAAAAATATGGCAAACAATTTTGTATCCCTTGCAGATCAGTTTAAAATTATTTTCCTTTTTTATTATTATTATTTAACAAAAACATAACTGACAGGGTTCTGACTATGTTTTTAGGTTGCTCACCAGAACTGACCTAGAAAAATAATAATCTTTACAATATGATTTAACGTGTATTTGTTGTGGACTGGTTTCTACAGATGCTAATATAGCTAATATAGCTTTCTTCCTTCTGAGTGCTTGGCCCTGAAATCAGTTTTTCACTTGAGTCTCAGTGACGTTTCTAGCTGGCGTGGGCATTCCTCTCGTTTCTGGAAGGCAAGTTCCCTGCAGTTACAATTCTTATTAAACTGGGATGAAGTACTGCCAAATACCATTCAGGACTGAGAGTAGGACAACATGCTAGGCGATGCTGTTCTGCACTGTCCACCAGGACAATGACAGATAATGAAACAAACATACCTCATGTGCTGGTTTTGGCTGGGGTAAAGTTAATTTTCTTCATAGGACCTAGTATGGGGCTACATTTTGGATTTGTGCTGGCAACAGTGCTAATAACACAGGGATGCTTTAGTTACTGCTGAGCAGCTGGCACAGCGCCAGGGCCTGTGCTGCCTCTCACCCCACCCCAGCGAGCAGCCTGGGGGGGCACCAGGAGCTGGGAGGGGACACAGCCGGGACAGCTGACCCCAACTGGCCAGAGGGATGTCCCAGACCATATAGTGCCATGCTCAGCATATGAAGCTGGGGGGAAAAGAAGGATGGGGATAGACGTTCGGAATGATTGTGTTAGTCTTCCCAAGCATCCATGACACATGACGGAGCCATTCTTTCCTGGAGTTGGCTGAACACCTGCCTGACAGTGGGAAGTGGCAAATGAATTCATTGCTTTGCTTTGCTTGTGTGTGTGGTTTTTGCTTTACTTATTAAACTGTCTTTATTTCAACCCACGAGTTTTCTCACTGTTATTCTTCTGATTCTCTCCCCCGTTCTGCTGGTGGGGGAGTGAGCGAGCGGCTGTGTGGGGTTTAGTTGCCAGCTGGGGTTAAACCATGACAGTTCTTTTTGGCACCCAACATGGGGCTCAAAGGGTTCAAGATAACAACAGACCTGATTGGAATGTGCTAGATTGAATTCATAACTGTTATTGCTGTTTAGCTATTAATTGGCAGGCTCCTGTGCTTGCCATGGGGCTTGCTTGCCTTACTGTATTTTAGAGTCTAGTGCTCGTTAGTAGCTGCTTTTTGGTTTCACTACTTGCTGTACTGCCATCCTGCTTATCACCTGACTCTGCTGTGCCTGGGAACGCTTTGATAACAGCCGTGGTGACGGGCCTGGGCCGGCAGGTGGCCAGGGCATCACTGCTGCCACTGTACCGGACAGGCTGGAACACCGGTGTGAACTCCAGTCAAAGGGACTGTCACCTGCAGATGAGTCTATGTAGGAGCAGGACACCCCAAGGCATCTGTGGCCTTGAATAAGTCCAGGCCAGAGCAGGTACATCTCAAAGCGTCTGTGACCGTGGTTACGTTTCTGCTCAGCAGGAATGCCTCTGAAAGGACTGTGGCCCAAGGATAAGTCCATGCTGGAGAAAGTACACCCCAGAGCATCTGTGGATAAGTTCACGCTGCAGCAGGTACACCTTGAAGCATCGCTGGCTGTGCCTGAGGTCATGATGGAGCACCTCAAAGCGTGTGGCCATGGATAAGCCCCTGACAGAGCAGGTACAGCCCTGGAGGGACTGCAGCCTTGGGTAAGGCCATGTTGGAGCCAGTTTACTTCTGAAGGGACTGTGGCTGTGGCGAAGGCCACGCTGGAGCAGGTGTACCTCTGAAGGCATTGCGGCCCATGGATAAGGCCACGCTGGAACAGGTGCACCTCAAAGCGACTGTGGCTGCGGATGAGTCTATGCCGCAGCAGGCGCAGCCCTGGAGAGACTGTCGCTCACAGATAAGGCTCCGCTTGGAGCAGATGCATCCCTAAGGGACTGCAGTCTGTGGATAAGTCCAAACTGGATCAGGGGCAAGAGGAGGAGTTCATTGAAATGTTAAACCCTATGGGCTGGTCCAAAGCGACCAGGGCTGAGGATTGTAATGGAAATACCTTTAAATTATTGTAACCCAAGATTTGAGTTGCATGTTACAGAAATAAGTGTAGCAGGAACAACCTGAACCAATGGAGGACAAGCCTTACAAGAAGCAGAGCAAATGCAGCAGTGACATGACCTGAGCTGGCTTTGGTCCCCAGTAACTCCATGCACCACACCACCTCTCCTGTCCTCAGTGACCACCATAACAGATGGAGCCCAAAGTCATGGACTAAATGAACTCAAGAGACATTTTGTGGACATTTGTAGGCATTTTACAGATATTTTACAGACATTTCACAGGGGTGGTCCACAGACTAAGGGAATGATATCTGTATTATATCAAAAGATGGGAAGGGTGGTGGTGGGTAATGAAAATGTATTGGATAATGTGAGATCTGACCATGACGTAAATGGTATGGAATAAGGAGGGGGGAGAATGTGCTGGTTTTGGCTGGGATACAAGTTATTTTCTTCATAGTAGCTAGTATGGGGCTATGTTTGAATTTGTGCTGGCAACAGTGCTGATAACACAGGGATGTTTTCATTACTGAGTCAAGGCCTTTTCTGCCTCTCACCCCACCCCACCAGCGAGCAGCCTGGGAGGTGGCACAAGGAGCTGGGAGGAGACACAGCCAGGACAGCTGACCCCAACTGGCCAGAGGGATGTCCCAGACCATAAGGTGTCATGCTCAGGGTATAAAGCTGGGAAAAGCTGGGGGGGAAAGAAGGAAGGAGGAAGGGGGGTATACATTCAAGGTGATGGAGTTTTGTCTTCCCAAGCATCCATTACACGATGGAGCCCTGCTTTCCTGGAGATGATTGAACATCTGCCTGCTGATGGGAAGTGGTAAATGAATTCCTTGTTTTGCTTTGTTTGTGTGTGTGGCTTTTGTGTCTTTATCCCAACCCACAAGTTTTCTCACTTCTACTCTTCTGATTCTCTCTCCTACCCAGCTGGTGGGGGAGTGAGCAAGTGGCTGTGTGGGGGTTAGTTGCCAGCTGGGGTTAAACCACAACACTTTGTTCTCAAAGTTCCGTAAAAAACTAAATGGAAGAGTGACGGCTTCTCCATCTGGCACTTGTCTTCCTTGCCCAGATAAGGCAGGAGCACCCCAGTTACAGCAGCAGCAAACACCTGTACACTGCCCTCACAGAAGAACCGTGGTGTCCACTAGCCTCCTGCCCCAGAAAGGGAGCTCTGGATATCTGACACTTGCATAGGTACAAAACAGCACACATAAGCAGCCTGTGTTTGCCTACAGCTCTCTCCAGACTATCTCTACCTCACTCCCTAAACTACAAAAACATGTATCTGAATCTGCATGGACATACAGGCATGGGGAGAGGAGCTGGGAACCACTGGCATTTCATACCAGTTGCCGCACAGCTGTATATTCCCACACAGTGATGAGTTCTCCTTTTAGATGAAGCCTGTTCCCCTTTCATCGATGGCCTCAGCTTAAAAATGATGAATTGAGGATGAGAGAATTGGGAGGCTTTCAGTCACTGTGCTATCTAATTGTGGGATCCAAGTTTACTCCTGTCTCAGTTCCACCCCCTCCACAAGAATACAGATATGATTGATGAAACCTTGGAAACAGAGCCTTCCTACAAACCCAAGCATGTTTTTTAAGTGCATGAAGTAGTCTGAATGTATGCACCAGAAATCTTGCTGCTTTGTACTACAACATTTTCACTGTCATTTTGTTCTCAGTGCAACAAATGTACAGCCCGTAGGAAAAAAAAAAATCTTAGCAAAACTCTGCTTTGAGAAAAGACATAAAGATTATCTTGAGAACTTTCCTTGTGCCCACTCTGCCCTGGCAAAGACATTATTACTAAAATATATTAAAATTACTTCTCATAGATCCAGTGCTGCAGACATTTCATACATAGTAACATAGCTGCAAAACTGAGCTGGGCAGGGAGACAGCAGGCAATGGTGCTTCCTGCTGCCACCTTATTGTTGCCACTGGTTCATCCAGATGAAAAACTGGTTTAAGAAAAATTTCAGCCATCAAAACGGAAAGAATACACCAAAATATTCAGACTATAGAAGCACTATGGCAGATGGCCTTGATCCAGCATGAGTGCTCAACCCTGTTGTGGGAGGAGTAATTCTCAGAGGGAAGAAGTGGAAAAAACAAGAAATCCTTTACTCCTAAGGCTACAAAAGGGATAAGGCTCTTCTCTCCTGCTGCTTGAAACCCTGCTGCCAGATCCCAGAAAAGGGGCAGCACGCAGAGGGGAGACTCAATAGGAGAGAAAGATGACCAGGCTGTATTTGTGTATGAAGAAGTCTGAGCTGGAGATTTTTCCTCACACCCTCCACAATTAAACAAAAAAAAAACCAAACCCAAAACAAAAACACAACAACAACAACAAAAGCAAAACAAGGATCCTGATATTTCTATTTCTAGAGGAGTGATGAAATCCCTATTCTATAGGGTATTGAGTAATCCATAAATCTCCACCAATAGCCCACATCTACTTATTAGGAAACAAAATCTAGCGGACTCCGCAGAAGTCAGAAGTCAGCCAGGGTCTTCAACATAATCCAGCTGCTAAGGTTGTTTTTGAAGGTTTTCTTTATTAAAAAATATCTTGTAGTCAGGCAGAAGGACACAGCATGCAGGACTGCTTTTTGGCTGGCACATAGCTGAGCTTCTAACTATTTGGCAGCTCAAATGACAAAAGAACACATTTCTAGCAAAGTGAGTTTATTACAAATAATTTGGTAGGTGCCATCCAATTGATGAAGGACTTCTTAAGATCTGAAAAAAATCTGAATACATCACAGAAATAAAATAATTTTCAGGAAGAAAGAAATGCAATTCAACTCCAATCCTCTCTGAAGAAGCTTGATTCTCAGCCTATTTCTCTTCCTTTTTTTTCCCGTCTTTTTATTCAAAGTTTCAAAAGCAACCCCTACTCTTACTTATGAAGCTTTTTGCCTTAAAGATTTCAACTGATGTTGTCAGGGCTTCCATTTATCTCACTATAATATGTTGCATCCTGGCTGCTAACCTTGAGAACACCATGGCATTCATTTCAGCCGTTGATGGTATTGCTTTTTAGAAGTAGACAATGAAAGCCACTGCTGAGCACAGCACTAAGTCTCAGGTGAACATGCTGCCCCGTTACCCTTTCCGCTGGTCCAGACAGTAAAAGGGCACCTTCAGCTAATTTGAAGCAGTACAGCTTATTACTCCCAACCATGGAAGGGTGGTAAGTCATGACATTTTTCTCAACCTGATTACTTGCAAACAGCATTGGTTTGGTTTTAGACTCATGATTTTAGCAATGAAATTGTAAAGGTAGGATCAACAATCATCTTCAGTTCAGTTTCCTGGCTACCACAAAGACAAGTACCAAAGAACATAGGAGAACAGAAAAACAAAAGATTTCAGGTTTTACCTCATCTTGTTGTGAATTTAGTAGCTGCAGCTTCATGTGTTTCATATAAGCCATAGTAATCGGCATGTTGTAATCAATCATGCTGGTCACCAAAGTTGGAGGTTTTCCATTATCTGCAATAAAAATATTTATTATGCATTATAGGTTAACTGTGGAGGCTACTTCAGCCTACTCTGCAGTCAAAGTCAGACAGTTATGTCATCTAGTTCTAACTTTGGCGTTTTCAATCGCTTGTAGGCTGTACAGATGGAAGTCTCCCAAAGAAAAAATGAAAATCAAGCTTAAGCCCTGAAAAGTGATGAGTTCTTCTACCCTAAATGACTACAACACATGCACCCTATCTATTCCTTATGTTTAAGCCCCCATATAAACATTTCCAAAGCAAAATAAATTATTTCCTCTAGATGAAATCACCTTTTTAATGAGGGTGCATATGGCATTACACTCCATCCTGAAGTGAATGCAGAAGATTCACTACCTTCCAGCTTAAGTAAATGAGATGATCTGACTTATTGAACTGTTCCAGTCTACCAAATTTTTATGAACCCTCACTTAAGCTAGGAAAATAAAAATGGATATTAGGAATAAAATTACTTTACATCCCACTATCTGACACTAAAACTACCTTTATGATCCGCTCCATCTGGGTTTAAATGCATTCTTTTCTGGCACTCTGAGCAGCTCATTAGAAATCGTGTCACCGCTTCTCTCGGTAGGAAGGCATAGGTCTCTGAAATCTGAAATGGGTAACAAAATATAGGTGCTATTATATAAGCTGATTGAACATGATTTAACAGAACTGATAATTAAATTTCCAAATAAGGTATATTATCTTATAATGCCAGGAAGCACAATGAAAGCATGTTCTGCATAGTATGTAGGATTTCAAGAAACATCTATCCAGTCTGCCAACTTATCATCTAATGGCTAGTAACAGTTGATACTGAACAAAATTCCACGTATATCAAAAGGAGTTTTGTTTTTTCAAATTCCTTTCAGCAAAAAGATTCATACATAACAGGCATCCCACTGAGGGTTGCTTTTAAAAAAAGTTGAAAAGCAACCTTTTTCTTCCAACCAATACCAAAAAAAGAAAGTGGTTGGTTTACATACTCTATTTTTAGCATAACTGTATGTAGACTGATATTGGACTCAGGGTATTAGCAGCAATGATGGTTTCTTTACTATTCTAACTTTGGTTTGAATGTTTTGCAAAAATATTCTTGGAAGGCTTGTGATTTAATACTATAGAGTAAATATGTTACTTTTACTAATTGTTAGAATTTGGGAATCGCTTGATTTCAAAGACTGATTTACCTGTAGATACTTTCAACAACAGATTTTGGTTGTTTCCTTGTCTTTCCAATCACATACTCACAAGCAGGCATCAGAGGGATTTTTCTTTTTTGAAAGGGGAGAGGAAGAAGCAGTTATTGTTGTTTTTAAAAACTGCATTCCCATCACCCCCAAAGATGCATATATCTTTATAGACATTTTGCCTTGCTGAAAAGGACCTTGAGGTTGGTGCCAAGCTGAAAATGAGCCAACAGCATACTCTCTGATTACAGATAAAGTACATCTCATACTGCCTACATTAAGTGTATGGCCAGCAGATCAAGAACAGTTATTATCACTCTCTACTCAGTGCAGGCAAGACAGCAGCTGGAATAATGTGCCCGGGTTGCCCTCCACAGCTCAAGAAGGCTGCTGAGAAGCAGGAGCGGGCCCTGCAACAGGACACCATAGCAGCTGGAACCTAAGGAACCTAGGAAAGGTTGAGGAAGCTGGATTTGTTTCACGTAGGTTATGAGGCAGAGAGAGATCTAATTGCAGTCCATCACTTCCTGAAGGGAAGTTAAAAAACTGTGGAAAGAAACTCTTCAGAGGGTATAACCAGGGACAACAGCTACCAACCACGGCTTGGGACATTAAAACCTGACATGAGCAGAAACTTCTTCACTAAGAGGCCAGTGCCCTGGAGCAGCTTTACCAGATGGATGGAAGAATCTCCAGACCTGGATGTTTTCAAGACATTACAAGGCAAAGCCATGGCTTTTCTGTGATTCATTATATACATTAATGTATATACACTGAACAGTGCAAATGTTGTAAGGAATCACTAGCCTTTCTTTTCCCAGCCAAGATGTTGTCTTGCCATGAAGATAGTCCTTGAAGACAGACAAAGTCCCAGCAAGAGAGATTAAAAGTGTCAACTGGTATCTGCTTGTATTCCCTTATTGTAAAACCTACAGCAGGATTTGATTTCCTATCAAGTACTACACTGATGCAAGTCTCTGCAGGAAGTGCAGTAGAATGGAGGTGGGGTACATGAAAGTGTGGATACAGAAAGGACAAGATAACTTTAACTGGATGTAAATGGGACTGCACACTGTGTAGATCACTCATGCTCCTCACAAGGGTGCTAACAGGAGGAGGAATGGCCAGTTTTGACTCTTTTCCTCTTGGCTTGTCACCTACTTAGCCTGTGTTGAAACCTATGTTTCCTAAAACTCCATGGACCAAATTTATCAGTGACAGTATTTTGGAAAATAGGTGGAGTTTAAATTAGCATTTGTTGATGTGTCATTAGTCATGGAAATACATGGAAATGATGCATTGTAGAATAAGAACACAAATTATACCATCCTGTTTGTGTTATTGTTTAGGCTGTTTATTGTTGTTGTTTTCTCATGTAACAGAAATCCTATTTTGGGGGGGAGAAGGGGATTAGTATAAAAGCAAAATTTGTTCTGTAATGAAAATTGGCAAAGACTATCTCTGGGTCTGAAACAATTTATCTGAAAATGAAGGCACTAAATGAAGCCACTTCTGAATAGGAGACCCTACTAAAAATATTTTCAGATTATTCTTCCTGGGTTTTATACCACAGAACAGATGTGTATTTACCTTTCTAAATAGGAAAACATTGGTTAGCCTCATGCTTTATGGAATCTAAAAAAAGACCTTAAAATTAGCTAGAATTTAAGAAAATTGGTAAGTGCACGTATGCAGCAACCTCTCTCTCATAACATTTAACACATTTAGCACTGTATTGAAATTAATGGAGCTTACCCATGCATTCATTAGTTGCCTGCTTTTGATAGGAATGCTCCATTTATTCTAATCAAGCATCTCTGTCAAAATTCCAGTTCTGCTCAAACAAGATGAAAATCCTCCATGGAAAGCCACTGAGCTAAGGCCCAGATTTCATAGGTATGCTCCACTGACTATAAAGGAACCAGGTTTTATGACTAAATTTGTCCACACAGCAGATGCTTGTGTCTCCAACCTCCCACTGCAACACAGTTTTAAGGATGCCCTTCCCTAAATAACACCACTCTTCACCAACTTCCTCCCCTGTTTATTTTGTAATTTGAATCAATCACAATCCAAGACTTCAGCCTGTACAAATTGGCATAACACAATAGGTATGACATTAAAAAAAAAGAGATACATAGAGGACAACACATAGCTTTCCTTATTGTTGCTGCTTGAATATACACAAAAAGTTCTTTCCAATTTTCAATGTCAGAAAGCTTACAATCTGCTCCCCGCCTCCCCCAAAACTTCATGTCCCCAACACTGCAGACTCCTGTTTGCCTTTCTCATTAAAGAAGGGCACATCTACTTTATAAGATACAGACAGCCGCTTGCTTGCTCTGGCCATGCTCCGAACCAGCTGGCTTAGCACCAGCTGTAGCCAGGAAGCTCTCTAACCAAATTAGCACGAGGCTGAACACAAAGTTGTCGATTTCACCCCCCAGTAGAGTTTACCAGTTTGTGCACAAGCTTGGGCTGATGTGCTGATGTAATTCGTGGAGCTAACTTGCATGTGAGTATTTCAGAGCACAACCTGGTGACCTATAACACCTTCTAGATAACTCTACAGAAATACCTTAGACAATGGTCTGACTTCATCAGGAAAAATTGTTTCTGTTCTCTATTCTATCCTAAAGAAAGCAATAATGACTCAGTCCTCACTGATGCTGTATATTCTAAATGCCTTCAGCGGCTCTGCTCCTAGCTCTCTTCTCCAGGCTGCTGGCTAACAAAAAATATACTCAGACCATCTAATTCAGTTATGTGCTCCAATAAAAGAATATTGGTTTATTGCAATTCCACACACAAAAAACCAAATGCATGCATTTCTACATTTTAAGAAAAAATAAACCAGGAAGGTGGAGGATGTTGCATTATTTACATCCACACACTGACAATGGCATATTTTTGGCATGACTTACAAGAAACTGCTCATGCATATGCCTGTACCAATCAAAGAACAATTGATGGTGAATTCCTATATTGATAAAATTACTTGGATTGCTTTAGAAGCTTTGTAAGGATCCTTATGAGATTCCTTATTCTTACTAGTGGTTTTATTGCACATTAGTACATACGCAGTTGCTTGTAGAAACTTGTTATCTTGTATCTGGATGTATCCTGTATCACAGACAAATCAGAAAATAAGCAGATTCTAGCAGTTTGGTGTTTAGGTATTCTGTACTTACAGCTGAATGCTTTTTATAAGGTAAAGGGAAAAAATTATATGAAGAAGAAAATAGACATCTGAAGCATTAAGCAAAGAGTGCAAAAATCATACAGGGTTTGGTTTAGCCTCAGAAGTTATAGGATAAGAAGCAAACATTTCCTAACAATACAGTCTACACCAGGGGTCCTCAAACTACGTCCTGTGGGCCGGATACGGCCCCCCAGGGTCCTCAATCCGGCCCCCGGTATTTACAGAACCCCCCCGCCCCCTGCCCCCACCACCAGGGGTTGGGGGGGAAACCAAGCAGCCGCAGATGATTGCCTGCCACTTCATCCGCGCGCCGGCCCCCTGGTTAAAAAGTTTGAGGACCCCTGATCTACACACACCTACTTATTTTGTTCTAGTTCTGAACTCAGAGGAAATTAAAAAGAGTTGACTTCAGTGGCTTCAGAGTCAAATTTTTTATGATCTTTTTTCACCCATCACAAAAGGTCTATGATATAATAGATTTTGACATAAGTCAACCCATCCAAAACATCACCCAACATCGATGGCTTTCTAGACCTACAATTGACCTACATGCTGTTTACTGGATCCCATGAAAAGCACAACTACTCCAAGGCAAGTAATCCAGTACCTGAGCACGTAATCTGATTCACATTGGAGCTAAGTGATGCATGCCCTAGTTGTCTACGAGAAGTGTACTGCATTCCTACTGCGTCGCTGCAGGCAGAGAAAACAGGCAAAGTCTTCTTTATGCTCTCCAATATTCAAATTATTTAATTGCAGGATGTTGGGATGATGTAGCTTGCAGTGCTACACTTTTATCTGGAAAATTAACAAGCTCTAAACTGAAAGGCAGATTTTAGGACACATATGGCAGAGCAGGAGAGACAAGTGTGAGGAGAGGGAGTGACATTTTGCAAGTGAACCTATTAACCCCTAAAGAATTAACATGGAGGATGTATGTGTAGTCTGGAAGATACGACGTGTCAGGACAGGGATTTTGTGTTGGTGTGTGTGTATATTTTTTTAATTAGGGAGGGTAAGGGGAGGGAAAAATTATCCAAAGGAGACTTCCAAGAGGGGGGAGTGAGAGAGAGACAGGGAGAGAGAGTGAAGATGGTAATCTGTCCTGGGCCCACAGCCATCAAACCAGGTGGCAGAAATTGGTTTCTTGATGACAGGAGGGCAAGCCAGCCAAGGAAAGTCCTCTCCTTTCCTCAGCAAGAGGTCAGAATAGAAGGCTGACATAGGAAAGCAGATACATTACTGCTGGGAGTTTTATCAAGAGCTCGCTACCCTGATATACTGAGGAAAATGCTGTTCCCTCTCGTGCTAAACTTGCGCTTCACAGCTCCCTTCCCCTCCCTCCCCACGTAGCAGAAGCTGTTTCTTGCGAGGGAAGTGATGGGGAACACCTGCTAGCGGGACCACTGCCAGGACACTCAACGCTCGCTCTTTGCAAAGAAGCAAGAAGAAGGTCCGTAGAGTAAAAGTGCATGGGGCTTGGCTGTTTCGCCGTGCACACAGGAACAGTGTGGGTGCAAGGATTTAAGCGCATTAAGGCCCTGCACAAACCTCATATTTTTCTGCGTCCCCAAGGACAAGGTCTGTTCGGGACAGAAACCAGCCAGGCCCCAAACCTACTTTAACTCTGTTTGATCAGGGAAGTTGTACTGGAAGGAGATGACGTTATTTCACAGGTGTGACCTGCCAAAAATTTCTTCCCCGAAGAAAACGCGTTCACTGTGATGTTCAGAAGGGACTTGCAAGCACAATCCTGTTTTGGGAAGGGAAAAGGGTCACACCATGTTTCACTATCTGAGGAAGGGTTTTCTTAGGGTGACGGGAAAGAGGGAGGCTACTCAACAGCCTGATCCCATTTATTACTGCAACAGCTGGATGAAGCACAGGACACCAGATATTGCCCCATACCTAATAGACTCCTGTTACGCCTCAGATGTTATATACTTATATACTACCTATCTGATCAGAGCCTTGCCTCAAGCTACTTTCCCTTAACACATCAATATCTCTTCCCTGTTTTACAAGCCTGCTTCTCTTCTGGCTCATCAGCCCAGTGCTCTTTTTTCATTCATGGGCTGGGAGTTTTATTAACTGACCCATTTCTCCTGCTCAGATACCACAACCCTCACTTACAACTCAAGTTCACTGCTGTAACATTTCAAGGCTTTGTATGGTGGCTACACAGGCTAAACAGGCAGATATTAGATCATCCTTCACAAGTAAAAATACTCAAGTAGAATATGCACATAGAATTTAAGATGCTTAAGGTGGCAATGAGACTTCAACAAACAGTTCTCAGGCAAATGATGCACTCAGTTATGGGAAACTTTGTCCAGATAAAACAAAGGTGAGGGACTTACTCTATTGTTTAAATGAATGAAAATTTAGCATCTTTTTTAAGAAAGTAAAGACAATAAAACCTACTCTGAAATACAGTTTGATCACTAAATCTGGGCAATATACCTATAGCTGGGCCTGAGAGAAAGAAGAGATGATTTCCATCTTCAGTCTCATCACAGACCATTTGATTTTCTTGAAAAATGTAAGGCTTTTTTCATGGTTTGCACTGAATCACAAAAAGTTGTCCTAACAGCTTGAGCCTGTTGCATTATACTGCTGCTGTAGCCACAACTTTTCCCAGTTACTCCCACCTCTGATACACGCCTCAGCACTCAAATTTAAATTTTAGACACAGCTGAATAGTTTAAATTAAGAAATGCAGCTATACAAAGGCACAGAAAGTCCACTATGTACTCGTTGCACGCCTTTCCCAATACACCAGATGGACTCTTTTCCTGAACACTTTTCTGTGCATCCCCACCTCTGCTTCGACACCATGTCCTGGGTTTGACTGGGATAGAGTTAATTTTCTTCTTAGTATCTGGTACAATGCTTTTGGATTAAGTATAAGAATGATGTTGATAACACACTGATGTTTTTACTGGTTGCTCAGTAGCACTTACTCTAAATCAAGGACTTTTCAGTTTCCCATGCTCTGCCAGTGAGCAGGTGCACAAGGAGCAGGGAGGGAGCAGAGCCAGGACAGCTGACCCGAACTAGCCAAAGGCATATTCTGTACCACAGAACATCATGCTCAGTGTATAAACTCGGGGGGGGGGGGCAGCAGCCACCAATCACTGCTTGGGGACTGGCTGGACATCAGTCAGCGGGTAGTGAGCAACTGTATTGTGCATCACTTGGGATTTTTTTCCCTTGGGTTTTATTCCCTTCTCTCCCTCTCCTCTTCATTACAATTATTACTGTTGTTGTTTGGGTTTTTTATTTTTTTTTAATTTCAATTATTAAATTGTTCTTATCGCAGCCCAACGGGGGGGTGGAGGGGGAAGCGGGAAAGCAGGGAGTGAGAAAGTGGCTGCATGGTACTTAGTTACCAGCTGGGATTAAACCACAACACACCGCAGTTCTCCTTTCAAGATGGGATGCCTATACAAAAATAAGTCCTTCAGGACAGAAAGTGAAAAGTACTCTTCCAAAGCAACACAGTTCCTCCGGGACACTGAGCTGTATCAGTGAGTGCCAGCCAAGTCACCCCTACAAGGATCCTTGGTACTTTCTCCTAAACGCTTAACAAATTCTTTGCTTCAGCACATCTCACCACACCTCCTATGGAGCCCGGCAGAGGACCTGGTGGGAATGCAGGACAAACAGGGCCCTGTTTGGGCACCGCTGCTTTCCTTGGCACTAAGGAACATGGTCTTTTCACCTTCTGCATCTTCCTCATCACCTGTGCCCCTGCTGAGCAACCGACTCAGACAGGCCATGTGTCACACATCCTACCTTTGTAAGGAATTATCTCCCAGATCAACGCCCTCAGCATCTTCCCTGTTTTTGAAGTCCCCTGGGAACAAGGGAACTAGCTGAGATTATAAGCATCATATTAAGTATTCCTCCAGTCTGGCATACTCCAGATATGATTTAAAGTTCTTGGTTTCATTGTATATATGTAAGCCAGGTCTTTTGGTTTTTTGCTGGTGTAGATCTACCTACAGTTGTTCTGGCAAGAAACACAGCCCATCAATCTTATATTGTATCAAGTCGGCATTTGAAATGAGCACAAAACCTGCCAGTTAAAAGGGAAGCTCACTCTTTTTTGCATATTTTCAAGGTTACTCTCTCATATCTCCCACATAGACTTTGTACAATTCCCTTCTCATTTGGTAGTGTGCAGAGAAGAAGAAAATGGGACCTTATTCTAAACTTAAATATTGAAGTAAGATGCTTTCCTAATTAATCTATATGGTTTGTGCCGAGAAATCACAAAGTTTGAGTTTGGTACATTGCTGCCCCAATTAAAATATAAAGGCTACCTTCCAATACACTGCTCTTTTAGAGGTACCAAGTATCAGATCCTGTTTATCTTCCCATGCAGCACCACTGCAGGAAGTCCCACAGAAATCAATCAGTTGTAAAAATGCCATTTGTTTCCACACAGTCAACATAAAACAGTCAGAGCAGATTACAGATCCACTAATTGAGTTTGTAAGCTGTTCTGAACATGCTTTCAGAGAAACACACTGATGTATTTTAGCACTCCAGCATCTGGGGTGACTCTACCAAAAATTAAAAAGACTCTACTTATTCCAAGTTTGTTACTGTATATAAATGCAAAAGTAGTTTATTAAGTCACCTTTGACAATTTCATTACCCTTCTAATCATGCTTGAGTGCTACTCAAAACTTTGAGTGGAGCAGCGTCACTATTGCAAATAGAGACTCACACATATATAAGCAAATTAATTACTTGAAATCAATATGTTGCAATTCTTAGGGATGTGCCATTAATTTTTTAGAAATACTCAGGTACTGAAAATCCATGACAATATTTATGAACTTCAGATGCTTAGCAATTTTGTACTGAAACTGTGGTGGTTTTCTCCCCATCATTTCTCTGCTAAAATGTTTTGGTTACCCAGTGAGAGAGCAGAAGCAATGTGATCGTCACATGCCATGAATTATGAATAACAAATAGCAGTTGTACCATACAGTTTGTGAATCCTCCTTCCTGTAAAAATTCTTCACTCAAACTATTTGGTGAATATTTATGCATGATAAGTACATTCACAGATCTCAAGGTTGATTCACTTTTGACACGTGAATAAAGAAACAAGACTAAATTAATCTTGTTCCCTATTCACTTAATAAAATTAAACCCCGCCAAAGTACTTCAGTTTGATTTATAAAGCTTTTAGGGTATAATGCTTTGTGAGACAGTTACCCAAGATACTGCCTCTTTCCTCCTGCAATGCCAGACAAGATAGATATTGCACAGCTTGCTGGAACAGACTGACAATACAGCTCATAATTTTAGTGCAGTCATTTTCATAGACAGGTCCAGTAAAGGACCATGTAATTCCCCAGTTAGTCTGGTAGAGTTTGAGGCCTGTTTACTTAATCTAATTCTCGTGTCAGGGTGGAGAACAAGAGCTGGCATTAGTTTGTTCTGGAGTCTTTTTTCCTTTTTTGATTCTATGGAAGTCTGTAAAAATTATATGTGTGTGAATCCTGGCCTTGGGAAATATGACTCAAAGCCTTTATTCACAGAATCACAGATTGGTCAGGGTTGGAAGGCACCTCTGGAGATCATCTAGTCTAACCCCCTGCTAAGGCAGGTTCTCCTAGAGCAGGTTGCACAGAGTCACATCTATGTGAGTTTTGAATGTCTCTGGAGATGGAGACTCCACAACCTCTCTGGCAGCCTGTTCCAGTGCTCTGTAACCCTCACAGTACAGAAGTTCTTCCTCATATTCAGAAGGAACTTCTTGTGTTTCAGTTTGTGCCCACTGCCCCCTGTCCTGTCGCTGGGCACCACTGAAAAGAGCCTGGCCCCATCCTCTTGACACTCACCCTTAAAATATTTATATGCATTGCTAAGTTTCCCTCTCAGTTTTCTCCAGGCTGAAGAGGCCCAGCTCCCTCAGCCTTTCCTCACAAGGGAGATGCTCCAGCCCCCTCATCATCTTTGTAGCCCTCTGCTGGGCCCTCTCTAGTAGTTCCCCTTCTCTCCTGAACTGGGGAGCCCAGAACTGGACACAGCACTCCAGACATGGCCTCACCAGGGCAGAGCAGAGGGGGAGGACAGCCTCCCTCCACCTGCTGGCCACCCTTCTTCTGATGCACCCCAGGATCCCATTGGCCCTCTTGGCCACCCGGGCACACTGCTGGCTCATGGCCAGCTTGCTGTCCACCAGGACTCCCAGGTCCTTCCCCACAGAGATGCCTTCCAGCAGGTCAACCCCTAAACCAATATGCAATGAAATGATTGCACAAATATTGCAGACTCTGGTAACAAACTTACATTTGGGCATCCTTATCCTCTGCTCATAATGATGCAATAATCTCAGGTCGCAATTGCAATAAAAGTTGACATGAAATGAAACTACTGTGTAGGCTATTGAATCTGCACAAGTAGTTCTCACAGAAGATACCCTAGTTGTCTTTCATGCTGTTTGCAATAAACAAATTTCTTACCTGACCTGGAATCATGGGATTCTTACAGTAGTAAATGTTATACTTGGCATGTGTTTGTGTAGGATGTAGGATGATGACCTGAAGTATTGTATTTATAGTTGGCAGCACTATTTATACTTGTATATTATTCCACAAAGTTTGTGACCTATACCTTTGATCAGCTTACTGAAGTAAAACAAAATAGATAAGGTCAATGAAAATACTACTTTGCTAATGCTTTCTAAAAGAGAAGACCAAGTATCAAAATGGCCAAGGTGACAGATGAAAATCAATTTAGACAGTTTGTGTTTGTTTACCCTGAAATAACACTCCAAGCCTTACAAAAGCACACCCAGATAACGGATGTATTCATATATCTGTCTTAAGGTCAATACCACTGGGAACAAATTATAAGAAATTTTGCCAAGAGCTTATCCCACAGCAAACCATCTGAAATAGCCTATAAATAAAATATCTGTGAAGAGATTCATAGATAAATAGTAAAGTTTGTTATATACCTGAAAAAAGCAGTAATGGAAAAATAGCTGTTTCTTACAGCTAAAATCAAAGATGTGGGTATCAGAAATGTGGAGTTCCGCCATATTCTGGTGACCTCTGAACAAAAACGGCCAATGTGACTGCAGGTGTTTTTTAATGTGAAGAATACTGTGTTCAGGGTGACAGGTCACCTCAGGGCCCTGTGCACAGCCTGCCACCAGCCTCATCTTGCTAGGACCATGGGGAGAGGATGGGCCCTGGCTGGGAGCCCCTGCCCTGCTGCCCTGGGGGAGCCCCTGGTACTTCAGCAGCTGGAAAATCAAGCACTGAGCATGCCTGGGACTATCATAGATTTGCGCATGGAAGTCTGGCCATCCAAAACCAGGCAAGCGCATACATTTTAAACACGTTGGGAAAGTGCAATAAATGTTTCATTAGTTCTCCATAAGAAAAGTTATATTTGTGCCACTAACCACAAAAGCAATTTATAGCTATTTTAAGGCAGTGGCTGAACTGGTTAGGTCAAACTACAACATGCAATTAAAAATCTTAGAAATAATCATTTCTCTCTACTCAGCCAGTTTATGCAGGTGTGAGAGGTGCCCTCTCAATACTTCTCTCATTGTACCTATTAGCTTTCCGGCCTTTTGAATTTAGGATATTAACAAGTTTTCATACCATTAAACCATAACTATACTTAGCCTGCAACAATAAACTACAAGGCAACTTCATCCATATGATGAAGTACAGCAACTCATTTACCAAAGTTGTGGCAATAGCTTCTAAGTCTTCTTTAAGACTTCATCCATTTAATAACAATTAATTTATACAGAGTTTTCACAGAAATTGTCAAACCATTACAGAAAGAATAAATTCCCTGCTTGCATCAATCAGAAATCTCT
This sequence comes from Falco cherrug, assembly GCF_023634085.1. Lineage (NCBI taxonomy): Eukaryota > Metazoa > Chordata > Aves > Falconiformes > Falconidae > Falco > Falco cherrug. Next base: position 52,388,879 of record NC_073699.1, on the reverse strand, counting down.
ATTGAAGTCAATGGATCTGGGTTTTATTACACAGAAAATGTGATTTCTAAACTGTATGTTTCCATGCATTATTGAAAGATCTCTGAAATAAATTTGAGGGTGAGGGTTGCAGTACTAATCCAGTTGGAAAAAACACAAATCACATGCCATGTGGTTAAGCCCAAATCACTCATGCTTTTAGAGACTGATGTTCACCTTTAGTTTGTTGGGGGTTTTTTACTTACTGCTTTATACGTTCTCTTTTGTCCAGCATGTTTTCTGATTTGTTCTCCATTAGGCCCAGTTTCAACATGCATGGAATAGATAATGTCAAAGAAATCTTCTACGACGGCTACCCGCCGTAAAGACAGCTTCTCATCTACACCTACTCCATCCTGAAAAGGAAAAAAACATAAAAAGAAAGAGTAAGAAGGATGAGATAAATAGATGAATTATGATAGCCATGGGATGCATTGTCCTTTTTTAGCAGGGTGTTAAAAGACACTTCCACTGAGATCTGAAGGTCACCCACCCTGTGAATGTCTGAAACAGTACTGTAGGAAAACTGTATGATCAGAAGGATCACACGGACCCTTGCAAGCAGTCCATTTTGACAAGTCAGGGCATTTGGTCTCTTGATAGAACATGATCTTTCACTCCAGTATTTAAAAACCAAAACAAAATGTGTCTGTGCTTCTTTCTCCAAATGCACAAACAAGATTCAAAGGCTGAAGCAGTCCCAAACACGTGGCACAGAAATGCATTATGCGGCTGTTAATAAGAATGCAACAGCTCTCTTATCCTCTTATTTCCTTCCCACCCCCCACCCCCCCCAACACCCCACCCCCAGTAAATCTGTACCTAGCACTTCATAAAGGTATATAATAAAAGGTTTTAATTCACTGGTGACAGAGCTGACTGTAATTATGAATACAAAGGAAGTTGTTACAATTTACCCCTGCAAAACTGGTTTGAAAATATACTACACAAAGACATATCACAGCATGAGGAAAAGGGACATTTTTTTAATTTGTGATTTTTCCACACACGTTTCCAGTTAGTGACAGAAAAGTGAGGACACCTACCATTTCATTTTCAAAAGTAATAGTGCCACAGTAGCTAAAGATTTATGAACAGAACCAGTCCCAAACATCTCTGAAACTAATCAGTGCAGTTCAGTTCCTGCCTTTTAAACAGGACCATCCATATGAGCATTTTTTTGGTTTATAGCTGTCTATGGATTCAGTTGTAACGAAGGGACAGTATCTGGGACCCTTGTTTTTCCAGAGCAGACTGTGTTTTGTAATACAATATAAGTATATGAAGAATAAAATAAGAATGGCCAATTCACTTGTACTCCAACACAGTATTTGAATTTGCACCTCTAGAAGCAGCAGTGTCACCTAACCTTCAATGGTATTTGAAACAATAAGGGCACTCCAAACTCAACACACTTGATAACACCATTACTGCTACTCTAATTCGTGCCACAACAAAACTGATTTACTTTGACCTTTTTTGTGACAAAATACATGCAATTATTGCTGCGGTGACCAAACAAAGATGAAAGATGAGAAATGAAAAGGAAATAATTATGTGATTCCTAGTTGCCATCCCCCTGCTCATAACTTTTTGCTAACCCATTCCAGAAGGTTTGCTGGATGTGGACAAACATGGTTTATTTTTCTCACTGCCTCTATTTGCATTCCAGCCCACTTACTTATATTTTTCATATTGTTCACAGAAAGGACCCAAATAATTGCAATGGCTCCAAAGAACACTTCAAGGTGACACAGAGGCACTCTGACACGTTCCCAGTAGAGATGGAGAAAACATCAGTGCCTTTATAGAGTAACTTTCTAAACATGCATGACTCCGAATGGTATCGAGTTAGGCGGTGTTGATATGCTACCAGCCAGACAAGTTTTGTCCTATCCTGCTCCAGTATGCCCAAACTTCTTCAGAGAGGTCCCTGCCCAAAGCTACATGGTCCCCTCCATCCTCACAGCAGGTTGGGCTCCTTATCCCCAGGAGACAGCTGGACCAGAGCAGAACTCCCACACGTGTGATGAGAGGACTGCCATAGTCCTGATGGAAGCGACTGTGTTGAGGATTCAGGGTGGAGAAAGATGAGGAATCTGCAGTGCAGTCACCACCACAGGTTCAAGCCTTAGAAAGATCAGCTGGGAACAGCTGCTCTGAGATGGTGGTGAGGCTCCCATCCCATTAACAGTCTCTAAAATTTCACTAACCAGCAGTTCAACAATTCTGTGGCATCATGACAGGTTCGGGTATCAACACCATTAAGAATTTACTTGGTATTATCCACCACTATTGCCCACTATTTAAAAAAAGAATGCTTTAGAGATGGGGCCAACATAAAATCCTGATCTTTGCAGCTTTAATCTTTAGAAGAATTCACATGTGAACTCTGTAGGGGGGCCCATCTTCAATCATTATTTTCTCACCACCCAAACAGCACGGTGGGATCCCTAATGATTTCAAACACTCTTATTATGATGACAGCGTTATCTCACATCACTCTCCAAACACTCAGAAGTTTATAGTGTTGATTAACTGATAAAGATTTAATCTGTTTATTACTGATGAGTTTTGTTTTAGGAAATTTCCTACGGGGGAGCTCTCTTTTTTAATTAAAGAGAAACGCATTACAACAATATTAATTTAAAACCTGAGATGCCACCTCAGCAGAGCTGACACATATAAATATTGGGAATATATTCAAAGAAGGAACTCAAAAACAAAACTAATTTTTCTGCTTTTGGAGGCCATAGTGTGCAGTCCTCTTTTTTTGATGGTACCTCCCTCCTGGACACTGACACCCAAAGGTAGGTAGGTAAGCATGATGTGGGTGTGCTCTTCAAGCTGCATTTCTCCATCCAGCTGAATAAAACAGTAAGCATTGCAACTATTGCTAAAAATGCATGGAAATAAAATCTGCACAAACTCTCTGTCATGCCTTCTAACTGAAGTGCCAGAAAATTAATACAAACTTTCCAAATCTTGTCAGTCAAAAAGGGTACAAAAAAAGGGTTTACATGGAGCAGAAACTGTTTCAGGGGAAGACAGTACCATTATTTAACATCTATACTCATAACTTCATCATAACTTTATCTGGTGGGGCCTGCACCTGACTAGGTCAGGCTTCATTCTGGTGCTGTATAAGGCTGTAAGGTAGAGCCTGTTTCGGAAAGCCTGTAGTGCTGCAGAAGGTGCTGAGCTGCTGCGAGTGAGCTGCTCAGTCCATCTGGCAACATGCAGTGCCGAGCAGGGACTGTAAGCCTTAGCTGCAGAAGCAATACACCAGATGAGCAACTTGAATAAGGTAGCTTACTTACCGGGACTTTCGATATCCCAAGATTGATATCCCAACAAGTAAAAAGCTGGGCAAATGATACAACCTCAAACCTCCGCTTAAACCATAAAGTCTTTGAAGTGGACACAGTTGTATCAGGCTTTTCTGCCATACACCATTACACTACACTTTTATCCTGAAATTGCTATTTGATAAAGGCATTAACAAAGGAACTCTACTTTATAAGCTGGCTTTGGGTAAAAATTTTCACAGTGCCTGAGGGGACATTTTTTTAGCCACAACTAGGCTAAAAAGAGGTGAGTGAAGGAATACATGATAATGCTATTCAGATGTCTGAAAGGCTATGAAATGTCCACAAGGGACAGAACAAGTAATAGGCTTAAACCACAGCACAGGAGATTTACGTTAGACATTAGGAAAAACTTACTGTTGATGTGGATAGTCAAGTATAGTAATAGTTTGCCTGGGGAGGCTGTGAGATATGTACGTCACAGGAGGATTTTGAGACCAGGTTAGACAAATATCTGTCACGGATAGTTTGAGTAAATCCTGTCTTGGATAGACTAGATATTAATTGAGTTCCTTCTTGATAACTCTAGGACTGAGAAGCTTAAATGCCACTTTCAAAGTGACTTGGGAACTAACAAAGCTGGAATAGCAATGAGGATATTTATAAATCACTGAGGTATTTTTAGGACTTTTATTCGTCATGGCAAGAGTCCAAGCCTCACTTTCAAAAATTACTTAGGAATGGAAGCCTCACTGAATGTTTCACTTCAAAGACTGGACTTCAACTCTCAAATCTTTTAGGCAAAGCTACATCCCACACATTTCAGTCATCACTGAGGTATGCCCCTATCCTAAACCAGTTCTCAGATTCCTCTCTGGCCAGCAGCATGACAGCCACTGCCAAAATATAATTCATCTTTACAGCTGCTGGAATGGTTTCAATCTCTACCAGGGAAAAGTTACTTAATTTTACTCTTTGTATTGCAGGATGTCCTGTTTACTCTTGGGTTTATGTTTATTCAGAGATCTTACTATGTTCTTAGGATACAAATAAAAAGATGGTTTTCATTTTCAGCCCTACAGATTCCATTTGCACTCTGAGATGGAAGTTATTTGTTTATTTGTTTATAGATAGCTACACAAAGAATAAATGTCTGGACAGAAGTGACGTTTACAGAGTTGTGCACCTCTTGGAAAGTGCTAGGGATCCCTTTGAACAAGGATGCTTGAGGAGAGAGTCAGTCTCTTTTATTGAGGTGGAGTCTATAGAGCTAGTGGGAGTAAAGAAGGGAAAAAAGTTTGCCAGTGAAGCGAACAGATAAAACTTAGTGAAGACAGCAAAAATATCTATTATAAAAAAAGGCTGTCATCTTTATATTACTTTGCAGAGGAGAGAAAAATTTAATACAAGCCTTTAAAATTAAAGCCACTGAAACAAAAGTGCTTGCAATTCCTTGCTTGAGAATACCTGTACCATCTCATGTTGAAATTTCTTGAGAGAAATAGGCCTCATAAAACACCCTCTTGCTTTGAGAATGAATGTAACTATCAGCATCTTTACAGTGTTTGAAAAATATTCCTATAAACACATGATAGACTGAAAATAAAAGTAAAGGCTTTGTTGGTGGTTTTATAGAAAATGTTCAGGTCTATAAAAACCTCTGTTGTAAAAGCCAGAAGCATCTACAAAACATTAACAGTAGATGGAAATCACAATCAACCTAAGTATTTCATTACCTAACGTAAATCACATACAAATGTAAGGCCTCTATGAATGCAGAACTATGATGTGTAACATTTTTCTCATATAACCAGTATTTATTTGTGTCACCACACCTCTGCTGACTAGTATTGCCTCTTGCAGTCTTGAAGATGCACTTCCACTGGATGGGAAGCAAAGTCTTTTGCTGGCTGAAACACTGTGCTCTGAATGAACAAAACATTTTGCATAAAATTAGCTTATATGTAATGAGCTCCTGACATGATTGTATGTAGGTGGTTTACTCCCTTTGGATTCAACACAGGAAAATTTTGTACTGTAACTGTTAAGAGGAACCAATGGTAGTTTATGTGCAACATGAGTCTTATATACCTGTCTGCAGAAATAAGTCAAAATTAATGATCAAACTGAAAATCCCATTATACATTATTTCCTTTATCTGCTTGCTCAGTAACTGTAAAAATACTAATATTTAAAAAGAGAGATGACCATTTAGGAATATCTCTTACTCCACAGAAATTAACAAATCCAGTTTAATGAGCACACAGATTTGAATTCCCAGGTTATTAGTACATCCATTTGAATATCTAATTTATTCCTGTCGACACAGTATAAATTCACAACACATCAAAAATTATTAGTATTTAATAGATATTATTAGACTGCCTAAAAATAAATTGATCATTTCTATCCAGTTCCTAATGGAAAGCGTCCACAACAGTGAAAGAGGTATTTATTATTTGAAATTTATAGTTTCTGTTACTCATTATATGATATGTTTGAACAGTAAATCTCATCTTTTACCAGCAGATGGAGACAGGAAAAATCAGAGTTATATTAAGGCAGATACACACACATCAGAACCATTTCCAGCTGCCAAGTCCTCTCTCTGGAACCTTTAGAGCAACAAACCCTAAAAGGACTAAACCAATAAGCTAGGATATGGCAGCAATGAGTCAAACTAATTGTAGAAATAGATAATGAAAATAAATAGAATAAAGTGAAGTAAAATGGCAAATTAATATGCCATTTGAGATGAGAGACTTAGACTAAACAACAGACAAAAAGGTTTGGGATGTTATGAAAGCTGTAGGTGAGAAAAAGTCCTCTAATTGTCTTGACAGGGGAGTCCTAGACACCCAATAAATAGCAAGACATACCAAATCAATACTGAGCAGAAGTCCCTTTCTCCGTTATCTCTTAGACCAGTCCAGATGACAGGAAATCATAAAAACCAAATCTCTGTCCATAAACAATAAGGGGTGCATGCTGAGTGACATGTAAGTCTAAAAGATCCCACCCAGAAAGACTACCCTACTGAATCCTTTCAGGTGAGGCCATCACCTGGTGTGAATCACTAGCTCTATTTAATTAAGCTCTAGCAATTAGAGATAACGGGTTGTGAAATGCGTGTGCAGGGATCTGCTTGTTAGACTACCATGGGATAAAGTCCTGGAGAGAAGAGACCTAAGAGCTGGTTAATATTCAAGGATCACCTCCTCCAAGCTCAGGAGTGATGTGTCCCAACAAAGACAAAGTCGGGCAGAAACACCAGGAGGCCTTCATGGATGAACAGGGAGCTCCTGGACAAACTCAAACACAAAAAGGAAGCCTGCAGAGGGTGGAAGCAAGGACAGGCAGCCTGGGAGGAATACAGAGAAATTGTCTGAACAGTCAGGCTGGGAAAGCTGAAGCCCTGATAGAATTAACTCTGGCTGGGGATGTCAAGGGCAATAAGAACAGCTTCTATAGGTACATTGATAGTAAAAGGAAGACTGGGGGAAATGTGGGCCCTCTCCAGAAGGAAACAGGACATCTGGTTACCTGGGACATACAGAAAGCTGAGGTACGCAATGACATTTTTGCCTTGGTCTTCACTGGCAGGTGCTCCAGCCACTCTGCCAAAGTCACAGAAGGCAAAGGCAGGGACTGGGAGAATGAAGAACCACCTGCTGTAGGACACAATCAGGTTCGAGAACACTTGAGAAACCTGAAGGTGCACAGGTCCATGGGACCTGATGAGATGCATCCGTGGGTGCTGAGGGAACTGGCAGATGAAGTGGCTAAGCCACTATCCATCATATCTGAGAAGTTGTGGCAGTCCAGTGAAGTTCCCACTGACTGAAAGAGGGGAAATATAACTCCCATTTTTAAAAAGAGAAAAAAGTAAGGCCTAGGGAACTACAGGCCCATCGGTTTCACCTGTGTGCCCAGCAAGACCATGAAACAGATCCTCCTGGAAACTATGCTAAGGCACATGGGAAATAGTGAGGCGACAGCCAACACGGCTTCACTAAGGGCAAATTGTGCCTGATAAACTGGGTGGCCTTCTACAACGGGGTTACATAATTTGTGGACAAGGGAAGAGCAACTGATGTCATCTACCTGGACTTGTGCAAAGCATTTGACACTGACCTGCATGACAGTCTCTAAATCCTTGTCTCTAAACTGGAGAGCCATGGATTTGACAGATAGACCACTCAGTGGATAAGAAATTGGCTGGATGGTCACACACGAAGAGTTGTGATCAACAGCTCAATGTCCAGGTGAAGACCGGCATTCCTCAGGTATTGGGACCGCTTAACATCTTTATCAGCAACATGGACACTGGCATTGAGTGCACGCTCAGGACGTTTGCAAACGACACCAAGCTGTGTAGTGCGATTGACACGCTGGAGGGAAGGAATGCCATCCAGAGGGACCTTGACAGGCTTGAGAGGTGGGCCCATGCAAACCTCGTGAAGTTCAACAGGGCCAAGTGCAAGGTCCTGCATGTGGGTTAGGGCAATTCCAAGTACAAATACAAGCTGAGTGGAGAATGGATTGAGAGCAGCCCTGAGAAGAAGGACTTGGGGGCAGTGGTGGATAAAAAGCTCAACATGACCAGGCAATGTGTACCTGCAGCCCAGAAAGCCAACCATGTCCTGGCCTGCATCAAAAGAAGTGTGACCAGCAGGTCAAGGGAGGTGATTCTCACACTCTACTCTGCTGTTGTAAGACCCCACCCTGTACTGCGTTCAGCTCAGGGGCCCCCAACATAAGAAGGACATGGACCTGTTGGAACAAGTCCAGAGGAGGGCCATGAAGATGATCAGAGGGTTGGAGCACATCTCCTGTGAAGACAGGCTGAAAGAGTTGGGGTTGATCAACCTGGAGAAGACTCTGGGGACACCTTATTGCAGCCTTCCACTACTTAAAGGGGGCCTAAAAGAAAGCTCAAGAGGGACTTTTTACAAGGGCATGTAGTGATACGACAAGGGGGAATGGCTTTAAACTGAAAGAGGGTAAATTTACATTATGTATTAGGAAGAAATTCTTTACGTGACAGTGTTGAAGCACCAGAACAGGTTGCCCAGAGAAGCTGTGGATGCCCCATCCCTGGAAATGTTCAGGGCCGGGCTGGATGGGGCTTTGAGCAACTCAGTCTAGTGGACGGTGTCCCTGCCCATGGCAGGGAGGTTGGAATGAGATGATCTTTAAGGTCCCTTCCAACACATTCTATGATTCTATGAAATCCAACTTGCCAAACTGCAATGGGAAGGTCTGCCACCTTGCTTTCCTTGAAGTGTACTAAAATGGGCCTGGAGATTATTTCATGATAGACAAGCTACCTTCAAAGTTATCCTCAGATGCCCCTTTGGCATGAACAGGATAATAACCTGGCCAGTGGTCCCTGAGATAAATATTTTAAGTTCTTTCCATATTGGAGAAGGGCAGAAGCTTTTCTTTTTCATCTTTCTTCAAAAGTGTGGCTGGATAGGCAGATCTATCATCATCAGTGTTGGTGCAAGAGAAGAGCTTTGAAATGAGAACAGAACATGTCTACTGACTCTTGCATTTTGTACTGAAAATAAACATGGACATGGCAAATGAGAGGCAATTTCAAAAAGCCACTTCAAGATCAACAGCACTCAGGGTCCTGAAGGAATGGCAGGGAAGACCCCAGTGAAAAATAAACAACAGGCAGAGCCCTGGCTGCAGTTTACTCTTCACAGTTTAAGAGTCAGCTCTTAACTGAGGTCTTAATACTCTTCCCCCAGCACACTAACACCTGATTATTTTTTTTCCCTAGGTGTTTAAACATTTGCACAACCATTCTGAACAAAAACGGGTCACAAGACAGGCCACATTTTACTATTTGTGAAGTCTGTTGCTGCAGGCTAACCAAACACCATGAGCTCTATCTCTGTGAGCAAGCGGGGCACCACAGGAAGAGCAGATCTGTAGAGCAAAGCAGTCAGTATCAAGGAGCTGATTCCAGACCATACATATTTCAGGCTAGCTCAAACCTGGTCCCCTGCACTGGACAGCCACTTCTGGTTGCAAACTAGTAGGTGCATGCCTGGAACAAATGCCAGTTTTCTTTCACTGAAAGGAACCCAGTTCATGCACTGAAAAAACACTGCAATGTGACATGAAGCACAGTGAGCATGGTCAGGAGCTTTGTTTCAAAGGCACGTTCATTCTCCAAACTAAAATGCCAGTGCAGATGCAGCCTTAGCTTCCTTAATAAGGCAAAAAGATAGGATTTTTCACACATGTATACTGTGGTGAACATTACCCAAACCGATGAGGAAGACACTTAAGTACCTGGCTCAGGGACACATAGCCCTGGTGTGACTGGGAAGAGCAGAAAGAAGCTGAACACCTATTCTGACGTGGACGCCATATTTGCTGCATCGCACCCTCTACCTGCCTCCCTCTCTGGCAAACTGCTGCCTACTTAGCCTGTTAAAACAACAGATGATGCTTCCATCATTAGTTGAAGTCTGATTACAGCTGGCCTTTCTTATTATTATTTTTTGACAGAGAAAGCAAATTAATGCTATATTCTGTCTACAAAAGTATATTGAGCTGGTATATTTAATACAGGAACAGTTAATTCAGGCACTAAATGCATCATATTCAGTGAAAAGAATGGGACAATTTCAATCAAACCAAAGCCAGGACTGGACAGAGAGAGCAGAAGAGCACATAAACACCTGTGAGGCAATGGCAATTTTCACTTCAAAGGTCATCTTTTTGTCAATCTCTAACAACAATAAAAATTTTAATTCAGCAAACTGCATTTTCAATTGAACTTAACCATAATTTATCAATGAATTCTTCATTTTTAAAAATAATCTGAAAAATAATTTCTGATCTTAGACAATTTCAAAATAGTTTGTTTAGAAGTCTACATTTTAAGAGAGAAGCAATAACTATTTCTTTTTTTATATAAACAGATTGCATTATTTCCTGTTCCATGAAGGATGCTGTCTCTTTTCTAGTGGGTCAGCTTTCTATTAGAAATAATTACTTTTGACTTTGAGTGAAAATACTACAGTTCTGGAAATATCCATCACACTTCACTTGCCCACTTCAAACTCACTGTTTGGTAAGCATCTGAAAGTTAATAAACCTAGTTAGGACATTAAAGATACCTGAAAAGAGGAGAAGTGTGACTAAATTTAACTGAAGGTTTTGTTTAGACTCGAGCAGTATAACTAAATTTAACTGAAGTTTTTGTTTAGACTCACATTCATAATCAAAGTTTTAATGCGTTTATTCCTTCTCAATGATTCATTAAAAAATTCATCTAGGTATGAACAACTTCTACCATAATTTTCTATAATTGTGTAAATTCTAAGAAATTGCTGGGTTTAAGTTTAAAAAACTGCCAAGACTTCAGTTCTACCAACTGGATGAAAGTGTGTGAAAATTCACCGCATTAAAGTAACATATTATTCTTCTACTACAGCAAAACTGAACATGGAGGTAAATATTAGGATAACTATAAGATTTCTACCAACTAAGAGACACCAAAAAAAGTTCAAAGAAGTAATTCTGAGTCTGGTGGTAATCCTTCTGTGTACCGATTTCTTCAGTTGTTCACAAAACTGTAAATACACCGACAGGCTAAGCCAAAAAATAGAAGGATAACAACAAAGTGAAGCACAAGTGACCACTAAATGTACACATACTGAAATGACATTCCCTTCAAACACTTTTTCACATCTTTCTACTCTTCATGTATTTTATCTGATAATTATATCTGCCAGGCTGTAAACAGTTATTCTAACACTCTTCCAGAGAAGACTGCAATGCCAAGCTAAATGCTTAGCATGGGAACTGCCTTTTCAGTCTCACAGGTAATCTGGAAGGGTCAGCTATTCCTGGCGAGTATTTTGAAGGGAAGGGACTTCAGCTCCCCGTTCTGACGGCTCAGCACACTGTACCATAATTTCCATGAAACCTTGTTTCTAAAAGTTACTAGCAATGACAATACATACAAAACTTAGTTTTACTTTCATCTCAAAACAGGCAGTTCTTTGTATCTATACAGTACTTTGGTAAGCATAAAAAGATTTGCTGTTCCCAAATAAGGTTACCAGGATAAAAAAACTAATTCTCTTCAAATATTTTTGACTGTAGGGGATTTTAAAATGCATGGGTGTGAATCCTAGAGTGGACCTGTTTAGAGTGTTTTGGGTTTTTTTCTAAATTATAATATCTGGTATTGTCATCAGTTCAGCAAAAAGAAATGGGCAAGCTACCATCTAAATGTTAACTCTTAACACTGCTGTCATGTTCCAAAAATGAGCAATTACACAATTATATTCTAAAGTGTGCTATACTTTACAGGTATTCAAGCACTAAGGGAATGCAACATAGATCTATAATGCCACCTTTTTTCAGACTGATGAAATGCAACTACTGTACGCCAAAACTAACCTAAGTGCTAAAGTGAAGCTTAAATAATAAGAATGCGCTACCCCAAAGTGCTGGGGTAAATATAAATGTATATTTTTAAATTATATTTCAAATACTCATAAATCTCTGATGCAAGGGTGTTCACAGAGGGAACTTACTCAGTAAATAATGTGATATGCAAGTCCCAAGAGTTATATACAGTGGTCAGGTGCCAAGAGGATACCACACCATAGATCAACACAGCTCAGTGACAAAACTTCTAAAAAAATAATAAATTGCTCCACAATCCCAGTTAGTCAGTAAAATACCTCCAAAAGTCAGGGGAAAAGGATGGATCAAAAGACTGCTAGTGCGATATGGTGGGTTTGTGTCTAGATCTCTGGGTCCAACTCCAGCAAGTGCTTTTGTCCCTTAAAGTTGCTTCCACCTTCCACCTGCTGCCTACTGCAAGGAACAGTCCTGGGGTGGCAGGGAGATGAAGTCTGTGACCTAATCTCTCCCACAGATATTTCTGCAACAGCTGTTCACTTGCTTATACAAAATGAGTTCATGGTCTCAGCACAGTTCCCAGAAGACAGCTGGCTCCATCACCAAAATCACTTCTATAACAGACCATTAGGTGCCATTAATTGGTAACCTCATTAGCAACATCAGTAAAGACACTGGGGATCCGATTTTAGGCAGCTTGCAGTAGGGACAGATGAGAAAACATTAGTGGTTTTGCATCACCCATACAAAACCTTTGTGCTGATATAACCCAGGCACTGGTTCAGCAACCTCGCTTGCAAGGCAAAGCGCAGAATAACAACTGTCCCCAGCTCCAGTGCCAAAGGGGACAGACATCTCCAGAGCACCCCGTGCTCCACACCCGGCCTAGTTCTCTGCCCACATTACCAATATACTTCCCACACTGGAAGAAAGCAGTTTGTTGTAGAGAGCAAAGAGGTACTTCCAAGACCAAATATTCCTGGAGTATAAGCTAACAGCCTCTAATGGAGGTCGCTCCAGATTTCTGCAAGGCCAAGCGGGCAGGGATGATGAAGGGGCTCACTGTAATTGCACAGGCAACGTTACCTGACCAGGGATACGGGCACTGGGGACTCAACAGTTAGATTAGTACAAAACTGAATGTATGGGTCTGTGCTTGGCACACTGACTTCTGCCTACAGGCAGTTTTAGCAGTAGTGGTGTTACAGCCCTGATGACCTATGCACATAAGCAAAGTAAGACCTGTAGGGAATACTGGGGTCTGTTCTCAGACCAAGCAACACAGTACTTCGAAAAATCAGGCAAAACATTGGATACACAATCTCTCGACCAGGTCTGAAACAGAAGGAGCAAATGTCACGTCAGATATCAGCAATAAGTTTTCATTGTAGCCAGCAAATGCCATGAACCAAATATCTAACCATGTTCTTCAGGCAAATTCATTATGAGGGGTGCAAAAGTTATCCTTCAAAAAATACACTAAAAAATCCCAAAGTTTTGAGCCTATCTCAGACCTGAGGGAGGGCTTGTGCACTCAAACTAGAATTTGTGCAAACTAAATTAGTAGGTAAATAAAGAATATTGCTCTTTTTTTTAATTAGTTTTGTTCATATTTGTGTGTACGCACAGATCAGGTTTTACAAAATTAAATTACCTCAGAAGACATATGTGGGGCTCTTTAACAACTTATTTGTTGGCTTTTTCTTTAATTAAATTACATTTCCCTAATTCTACTGATTTCTCCACTCCTGCAACAGCACTCTTCTTTCCTGGGTAACCTAGGCAAGAACAAGTGCCAGATGCAAAAAACTGTATTTCTGTGAGGAAGTACCGTTGCAAATAGCCAGATTATTTAGACCAATTTTTTTCTCCTTTTCTTCATCCTCCCTTCCCCAACCATAAACAAAGTCCACAGCATGAAGAGGCCAATCCTTGCCAGAAGAATCAAGTTTTGAAAAACACTGCTCAACCATATGTTCAGTCCTGACCAGCGTGATAGTTAGGAGGCTGACATCTGCAGATGGAGAGTTCATATCACCGCTCAGCACAAACATGCTGCTACTGTACACTGAAGTCAATATTAGCCAGACTTTGCTTAGGAAAAATTTTCAACACTGATCTACAGTTTCACCTTGCCAATTAATTTTTGCTACAGGGATAAAAATAAAACATATATCTAAAAAGAACCTAAACTAAAAATGGTGGTGGTGATTGAAAAAAGGAGCCTTTATGAATCCTTTGGGAAATCTCCTTTAGAAGGAAAATTCTTCTGTATCAGATATTACATTGAAGCTGTTAGTGTGATAGAAAACACTTGCTAATGTTACACATGATGAACCTTCATGAAAACCCACCAAACTCTATTTGGCCTGTAGGGTTATGCACTAAGATAATACAACTATCTAAAACAGTCTCCTGAAATTCTTTGAAGGCCCAGTAGACTCAGGTTTTCTCTAAATAAATTCTATCAGCCTTTCCTTCAATAAGCACTATCAGAACGTAAGTCTTTCTTGCCTTACTTAATGCCCTTCTGAAAGCAGGGAGAATACTCAAATGCTTGTGGGAGTGCTATTGGTTCTTCTCACAGAAGCAGTAAGAAAAAATACATCTTCCCCACTACTTTTTACTTTTTCTCCCCCCTTGCTCCTCTTTCAGTCTATCTGCAGCTCTTCATGCAGTCCACTTTTTTCAGGGCTTAAAGAGATGTATGGTTAGCAATTTCCACAGGGACTGTGGGCATGTTCTCTCAGGCATGCTCAGGCACCACTGCTCATCCGAGGGCGGGGAATCAAAATCTGTGCCTGCTCTGCCACTGGCAATGAAATTCAGTGGGTTCATGCTTGTTGTGTCCTTCGTTCAGAACTTTACTGCATAGTAGTCCCCTTCTTCAAGAGCCTATACGTAAAAGATATGCCTCTCTATGAATTTTAAATGTTTTGCAGTCTTATCTAACACGCACATGTATCACTGATTATAAACAGGAGAGTGAATGGAACTATTTTCCTTTATTATGTTGCTTTGAAACTGAAATGGACATTGATGTCTGGACTGCATCAGTAACCTAGAAAGGGGTTAGATCTCAGTTACACTAACTTTACTCAGAACATTTCCTGCATCAAATCTGAAGCATGCCCAAAACAGCAAACAGTCCAAAACACTGGTAAATACACATTACAACTGACTTTGCAAATGCTGTTTTATTGGGTGAATTCAGCTTCTTAATTTTTATAAATATCAGCTTCTTAATTTTTTTAATGAAGGTAAGAGGTACTCTCCAGTTCTGATCACTGATTATGATGTCCACCATTCCTTTTCTTTTTTTAACATAATTAAACAGTCAAATAATGAAGGAAAACATATGATTTCCTCAACAGTACTGCAAAAATAGGTGTTTTGAGTAAGTAGGTAACCAGATTTACCCAACATCTGATGCATGATACAAGACAGGAAATTGGAGCATTTGCAAGAGACTCCCTATTAATCAGATGTTTGCAAGTCTCTGCCTTAATCTAAGCATGCCCATGTGTTTACTACCATATAGTATTACTTTGCATGCTAATATTAGTATATGTAAAGCACAGCTGATGAAAGAAAAGGAAAGATTCAGATGAAACAGTCTGTTCTGTATAATTAAAGTTCATGATTATTCTTTCATATCTACAACAGTTAACATGCAAACTATACGAATCTTTCTAATTATTAGTACAATTCTAGGCTCAAAATACGAACCAAGCACTATATTAACATTTTTTCTTTTATGTATCCTTACTTGCACTTTCTTTATATAAAAAGAATAAAGTTTTAAATTTCTCAGCTGTTTACCAAAGCAGGAAAAAAAAAAATTTGAAACATAGCATTAGAATTCAATTATGTATTACATACAGTATAGTTACTGTAATTTTCATCAGGTTCACCAGAATTTGGCGCTCTGTCTCCCAATATCTTAAACTACTGCATTCAAACTGCAGCAAAACCACAATTCACCAATATTAAGTGACCTGCCCATTTTCTCACGCCTTTGCGTATACTGGCTGTATTAAGATAATGAGAACAACACTCAGATGTCTTCAGTAATAATAATGACAATAATGTTTGTCTTCCTCTCTTTACATATACATGCTGCATATAGTTTGACTGACGGATACAGCCATCCAACCCAGAGCTGGTTGTAATTTACAGTTTAGCTTGCAATGTGCTATGGGATCTCTTGAGATGAATAGTACTATACAAAATCAGGGACATTACAGGTGAACAACAAATCAAATGGTCACTTAGCACACATCCTGACAGAAAAGGGACTGCTTTCTGTTGTTCATGATGTAATTTCTTCTGTCTCATCTTAAATGACTCTTCTGATGAAAGGTACCTTTCATCACTGCCTCTAAGAGGCAAATTTACAGACTAGTAGAGGTAAATGCAGAATCTTTGGCTGAGGCCATGCCAACCGCCTGCTACAAAAGGTTTGCAGACTGCTGTACTGCTGTTCCTTAGTCATGTTCACTTGGAAGACAGACACAATACTAGCACTCTTTAGGATTCATTTGGGGAATAAAGTTTCTCTGCTGAGAAAGAGTTAGCAAGGCCCTCTCAGCAGCAGTGAGAAATAGGTGATCACCTCCCTAAGGCTTTGCCAGATCACTGCCACGCTTTGAGCGTAGCTCCCAGCTCCTGCTCTGCTCCTGTCAAAAACAGCTTTCTTTGCAAAGGGTCCAGCACATTCCTTCATCACGAATAGTAACATAATTAAAAATCCCATTGAAGACTCACATTGACTTTAACAAAATATGGATCAACCTCCCAAATTCTCCTACTGTCTCTAAAATCATGCTCTGCCTGCAAAGGACTAGGGAACACCATCATCAGTTTTAGTTCCTCAGCAAAGCTGATGCAGAGATGACAGTTTTAGATATACATTAGAGGTGGCTAAGGGTATAAAGCCTCAAATCTATCTTACAAAGGACAGCCAACATCTATTTTCATCTTGCTGACAACATGAACAACATTTTTATTCTGCTCAACAAAACATTAACAAGGACTGAATCTGCAATTCTTTCTGCATCAATTCAACATTAAACTGCATCTTCTGAGATGCTGATGTGCCTACAGGAAGCTGCAACTTGCTTTGCTCAAACCTTCACCTTTTCCTTACATCAGGCTTGATTGTTCCTGGACTACACTTCCCAAGACACACTGCAGAAGGAGCTCATGTATATCATGAAACATTTAGTGAAATCAAGGATGCCAGTGTAGTAAGAATTCTTGTATCACATCTCTCCCTTTGTAAATACATTGTACCCACTCATTTGCTGGCACTTTATAGCAACCACTAACTGCAAATAACCTAAAAGACTTCAAAGCACTTGAAGTCAACAGATGAAGTCAGCTATGCAGACAAGTAACTACTTTATCTACATCATTTAGGCCTTGTCTGCTCTAAGAGAAATAACGCTATTACTTTATTGACAAGTCACACCTGCTACCCAAACCACAATAAAGTCCAGTTCTCCTCACTAGGAAAACTCTAAATTCAAAATCCTATGTCTACAACTGCCAAATCTGCATGGATCACCAAGATGTTAAAAAGACCACACAGACAAACCCTGTTCTGTTCCGTGCAAATAGCCTATTACAGTACTGTATTTTGAGTGCTACAGCCCTTAAAAGGAAATGACACAGCAATTACCCATCAAATTGAACCATTTCTAGCATAACTTTTCACTGGGGGTATTCTGCACGTATCCTGCAATTGGTGTTCTGGGGAGACACCAGGCACAGCTGCATGTCTGGTAAATACATGTGTTTGTTTTTTTACTTATGGGTGTGTGTGAAATTAAATTCAATTTGATTCAGTAATACTTCACCGGCATGGCAAGCTGGCTAAACTTTGCTGAAGAAAAACGAACAGACCCTTGAGGTAGTTGTTACCAGCTGGTACAATGCATTTAGGATGGGGTTTCATTCTGTATCTAGGGTTTTATTCCATCTATCTATTCATCACTACAGCCCACTTCCCATCTTGCTCAGTCATTTTTAACAGTAACTTGCCATCTGAGGGTACTTCACTACAAAATGCCATCATTGCACTCTCCTCCAGGGGTCAGGAATACTTTTTCTTCAGGCTTATTGACAAACACATTTTATGATTTCTGATGACACCCAAAAAAATCTTTCTGAAACTCCCTCAGATTTTGGATGTTGAAGCAAAAAAGGTGGTGGCTCCATTTCATTTTTTCCTATTAGATTTTCTGCTCAGATGCTCCTTGTTTTTTGGTTTTGTGTCCTTCTTTCTGCTTATAGCTTACAGACATTCCTTCTCCATTCAGGGTATCTGTTCCAGCTTTGCATATTCACTGAAATAAATCTATTACAATGACAGCATCCAGTCTAGCACCTACTGTTCGCATTCGTCCTGTCCAGACCTTAGCTATACTGGGTATCATGAGTTACAGAGACAGAATCACAGCATCACAGAAATATGGAAAGGTTTGGGTTGGCCTAAGGGACCTTTAAAGATCACCTCATTCTAAATCCCCTGCCATGGGCAGGGACACCTTCCACTAGATCAGGTTGCTCAAAGCCCCATCCAGCCTGGTCTTGAACACTTCTAATGATGGGGCATCCACAGCTTCTCTGGGCAACCTGTTCCTGTGTCTCACCACCCTCACAGTAAAAAAATGTTTCTTTAAGTCCAATCTGAAAACTAGCCTCTAAGTTTGAAACCACTGCCCCTTGTCCTATCTCTACAGATGCCTTGGTAAAAAGTCTCTCTCCTTCTTCCGTATAAGCACCCTTATATACTGAAAGGCTGCAATAAGGTCTCCCCAGAGCCTTCTCTTCCCCTGGCTGAACAATCCCAACTCTCTCAGCTTTTCCTCATAGGAGTAGTAGTTCCAGCCCTCTAAGTGGATCCTCTGGACCTGCTCTAACAGGTCCGTGTCTTTCCTATGCTGAGGACTCCAGAGCTGGCCACAGTACTCGAGGTGGGGTCTCATGACAGCAGAGTAGAGGGGAAGAATCACCTCGACCTGCTGGTCACACTTCTTTTTATGGTGGTGATGATTATAATGGTTTATAAGGAACCATTATGATCAACTCATCTGATGCTATGTATAACTCAAGCTATATAAATTTTCTGCATTAATTCTTGCAAGTTATTGATGCTGTAGGTATTGCAGCAATTTATTTTGCTTTTTTTGTCCCGCAGAAGTCAAGCTATTAGAATTATGGGCCCAAGAATTAATGACATTGATGTTGCTTTCACATTTGATCCTCCTGTGCTCCTGTGTTGCAGCAGAAAGAATGTCTCCGGGTTGTGGCAGGATGGCACCTGGGAAATACTATTTCAGCAAGCCATTTAGTAGAATGCTCTCCTTCTCCAGAGCTTGCTTTATGATGCAGAATACTCATGCAATTTTTTTCACATTAAGTTTTTACAATCTGATTTGTAAATTCTGGGGACTGAAGTTTCTAGACTCCCCTATTATGAAGCTGAGCTTTATATAATTTAAGATATATTCAGTGTTCCTATGTTTGTACTTAAACTATTCGGAGTTTTATTCTGAATTTTTTTCAAAGAGCTTATTAGGCATTATGTTGAGGATCCTGCTGAAATTATATCCTTCATTCTCTCATCTTTCGTATTTGTGGCCTTTGTTTCAGTAATAATTATTTAACGGATACTTGAATTGGTGAAACACAGTATGGAAAATCATTAAATCAGTCTGAAAACTCTTATGATTTAGGAAAAAAAGCACACTTATTTTGTTCCCTGGTTTCTAAGTCTACAGGGTCCGCTTGGGACATTTGCAGATTTTAAAGTGAAAGTTCTCAAACCACAGCCTGCAAGACCATTCATGGTTTATGAATCAATAGTATCAGTCTCTACAACCACACTAACCACTAGCATTTTATACACTCATCAGTCAAAAGGCTGATAATGAAATACCTACAGTCCTTGGGAGATTCTGAGAACTGACAGGGAGTTGTTGCTACGACTGACAATCTCTTCTATACAGCTGTGGGGATTACTAAGTGATTTTTGCCTCATTTTTTAACACAAAAGTAGAATTTTCATGAGCATTTGACTGGAGATGATTTTTTTTTAAATAAAAAATTACAAACACCATGGGATTCAAAATGAATTTGTAACAGTTGGTAACTCTCAATTTTTAAGCTATTTTAACATCTATAGAGAAAGATTCCTGCTCTTTTTTACATTAACATCTTTAGGGTACAGATACGGTTTTGTGGTTAGTTTTTCACACAGGAAATAAATTTTTATTTTCATGAGTGATGTTACTATTGGTCAGGTATTTTACTATCTTTCTAGGTCTCAGCTGTGTTCTATTAAAGACAATGGGAGTCCTCCAGCTGTATTTGATGACACGCAATCCAGCATTTAGTGAAGCTGATAAAAAATAGTTTTCTCATATTACGGCTAAAAAAGAAACTTCTAGTAACTGGGGCTAAGGACGTTCCTCCTGTCTGCCCCCTCTTCCCAGTTTCTGGGCTGCCCCATTCAGCTGCATGGAGGATGGGACTTACAAGTCTTCTCTGGAGGGACAGACCTGGCTTCAGAATAGATCGGATTGTTTGCACATCAGGGACCCAAGACCACATTTTCATAACTCCACACAGAAGTTTTTATTGCCTGTAATAGCCAGTTTAGTACCTTGAGGGCCGAAAGTTGAGCAACATTGCTTTTCAGCAATAGCTGTAACTATATACTACACCTCATACCATACAGCTACCTACACACAGTAAGAGAGCATCAGGGCTGGTAAGCAAATGGTGTCTTAAGTACCGGGTCCTGGCAAAAGCAGAAAGCAAGGGTGAACACCAGCAGTAACAGTGGCGCAAGGCTTTATTTCCACTCCCTGCACCTCAAGTCATGCCAACCATGACATGTCACTATTTACAGCAAGTATTTATTTGTAACTGCAGTGCCGTTGGGCAGCCCTACACCTGCCAGCAGGGTCTCTTGTGGCATCACATCATGGTACAGTGAATTTACTTAAGGCACCTGGGGCTTGTTTCCAAAGACAAGGGCTTCCCTAAGTCAGACCACTTGTTCCCAGAGGCCTGTGATGTCTGCAGGCTATAGGGCCATGGTGCAAGCATGCTGCGGGTGTCTGATGAAATAGCTACCAGCCGTACGGCCTCGTACATGCACCAGCACCCATCCCCTGCTGGGAACAAGGCAGGCTGGCATAGAAGTCCGCCCACACGGCTGCTCTGGCCAGACAGGGCTATCACCTGCCTATCTCCAGCACTAGCATTATTCTGGGTGCTACCAGTGCCAGCAGTAACCACCGCGCTGGGCAGGCACTGGGCATTTGCTGCACGGAAAATACTCCGGAGCCACTATTTTACCTCACGTTCTGACCGAACGCGCGGGGCCGGCACCGCCCGCGGGCGGGGCACAGGCCGAGGCCCGGCGGCTGCGGGACGGCGGCCGCGGGGCGGGTGGGCTCCCCCTCCGCCCCTGCCAGCCGCAGCCCTTTCTGCGGAGGGCTGGCACGGCCTCGCAGCGGGCCCCCGCGGGAGCCAGGCCGGGCTGCGGCGGGGGCCGGGGGGAGGCGGCGATGGCCGGGCGGGAGGCGCTCTGCGCCGCCTCGGCGGCGGTGGCCGCACAGGTGCTGCCGCAGCCCGTCGCCATGGGAACCGCGCGCGCGGCGGGGGGGCGCTGCCGAGGGCGCGGTGGCCGGGCCCGGCCGGGCCCCCCCGCTCCGCGAGTGGGAGTGAGGAGCGGGTGTGCGTGTGCGTGTCCCGGAGGTATTTCACTGTTACCATAGGAACAGGCGGGGGGAGGCGGTGGCGGCACAGCCGCACCCTCTCCGCGCTCCCCCCTCCCCCGTGCCCTCAATGCCAGCCCAGGCCCTGAATCAATTAATGGAGCCGCAGCGGCGGCGGAGCGGCACCGGGCTGGGGCGGTGGGGGCTGGAGCGGCGCGGGCTGGAGCGGCGCCCCTCAGGGCAGCCCCCGCACCCAGCTGGCGTCGCGGCCCCGGCTGCCTCCCGCGGGGCGGCCCCAGGCCCCGGGACGCGGGCCCCCGAGGGGCGGCCCCGGCAGATGGCCCCTCCGCAGCCGGCGCCGCTCCGCGCCCGCCGCCCCCCGCCGCCGGCAAGGTGCGCCGGGGAGAGGCGCTGCGGAGCACCGGGCGGCACCCCTGGGAGCCGGGGCGGCCTGTGCGGCGCGGGGAGAAGGGGCGGGGGGAGCAACAACAACAAAACCCCAACTCCGCACGGCGCGGCGGTTGTTTACGGCACCATATGGCTGCAGGGGGAGGGGTGAAGGAAATGCCTGCCGGCTGCCGAGCCGCTGCGCTCATTATGTCCGATGGAGTCACGGTCACCGCGCCTCCTGCCAGCGCCCGGCCCGCCGCCTGCCAGCCCCGGGCGGCTCCAGCTCCCAGCACACGCGGGTTCGGGGGCGCGGCGTGCCCCGGAGCGGAGGGACCCCGCAAACCCTCCGTGTGGCCAGGGGCGCTCTGAGCTCCAGGGACTAAAAATCCAGCGGGCTGGCTGCCCTTCTCTTGCCGGCGAGGCAAAATTCAGCCCCTTCCCCCAAAGCCCGCCTCTCTTTCTGTCAAAACCGATGTATATCCTTTGTGTGAAGATGAACGTATGGGATGTAGCTCTGCTTTGAACCGCAACACCGCAGTGCTCCAAACGCGAAAGGAAAATGCAAAACGAAAATGTCGCCGGTGGTGTTTGTGGTGTGGTGCGAGATGAAAACCCGACCCATTTCAGGGCATTTCTGTTTATTGCTGACACGCTGAGGGCCGGAGCTGAAGTACCGGGCGTCAAACGCTACAGCGCGATCCGCAGCGATTAGCGCGCCCCGCGACCCGCAGCGGCCCCGGCGGGGGTGGGGGGGGGGAGGGGGGAGGCCGCGCATCCCGCCCCCGGGGACCCCCCCGGGCAGGGGCCGGGGACATGCCTCGGAACAGCTTATGTCTTTCCTCTCAATGATTCGTAAGATAGGTGCTGAACCTCGGTGGCGTTGGAGGGAGAGAATCCACAGACTATGGGGTCTGATAACAGGCAGCGAAGCTGCTATCCATATTACCTTGTAAAATTGAAGTATTGATTTTTTTTAAAGCATGGCTTGCTACTTAGCAGACCAATCCCACCGCTATTGTAGTCACTGGGATTTTGCTATTGACTTCAGCGGGAACAGGGTTTTTTTTGCCTTGAAAATGGTCTATTTCACATTATTATGGTAATGTCATTCAGCAGTTCTTAAAATCGCCCTTCTTGGCCTTGAACGTTTTAAAAGAGCAACGTACAATTTATTTCAGCTCAACTTACACCCCTCATTTCTGCTCATGTCATGTCCAAAGTTTTGTTTAGATAAATATGATAGATGACTTACTGCTCCAGATGGTTGTGGGTGGATTGGACCCAATAGAATCTCCAGCTACATGGTTTTAAGGTTTTTTGTTTTCTTTTGTTTTTGGGGTTTTTTTAATTTTACAGAAGCCTAGATTTAGCAACCCATTTGTAGATCTCCTCTTGTGTGCAGCTTAGACTGCTTTTGGTTGCTCACCAAAATAGCATGTCTTCCAAAGAAAGATTAAAAATATTAAAATGCAGCCAGCACAGTGAGTGGTTCAGTTCAACTGATGTTACACAAACGGGCTGATCCTACTGCCTGTAGATAATATACATTTGAATCTTGGCACCTGCCACTGGATTGGAATTCAAAATGAGAAACAGCAGGCCTCGAGGTCTGGAAATAAAGGCAACAACACAAGGAAAAAGACTGTTCTCTGCCTATTAGTAAATTATCTGCAGCAGCAAAGACAAATGACAAGGATCAAGGAAAATGCGTAGCACTTGGGACATCAAATAGGTATTGGGGCAATGACACAATGGTGAACACATTCACATTCAAACTGGGAGGTGTATCTAGCACCTATTTGTATAACGACAATGTTTTTAGTGTCTGGTGCTTAGCTACTTTCTGCTATATCATACTGTGATACTCATTAAATGGTAACTAATAAACTCAAATTTTAAATAAATGCTTGGGAATAGACATAGAATTTATTCAAAATTTCACTTAAATCAAATTTCCATGAAAAACACCCCCCAAAAAATTGTGTTTCATCTTCCTCATATTTTCCAGACAGTTTTAATTGTTAGGTAGTTCATATCTTAAGGTTGCTCTGTGCTTATAGGTAGCCAACAGGTATGCCTAGCTGCTTAAATACTAGTTTGGAAGATCAATAGTAGTTTTATCACCAAATTAGCAAGAAGCATCAGCCTCATTTTACCTGGTTTACTTCATTAGCTTTATTACTATTATTATTGTTATTGTTATTGTTATTATTATTATTGTTATTGTTACTATGACATGTGTAATATGTGTTTTCCAGGCTTATTTTACTTTCCTCAGCCTCCACCTCTCCCAAAGCTGACTTTCTTGCTTTAGGATGAGTTCAGAGGAAGCTATTAAGCCAAAGTTTGTTTATACTTGATTAGCTTTAACACTTTATTTGTTCTCTCATCTCACTTTTATTCCACTCTTATTAGAAGCAGAATTGCTCTAATGCATATATAGTTCCAAGAGACAGGGAAAAGGGAAAAAGAATTCTCCCCAAGCAGATGTCCTAATGCAATATCCATAGAAAAGTGAGAATACTTAAAAGAAGCAAACAAACAACCTCAACAGCGTAATGGGGGTGAGTGTGTTGTGTATGTTTAGTTGGGAAGGGGACTGGATGAGAGATGCACTTTTAATCAACTTAAGTATATAGAAAGTTTAAAGGAGTAAGATCAAGCTCGTTCTCCAGTTTGGTTTTTCCCTCCCTAAACAATCAGAATATGGGGATTTCTACAACAAAGAGCTGTCTATACAGTGCATTGTGATGAGTGCAACACTGGCATTACAGATTATAACCAAAGAGGTGGGTGTAGGGTGCTCCTAGTATTTATTTTACAGCTGAATTTGGCCTTGCTGTAATTAAACCTTTCTAGATATTTTTATACATTTTATAAACGTGTCTATACACTTACTAAGTGCTGGTCTAGCACATTGGAATATCCTGTGGCAAAATTGGATACCAGGTACAGGTAAATTACTGTTTACAAAAGGAAGAACTTGATCTGAACGTATCCTATTGAGAATTAGTCATTGCCACCCAGTCAACCGATATCAAGTGATCGGGGTGTGGAGCACACATGGCGGATGCTTTGTGAGTGGGCTCCTCCATTGGACACTGCCCATTAAAAAGCCTAAGCATCACTCAGGGGCTGCACTATGTCTTCAAAACATAATGTCTGTGCCAAAAAAACTGATTCACAGAGCTTCTGCTGGTCCTATCCCAGGAGGGTATTTCATCCAGCGCAATTTAGGACGACCGGACCGGTCCTTCAAAGCCTCAGAGATTTCACTGGCTTGACTCCTTCCATCTTCACACAGCTACAGTTTTCCAGCTCTTTTGTAGGTCTGTTAGTTCGCTCTTTGGATCTGTTAAGCAAAGTACTAATTCACTTTAAAATATTTTCACATAACCATCTATATTGTACTTTATTTGCCTGCTTTCAGATTACAGCAAGCATGATAATGCAGATTTGTTAGAATTTTTGAAGTCTGTATATGTGGAAATTTTACTGACTTTACAGTTAAGAATTAAATTTCTAAAAAAAACCCCAAAAACTTGCTTAACCCAAGTTCAATGATAAGTGGCAGAAAAGACATAGTTCATTAGAATGCTATTAATTAAAATTATCTATTTATTACTATCAATAAAATTTGACCCTCTTTCTCCTATTTAGGAATACTTTTTCCCTGCTCAGTTTTTGAAAGCAGTCCTTTTGGTTCACGTGTTTCATTAGGAATACAGGTAAAACAATCTTTTCAATTCCACAGTCTGAGGTAACTTGCCAAAACTGGGCTGATCTGCAGAGAATAATAATATACAGAAGGGCAATTAAAAGGGAGAAAGTAGTCTTATCCAGCTCTAGAACTAGCTTTATTTATTTTGCTTTATTGTTTGCTTCAGTGCAAATTTAACTACTTGAAAGCTCACCATATGCCCAATTCAACTCTCAAATTACACCAAAACAATGATAATCAGGCCTTGTGCACTGGTAAAACACAGCAGAGGATTTGTTTAGGCTTTCTAAAAAACGCAGAGTCAAAGTGCAATGAGTTCACAAAATGCATCTTTTGGAGAAACTCGTTTTTGCTGCTGCATCCATACAGAACTTACTGTCCCATCTCCTTGCTGGATAAGCCCAAATTGAGAAAAAAGAGGTAAATAGATGTGGTCTGTCTGAACCCGGTTTGAGACAGATGCCTGGCATTGGAATATAGCACTCATTAAAAGGAGGCTGAGCTGTTTGCTTGCTATGAATGAAATACTTTAGTATTATGGCAACCATGGCCGTGAAGCTTTGCTGAACTCTCAGAATATAAAAAGATAAAGGTTATCAAAAGATGTAATAAAAAAAATTATGACTATATCTAGATTAAGGGAGAAAAGGATGAGTTACATTCTTTTCTCTTTTCCACTGCAGTTTCTTGAGAAATGCAAAGGGGCAAGTCATGTAATTATATATATGAGACACTTGCTGGTCAGACTGGTCAAAAGCAAAGTCTTCCAGAAATTGAATGAGCTAATTTCCTATCATATTTGCAATTAATTCTCTAATAATTCTGTTCTTTTTATCTTTTTTTCCCACTGTAGTATGAGTTTGGTAATAGTTGCAACAAATACAGACACAAAAAAGCTAGCACAAGTAGACAAAAATACAGAGGTGAAAACATAACATTACTTCTCATCACCAAGTGAAGTAAACTGATAAAGAGAGGTGGTTCGTCACAAACGTTCTGTATAAATCACAATAATCTCATGCACTGGTCCACATAGGATAGTGCTGGAGCTCAGATACTTGACTGTCTCCTCCCTTCCTCCAGACTAGTAATACCACTACCGCAACAAGCCATAGAAACTGCTACAGTCCACACTACAACCCACAGACCATCTAGTCCCAGTCTCCAAGGGAGTCTGCAAAGGATGCTTCAGAGCTCAGTAATTAGTAAATAAACAAATAAATCCCTAAACAAAGTACAGTACATACAGGTGCATTGTGCAATAACGACAGCTAGCTTCAGCCAACCTAAGAACACCTACCTAAAACCTAATAATCTATTCATGAAACAAGAGCATGAAGGCTGAGACCACCAGCAATATTAAAATTTAGTACGAGGAGGAAAGGGATGGGAAGATGCTGGGATTTCACTGCGCTCCAGAAGTCTTTCCTTGTGTTGACTGTATGGGTAGAACTATGACTAACCCTGACAGATGCTCTATGGCAAAACACCTGGGAGATGCTGCAGGATACCAGGTAGCAGCAAGACAGAGGCAAGTGCCATCACCAGTGCCCGCACTCCCAGGGGCACAGTGCAGGAAGGGCAGGAACGCGACCTCATCCTCACTTCTGTTCCAGCCAGCCAAGCTGAACTGACGTAAAGAGCATGCTACAGCCTTATGAGAGCCACGGAGCTATCACTCTCTTGTAAAATCCATGGAAGAAGTTTCGGTGAAATCATTCAGAGTTTCTCTAGGGGATGCAATGCAGACTTCTCATTCCCAACACTACAGGTTATAAAACAACGGCCCAGTTTTGAATTTAGCTTTTGAGATGGTTGTCAAAAGAGTCTTAGATGATGGAATAGGATTAAAAGGGGTGGCTGCTGAATTCCCTTTCTTTGCTGTTCATCAGTATTTATGCCACACCATTTCTCTCAGCTTCTTTCTGCCTCTTCACATGTCTGTTTTCTACTGTGCATTTTCTTTTAATGTTCATCTTTCTGGGTGATATAAGAGAAACAGATTTTAATGGTTCCAAGTACTCCTCTTCTTTAATTAGCTTAGTTACCTTCCCTGGACCTTTCATCTGTCATGACCTTTTAGAGATGAGATAAATACACCAAGCATGTTATTAAAGGCAAGGAAATACCATTTAATTAATGAGAAGAATAAGTTTTCAACATTATTCCCTATACTTTTCCTAATGCAGATTTTTGTTATACCTACTATGCTTATTGTAAATACGCTTATTGATTTGTTTGGAGTTATTCCTAAATATTTCCCTTGAGATGTTATACGAATTCTATGCATTTTAAATGTGATTGAAAAGCTTGAATTCGTCCTTTCCTTTCAAAAAGCTAATGTCACAATGGCATAAATGTAAATTATCTGGCAGTGGTCTGTAGGGAATTCTGCCTGCCATGATTTCTCCTTTTTTCCTTTGTTATGATATTTCTATTTTCCCTCCAAATTCTTCTTTGACTTGCTTAACCTAATTAATTTGCATTTCCATCCAGTGCTGAAACCCCTTCATTTTTCTGAGGTTTGTGCCTATATATATACATATATACTTATGGGTGTATATATATGCACATTGGGCTGCATTTGTATAGCTCTCAAAGGCTTCTTATGGTTTCCCACTCTCCACCAGCTTTCATTTGTCATCACTGCCAAAGTTTCAACCCTGCTTTAATAAAGTCAGAATTTGATTGGTTTAATTTCAGAGGAAGCCAGAACCAAAGTTTCACCTGAAAATTGTTTTTAAGACTTCTTCACACAACAGGTTAGAGGAACATAATTAACTCTTACAAAACCCAAACTAGTTGCAAAACCCAAGTATGGTTCATATAGACACTTAACTCTATTTTTGATTATTTTCTTATTGATTTTTTCCCCCTGGTGTTGAAATATGGTTCACTGGTCTGTCATTTCTATGAACTATCTTTACCACCTTGTTTTCTCTCTTTCTAGTGCTTTTTTTGCCATTGTCCAGTATCATTGCCATATATAGTGGCAAATAATACATTTTAATAATATTTTAGTTATTTCATTAAGTTCTTTAGTGTTCTTAGATTTGTATTAGTCCCGATGCACTGCAAATTGATATCTTGATTTGTCATCAACTCTTTTTTTAATTTCTCTACTTCTGAGCATTCTTCAGTTTCATCACCTGAAAAATGTAAACCCAGGATAGGTATTTCCTCAGCACCCACAACAGAGAAGATACACACTGAAAAATAAAGTTCTTTGAAACCTTTTTTACTCCTCGTCTTTCCTACCTGCTGAAACTTCTGGCCATACCGTAGCTGTTCTTCGCTTAATGTATGTAAATACTTGTGTAATTACTTGCTTGTCACTCTTCTTCTGTCAGCTCAGGGTAGTGAGCATTGGTCCATTCACAAGTTTGATTTCCCATATGCCAACACAATGCTGCCTTACCCTACAGATAATGATTTAGTGGCAGTGACTTCAGCTCTGGATCTGCCTTGAATGGAAGTTTTCTACAAAATCCACCTGGCAGTATTGGTAGTGGTACATGTAAGTCCGGAGGCAAAAAAGAGAGCACTCGTTTAAAAATTGTACAATGAGTTAGTCATAAGTCATTTAAGTGCAAATGATGTCACCTCCTAAATTTTCTTAAGTACAGTCAAAATGTTATAGCATCCATCTCCTCTTGTATTAAAAACTTTGGGGTAAGAAAATTTACACAACTTTCAGACACACAGACCTTACTGGCAATATAATATATAAAACCTCTCATTTCCCAGAGGAGCTTAATTACAGGCTCTCAAATGAAAAAGGTTGAATGAGCTTCATCCTAGGCTCAAGTAGGTCATTTAATAAAAACTGTCTTTCCAAGTCTATACAGAAAATTTATTTCTGAAAAAAACTCTTTACTTGAGGTTAACTCTGACATAGATCAGAACTATTAAGTAAACCCCCCCCCTAAGTTGGAGAGTATCCATAGATACAACTAAAGGGTTCAAACCCTACAATTCAATTTCAACAACTAGCTGTAATCCCAGCAGATGCACATAGTTAACTGTCAGGTTTTGCAGCTTGCAGAGTTATTGAGTAAGCAGTTAGAAGGCTGTACAAATGCCCATGATAAAGTTGACCACTGCTGAGAAAATCCCTTTACATCCAGAAGAATGCTAAACGGCATTACTTTTAGCAAGTTTTTCCTGGATATTGGCAATGCCTACCTGGATACTTTATGTTTTAAAACCATTACAAAGCACCTTGCTAGTGGAAATGTAAGGTTTTGAGGCTAATCTCTTTAGAACAAAAAGGTAATTTAAGAAAGCTACAGGATCACTTTCAGTGCTGCTGCAGGACAATGCAAACAAGTCTCAAGCACCAGCTAATACCTCCCGAGTTTTCTAAAGTCAGAGAGACTTCTGGCAGGTTAAAATGACAACTACGCCATTAAAAACGTCTTTTACATCCTGGAAAGATCTACTCATTTGGGGGGCTGTGTTGACCAGGGTCAACCTACTCAACAAGGGACAAAAGATACCTGTGATGCTCAGTGGTGCATGGGAGGCTGCAGATTCTGGTATGATCCTCTTGGAGCATGTTCCCTGCCACACTGTCTCATGATCTTTCTCCATATCTATCTCATTTATATGCCCTGCTTGTTTTGTTCCTCTTTTACTGGCAAACTCTTGACAGGTGTATCCTGCGTACGGGGAAAGATCAGGACCCAAATAGCTTCCTTCAGACGAAACCCAGCAGCTGCCGGTTGCCTTCTTTCAACAGCATACCAAAAATTACGGCTCAATGTCAGCCAATTTTAATTTATTTCTGTAGCATAAAATGCAAGTTGAATCATTAACTCCCACATTTGTCCAACACTAGCACTAGTCCTCTTCCCCAGGGGCCTGTGTTGAGGATGAGCCCTCTCTACACAGAATCTTTCTGTGTATATATGCGCGTACTCTCTCCAGATCGTGTCTCCTTTCTGTCTAAAGCATTGAACAAGAGCAATGGTGATCACCTCAGATGGTAGGGAAACTTTCTCCATAAAGAGATCAGAAAAAGCCCCGTTGTGCTGTATTGATGTCTATCAGCCCATTTTAGCACTAACCTGCTAATAAATGCCTACTTATTTCCCACTGATCACGTAGCTGTGTAGCTACAGAAACAACGCTCAGTGTGTATAAAGAAAACACAGGGCTGAAGTGTCTGAGCTGGAGTCCTTACCATGCTGCATCACGACTGAATCCAGTGCAGCTTCACTGACAAGAGGCTGAGGGTATGATAGTGAAGGACCAAGTTCACTGTCACCTCAGTCTTCTCAGCAAAGGTTCACAGCAGCATGAAAATTAAACTGGGATTTTCTATTTTGGATCACTGGAAATATTGGGGCTTTTGAACTACAAGCCTGGCCTTCAGCAGGTTATAGCACTGAATCTGTCATCCTGTCTCTCACTACATACATGTATATATGGGATGAATACATCAATAGCAGTTTTTGCTAGGGTACTGCTACACCCTATTTAATGTTTCTAAAGTAACATTAACATTTCCTAGGTTTGCAGAAGGACTGCTTTAAAACGCTCCAGGTTGAAAAATTTCCTCTTTGGCTCATGTTTCTTTGGAAAAATCTAGCACAACATTGCTACCAAGAAATCTTGCATTTCTCTCTCTTTTACCTCTCCCTTTGCCTCTCTCTCACACACACGTGTGGAGATGGCATCTTACATATGGCCACTTTAACATCTTTAAATTTCAGGACAGAGTTACTGTCTTTGTTCATGAACACGTCGCTGAATGCCTGCATTAAGAGTTGCCAACTAAACCCAGTTTGTTCCATCTGCTATGACCATTTTCCAGCGCTATCTGATTCACCAGCATCCCCCCTCACTAAGTCCACCGGGAGGTCTGCAAACAGCAGGGCAGAGGCTGTGGGTAATGGGAGGAGACAAAGCTCTGCAGACCTGAACAGGGGCTAAAGAAAATGTGGTGGGCAGTTAAAATGGGACGGATACGGCAGGATCGAATACCGCTTCTGAGCCTGGAAGGTGCATTTAACAGGACTGTAAACTACCACAGAACTGCACCTTGGGATAAATTATAGCTCACCCTCAGCATCACCTTTCCAAGGTACTTACTGCCATGATGTGCTGGCAGTTCAGTAGGCTACAGAGCTACCGATATGTATTTGACAAACACTTTTATTCATTCTTTATATTGACGGCTGCAAAAATGGGGAGAAACACAATGAAGCAAAGCTGCTTATTTTCAGATTGCTATAAAAATCCCTAAAATAATGAACAATATAAAACATAAGATAATTTAAAGCACCATATTTTGGCATATAAGCTATTTATACTGTGATCTGTTTCTTGTATTGTTCATAAACAGTCATTTCTAGAAAATCAAATGAACCATAAACTCTTATGTCCATCTACTATTCTTCACCACTAACATAACAAGAGGTGGGCTGAGATACAGCCTGTCCTGTAGAACTGACTGGCCTGTAATTTTAAGCCCTAAATCCTATAATCAGTTTCAGTAGTACAGCACCGCACCTGCAGAGAGCCTCACTGGTTTACTAGCAGCAATCCAAGAAGTACCAGATCCTCCTGGAGGATCTAGAGATTTAACTAAACTGAACAAAATCTGGTTTCTGAATGAAAGTTCGTTCTATGCTTGTAGTCGAAAAACATAAAAGAAAGCACAGGAAAATTCATACATTAGGCTGGCGACTTCATTAAAGTCAGTGGAGTCATTCCAAATTAATAATGACATAAAAGCAATCTGAACTTGGCCTTTAAGGTTATATTCTATTAGTTTGCTAATACTGTGTAAATTCTATATTTGAGAGTATCCTGCAGTCATCTTGACCATTCTTTTTTTAAAGAAAAGTTCTGCTTAC
Source organism: Falco cherrug (assembly GCF_023634085.1). Taxonomy (NCBI): domain Eukaryota; kingdom Metazoa; phylum Chordata; class Aves; order Falconiformes; family Falconidae; genus Falco; species Falco cherrug. The sequence continues at coordinate 52,356,445 of NC_073699.1, read as the reverse complement.
AATCCACTGATACAGATTGGGCCATTATTTTATAACTTATTTTTAAATCAACACCGATTTTAGGAGCCATATTTCTGTCTATGGACAACATCAAGCAAGAGAAAGAAAAGTGGTGAAAATAAATTTGTTTTCAAATTGCCAATCAATAAATAGTTCCAGTTTAAGAACTATGCAGGAAATACAGACCAAAAAAACAAAATCCACCATAAAAATCATGTATAGAGTGAAAAAAGATATTGTAGTAGAAATAGTAGTTCCATGCCTCCTTATGGATTGTGAGTACCAACCATGAAGAGCCCATACTCTCAACCATTTGGCATATTTGTTGGCTTAATACATATATACAATGTGTCTAGGCTAGGCATAATTTCGCTACTTTCACAAAGTGCAGCTTGGGCTTAATGAAAGAAAACCTACAGTGAAGTAGCAATCTGAAAAGTTGCAGAAGGCAGGTACTCGCTGAGTTGTATATAGGAATACCTTACTGTGTGCTGTCCCATTCTGGACCTAAAATGGCTGTTTTGCAGGGGATGTTGTTGCCTGGTGACCAAAAGTGCATCTCCTAGGCCGCAGAGGGATGTGAACATTCAGAAATTGATTTGTTCCTGTTGCTCTTGAGAAGACCCGTAAAACAGATTAAGCCAGCACATAATCATCTATGCATTCTCCTTGCTGGCATGCTTAAACTTGATATTGAAGACAGGCCTGTGATTTTGAGCTACTTACCAACCAGGCAAGGGAAAAAACAGAGTAATACCTCATGTGCTGCTGCCCACAGAATATGAAAGCAGACCAAGCCTCAGCTACTGTGAGACTGCAAGACACCCTTGCTTCAATTAAGTCTGTGTTGTACATCTAGCCTGTTCCGGTGCAACCTCCCAGTTGCTATCAGGCTCTCTTTCTTTCATTAGAATCAAGTAGTTAATTAGCCCCAGCCTGTCCTCTCTCCTTCTCTCTTTCCCTTTAACGCAGCAGTAATGATGTCTAATTACCAGCAGCAGTGGATTACAGCACCATCAGGAGCAAATCTCTCTGGCTGACAGCAAAGCTGAGCAGCAAATCTTAAAGCTTCAAGGAGAGAATAATTCCTAACAAAGTATTTGAATATTTGCTTATTTTTGACCAGCTTGTGACTGTAGCGTCCAACTTTTAAATTGATCCATCCTGTTACTACAGAGGGAGCGCTCATGCTGCCAGCAGTGATTAATTTTAAATTGAAATTACTTTTACCTATGGTGAGATCAAGTGATGGACAAGAAGGGGAAGAGGATGAGGGAGAGATTCACGGTTTGGGGATCTGTTACTGTTTGTGGCTGTCTTTGTGGACTAGACAGGCTCAAATGTATGGTATAACAAGGTGGGGGGGGAGAACCAAACAAAACAGTGGGAATGTTTATTAATGGTCATAAATAAATAAACTCTTAAATAATGAGTAAGAGTTAAAGAAATGAGCAAATGGGTTTTTAATGCTTACCAACAATTACTGTCTGATGAAAATCCTGTCTTTCCCTCTGTACCTTATCGTTCCTGGCTGTCTGAAACCCTCAGCCTCTTGAAGTCAATAGAAGCTTTGCTACTGGCTTTCTCTGGGCCAGGGGCTGCATCCCTGTTCTGTCAAAACGATTGTTTCTGAGCCTTCAGTGTCTGGCAGGCGCTGCCTCTGCCCTGCCAATAGCTCATACAAACCATCGCCTCCCTACAGGTCTACTTAAATACTCCTCTGCCTTTTGTGATGGGATAGTGACACCAGATTGATGGCTTTAGGAAGGGGGCAGTATTTGTTCCTCAGAGCTGAACGTTGTATGAGAGTGCTGAGTATCACCTTTTCTTATTTATGTTGGACAACAGATTTACATTGGCCAGCAGGAGGAAATTTTACCTACATGCAAGACCTTTTCTGCAAGGGTTTATATGTCATTGTTCAAGTAATGTACAGATATTCAGGAATTGCTTACAGATAGGTCATGCTAACTTTCCTTTCTTGATTTCATTAGCAGGCATCCTTATTTTATCAGGATGCCTGCTTTGTTGCTTAAGCTGTCTAAAGATAGTTACTTCTATATGAATACATATATAGGGACATACAGAGACATTCTCATTTGAGGGTATGATTCCCCCAAATGAACAAAGGTAAGATCAGCAAGGCACCCAACCTCTGACTGAAATCTCTGAAGGAAAAAAGAATGAGAAAAAAAATTACTATCTGCCCTGAAAATAAAATAGAAGAGGGGATGCAAGGTGGGACTCTAGGCTTTCCACAGCCTGGCAAAGGTGAGAGAAAATAGACAAGCTAATCATCACCGAGCCTTTTGTTTCAGAGGCCCAGAGCAGCACTTAATTTTGAAATTCCATCATGTAAAATTAAGGTTAGCCTTTTTATTTAGTAGCGTAGTCAATGTAATTTTAAAAAATACTGAATTTGGTTACAGTTTTGAACTTGCAGTGAAAAGGATAGTCTTAGGAATAAACCATCTTGCCTACTGGCTCTCCAAAATTATTATTTTAGTAAGCAGAAGATATATTAAAAAATACCAACCTAAGTGGAGACTTCTGCTCTAGACACGTCTTTGTTATAGACTGTATTTACAGTACCCTGTGGGGTCAGAGATTAGCAATCGGTCATCTAATGGTAGAACAGAAATCTGCCAAACAACCTGAATCTATAGGCAGACCTAGAACGCTTTGGTGAATAAAAACCATAGAGAGGGAACAAACTCTGTCCAGAGCTTCTCTTTCACTTTCAATCTTCATATTTGTAAACTCTTTAATAATTTCCCACCTTTGCCTCCTCACAGCCGTGACGGCGCTGATGACAAGGGGGCAAATGCAAGGCGGCCTCTGGGAATGCCCAGGTTGGTGACTTCAGCGAGGCAGAGAGAGGCAGATTTCCCTGGCAGCCTACGTCACAGCCCAGCCCAGAATACTTTCCAAGAAGCCCCCTTTGCTGCGCCACCCAGCAACCCTCCCGTTAGGTCAGAATAAACCGCCACTCCAAAAAAAAGAGAGAGAGAGAGAGAGAGAGAATATCGCTCATCCAAGCCAAATGCCCAGGCAAGAATATTTTTAATTGCCGGCTTTCCTTTCTCAGCTCCCCCTCCCCACCCGCCCCACGCACAGACAAAAGAAGCTTAGCTTGCGTGACCCAGAGCATCAGAAGTAAGAATAATGATACATTAAGAGAGTTCAATAGGCAAAACCTACTTGCAGCCAACAGTCCCCATCTTCTTAAATAGGAAAATCTGTCGCTTCTGCCACCACCAAGCATAATAGCTCTCCCGCTGTCAGACCTGCGCCCAGCTCTGCGGCTCCCGCGCCTGCCGGGGGATGCCACGCTACCCTGGCGCATCAGATCGAGTTTTAAGCCTTACGGCTGCGAGACTCGCGCACCCCCAGAAAGAGTAACAAAATACAGCCTTCCTTCGGTCATGCGGAACCCTTGCTCCCTTTGTTGAGCATCCTCTCTCCCCGCCGCCGTGGCTGTCGCAGCCGGCGCTTCGCAGCCAGCCAGGCATATTCGTGCCGCTCGGCGGCTCAAGGGCTGCGGGCTAAGAATTAAAAAAAAAAAAAAAAACAACAACAAAAAAAACCCCCAACAAACCAAACCACCACCAATCCTAAAAAAACAGAATTAAATAATATTAAAAAAAAAGGGGGGGGGGTGGGGGGGAGAAGCCAACGATATCCCGGGGAAACCCCCCCCAAATCACCGACCGGCGCCGCGCTTGGCTGTGCGCCAGGCAGGCTACCCCCGTGCGCATCGATCAGCCCCGCCGGCGGCGGGGGGCCGCTGCCCGGGGCCCCGGGGCCCGGCACAATGGCCGGAGCGGCGGCGGCGGCGGGACAATAGCCCACCCCACACCCGCCGCGGCGGCCCGGGGGGCACGGGGAGACCGGGAGGACGAGAAGCAGAACGATACCGACCCGGCAGGGCGTGTTGTGCGCACGATCGCTTTAAATAAAAGGACCCACAAAGACCTCGGCGGTGTATAATGTGACAGGCAAACGCAACATGGTGATGATGACTTGGGGGAAGAGGGAGGAAGGAGCCAACTGTGGCTGCGGCTCCCCCTGTGCCTCTCGCTCCCGGAGCGGGCTGCAGCGGCCGACATAGAACAAGGAAGACAATTCTCTACTAACCGTGGTTTTGACTGGCACGTACAGCACTTGCTTCCCTCCTCCAGCACCACCACTGACCTCGTCCGAGTTGCCGAGCTGGAAGCCTTTAGATTTGACCCAGAATTTGAATTTGGCATTATCCGTGGAGCTCGACTCGGAGCCGTTCAGGAGCTGGACGATCCGGTCGTATTTTTTACGGGTCACCGTCTTGGTTTTTCCTGAGTCCCCGTAAGTCCTGAGACACCAGTCTTGAAACTGGCGGTACATGTCCCGGTCGCTGCTCTCCATAATCTCCTAGTACACACACGCACACATGCACACGCCGGGGCGCACACACGCACACACACACGCACACACACAGACACGCACACGCCGCCCCGCAGCGGGCCGGGGTGCGGGGCCGGGCCGCCCCGCCGCACTTTGCACCTGTTCACCCAGCGCTCATGAAAAATGCATCCACCTCCGAGCCGGAGCGAAGGAGGTCCCGGTGCAGGCAGATCCCAGCGGATTTTTTTGTTGTTGTTGTGGTGGTTGTTGGTGGTGGTGGTTCGGGGGGGGGGGGGGGGGGGGGCCGGGAGGGGGATGGGTGAGGGGGGGCAGCAATCAGTTGAATAGTGTGGCAATGTTCTCCTTCATTATTATTATTTTTTTTCCACAGGAGGCAAAACGGGTCTGGTGGAGTCTCCTCTTATCCTTCCACTACGTGATCAGTCTTTTTAATAATTGTGCAAGGCAGGACTATCCCACTGGCTCCAGCAGCGCCTTACTCGGCGAGGGTTCGGGTGGATAAATAATTAAAATCCTATCCCTCGGCTTAGCGAAGAGAAAAGAAAATATTGACTCGGATCCTTCTTCTTTTCCGTACATCAGCTGCACCCGAATTCACCCTGGATAGTACAGGTGAAGGCAAGAAAAAGAAAAAAAAAAAAAAAGGTGGGGGGAAGAAGAAAAAAAAGCCCACCCTCCTCCGCCCCGGCAGCTCTCGGCTGCCTTCTGGCAAGGCTTTCTGTCTGTCCTGGCGGGCTGTGCCTCTCCCTAAAGCCGCCTCGCCGCGCAGGATGGAGGAAGCACTGAAGGGCAAACTGGTCTCTTTGCTCCCCCTTTATTCCAGGGCTGGGCGGCTTTGCTTTAGGTATCCCCGCTCCGGGCATGAAGGTACTGGAAAGAAAGAAAGTTCTTACCTGCCATTTTCTAAGCCTAATACATCCGATCAGCGTTTTAAGTACGTATTTTTAAATTAAAAAAAAAATAAATAATGGTCTGTGAGCATTTCACTTCCTCATATTCAGTCCCACTGAATTTCAGATGCCCTTTTAGGAATTTTCCTCTATTTACTTGGCAATCCCAGCAGATGGAGGAGGAAAAAAAAAAAAAAAAAGAAAAAAATACCACCAACCAACACCAAAACCAAACCAGGTATTTACGAGATAGGCTCGGATATTGGACCAGAGGAGAGAGAGATCAGTCCCAGGAGGATGTTGGTAAAGGAAAGGAGGCGGCTCTCGGTTGTTCTGCCAGTGTGATGATGGTGCTCACACATGTAGGACTGCTCGGGTGCGGGGGTATCCTTTGGTCTCTGGGCTAAACTGGCTACAAGGCATTCAAGTAAGTTTGCGTGCGGATGCTGAGCAAAACCCCTTTTTTTAAAGGGGGGAGAAGAAGAAGAAGAAGGCAATCTTCATTTCTTGCCCCCTCCCTTTGCCACAGTTTCAGCTCACGCCGGAGATTTCCGCGCTCTCCCCGGTGTCCCCCGCCGCGCCAAGCAGGACACCCCCTCCGCGGGGGGAAGGCGCCGCGGCGGCGCTCCCTCTCGTCGCCTCTCCGCGGCCGCGCCCGCCCACGCCTCCGCCATCCAGCGCCCGGCTCCGCGCCCCCGCCCGCAGCCGGCACCTCCGCGGCTGGGGCACGCGTCCCACCCGGGCCCGGCGGCGGGTTCCGTGCCGGGGGCCGCGCGCCGCCCTGCCGCTCTGCTCCGCTCCGCTGCGCCGCTCCCCGCGCCGCGCTGCGCTCCGCTCCGCGGCGGGCTGGCGGCGGCGGCGCACCGGGCCGGGCCCAGCGCCGCTCCGCGCCCCCCCCCGCGCCCTGATTGGCCGCCGGGACAAAAGTTTCTGTGGCGACGGCGGCGCGGCGCGGTGACGGGCAGCGCTGTCCCATGTCGGGATGGCGCGCGCGGCGCCCCCGCCTCCGCGGGCGCGGCTGTGCGCGGGGGCCGGCGCGGAGCCGGGCGCGGGCCGTGGGGGGGGCGCGGGGGGAGAGGCGAGGGCAGCGTTTCCATGGCGATGTCGCCGGGCGCAGCACCCCCCCCCCCTCTCGCGCGCCGACGGAGGGAGCGGATCAGCTGACACACCATTAGCTTAGGACCTAATTATTGCTTATTGGAGCAAGAAACGCGCGCAGGGCCGCGGCGGGGGGCTGGCGGCCTCCGCGCCCCCGGCGGAAACCCCCGCGCACCGCTCCCCCCCTCCCCGGCCGCCGGCCCGCGCACGCCGCAGCCGCCGGCGGAGCGGGGGCGGAGCGGCGGCACCGCGCACTTTGCGCCGCACCGGCCGGCGGGGCCGCGGGGTCCCTGCGCGGTCCCTGCCGCGACACGTGGCCGCCGCCGGGCCGGGCTTTCCGTTGGAAACGGGCAGCGGAGCCCCTCCGCGGCGGCTGCCTCCCCCGCGGCCCGGCCCCCGCCCGGCGGCGCGGAGGGGCCGCGCTTCCCCCCGCCGGCGCTCCCCGCATCTCCCGTCGCCTCCGGGACCCTCCGCGCAGCCCGGCTCGGCGGAGCGCCGTGCGGCCCGGCGGGCGGGGGTCTCGGCCGGCGGCGGTGCATCCCGGGCGGCGGCGGGCACCGCGCCGCGCTCCCCGGTAGCCAGCGGCCGCCCCGCGGCTCGGCGCTGGCCGTGCGGCTGCGGGGTGCGGGAGGAGGCCGAGCGCCTGCGGACCCCAGGCCCCTGCCCTGCCTCCGCAGCTGCGCGGACGCCAAGCGGGGCGCGGGGTCCCCGCAGAAGCCCTGCCGGTCCTGGCTTTCCAGCCGCTGGGGCCTGCAAGGAGCCGGCGCGGAGGCAGCCGTGGGTTCTCCTGCCCACGCTCGGGCAGCGGCCAGCACCCTCCGCCTTCACCACCTTCCCCCCCGCGGGAAGAGGCCGCCGGGGGCTGCGGCACCCGCAAAGCTGTTCACGCCGAGCCTGGATTTCCAGTGGAGAAGGGGAAAGGTGCTGGGCGAGGGGCACAGGCCCTCCCTCACACGCCCCAGCCCGACCAGGCTGCTCCGCCGGGCCCGCCCCGCCGCGGGCACCTCACCCCGGCCTCCATCCCCCGCCCGGAGCGCACCATCGCCGCTCCGCGCCGCTCCGCTCGCCCTCCCCCCGGCCGTGTGGCTGCCCTTCTGTTTTGTGTCTAGAAACACCGACGCAGACACAGGCGAAGCCAGGAGAAGACTTGTTTAAAAGCAGCGCGCCGAAGGATGTTTGTGTTGCCAAAACCTTTCCTGGCATCTGTAAAATCTGAGAGGACAAGCTGGCACAATGGGTGGAGAAAAGGAGGGCTGAAGAGATAACCCGAGGAGGCCCGAGACTTTTTGTTGGCCGCAGGGCCCGTAAATTATCTTGGCAGCCCCATTTTAGTGTTGGAGGAGCACAGGACTCCCGTCCATCACAGGATCTGGAGGAGAGGCAGTAACAAAGGAACTGCTGTGCAGGAGGGAAACGAGGGGAACTTTGCTGAACCCTCACCCAGCAGGCTTTGTAAGATGTAACATCACTTTAACATGCCATTATATCTACATTTAGAAAGAGGGTCATAACATAGATTGGGCTGCACTGCTAAACATTTCTGTCAGATAATTGTTCTCAAACCAGCCTCCCGCTGAGGGTCTCAGTAACTTCTGTATCACACTGATACCGTGCTCTGCCTGAATCCAAAGTAAGCTCACAAAGCAAGGAGGGGAGAGGAAGACGTGACGCAGCCAGGAGTGGTGATCCAGACAGTTATAGCATGGATGAGCAAAATGCTTGAAATAAGCAGGAGTGCTTTAGTATATCAAAATAATTCCGTATCCAGGAGTAGCGCTTTGGATCATGTAAAGAGCCATATGCCTTCTCAGCAGAGACAGATTCCTAAATTCAGTCGAGTTTGGACCATGCCTTAAAAAAACCAGAAATATCCGTTATTTTTTTCAAACTGTTTAATGGCAGGAGAGAGAACAAACAAAAGCAGATGAAAACCAACTGTGGTGTGGAGTGGGAATGGGGAGTAGAAACTAGTGCAATATTTAACTCAGCTGGATTTGTTTCTTTGTTTTACAGTTAGGAATTTTGATTCACGTCAGTGAGAGGTATGGATGTTTTCTTACTGCTTCCATTAGTCCCTTGGCCAGAAGTCCTAGGAGCATCCTGGAACCCCACCATGCCAGGCAATAGGTCAGCACAGGACACAAAACCAATGCTTACTGTAAAGAATTGGTGGTGTAAATAAGGTCAATTGCATGGTACATGACTTCACTTTTATATAAATACACATTGTATAATATATTTGCATAACCTATACTCATTACATATGTTCTCATATATATATATATATATGGACATAGTAATTCCAACAGAATTTACGTGATGGGTTTAGAATGCAGATTTTTAATCTCCAATTTTTTTAATCACCTGAGACCCTGAAATTAGTACTGTAAGATTATATTTAAAGAAGGAAAATTACACGAGGTTTGGGTCACCGTTCTGTTTTTTTGGTATCAGAATTAACAGCGTTTTATAACACAGACTGGAATCTCCATCCAACGAAAAGGGCTTGCACAGACCCTCCTTCTGTCAAGACTTCCAGTGACACCCCATTACTCAGATGCACTTGAAGAAACTCCCTTAGCATCCTTGGGGAGAGGGGCTGTGTCAGTCCTTCAATGCCGTGGAGTGAGACTCTTCTATGTTCTGCAGAACTCGCTTGCCTTTGTCAGAAAATGAAAGTTTCTACCCTCTGGTTTGGAGACAGCCTTCCTATGGCAAATCTGTGCCTTGCTGGATTGTTTGCTCTGCAGCCAGCCCGAAACGATACAACACCAACAGATGTGTGAACTTTTCCATTCAGTATAACGAAGTGTTAGTTGCAAAACAGAGTTTTGGCGATTTAAATTGCTTCATGTGCACCAGGCTGTGAAAGAGGTTTAAAATAAATCATGAATAAGTTATAAATATTGTATTTTTGGAATTATCAGCTCTAACAAGTCCACTGGCAATAGAAAGTGAAGACTTGGGCAGAATGGGGCCTGATGTCTCTCATTAGAATTACCAGTGTTTCTAGATGAAATTATGCACTGTGGTGACATAGCACTGAGTCCATAGAAGAAGCTGAGAAGACACTTCCAAGTTTTTAAAACTTGCTGAAAAAAAGAGGCAGCTTTTGGCTGAAACCTATCATCCAAATTCTACCAGAGAGGAGTGTTTAAAAAATGTGCACCGTATTTCAGCGCAGTGCTTGATATGGAGTTATTGGATGATTAAGGGTAGCTTTTGAGGGTAAGAATTTTATGTCTCTTGGCTTTTTTGTTCACCAACATAGCTAGAAAAATTATTTGACGCTTCTAACTGGCCATGTCTGTGAGTTATGATGGAAGGTCCTCTTTCTGTGCAAACTGAAAATCATCCTTACCAAACTGAGTGAAGACATGCTGCGGGATAAAGAAATTACAACTACAAATTATTTACTTTAAACTGTGTACCTGCTAGCACTTTCCCTCTCTTCTGGAGAGAATTTCAGTGGAAGTCTGTTGTGTCCTTTACAGCCCAGTGATGGCAGCAACAATGAGCACAGCCAGCCCTAACGCCTGTAGAAGCAGAAGTTGGTGCTCATGCACTGCGTGGGCTTGTCTGTGCTGTCTTCCTTTCGTTTCAGGTACATGAAAAAATCCCCTGAGCAGCTGGATAATCAGTCACCTCATTACATTCGGGGAGGTAGGACTTGGCTGTGACACAGCTTCCATGAGTAGAAAATAGTCACTGTTCCACCTACTAATATTACTGGCAAAGAACCACTCTAGAAAGTTGTTCTTAAGGATGAATCCAAGGTGTTTGCTGCTTAGAAGATCAGAAACTAGAGAGGTGGATAGTTGGTGGTACTAATGTATGAAAAATGCAAGCAAATGAATGTTCCTGGGTTTTGATTTATCTTCTGAGCTATCATGAAGCAAAGCCTGAACTATTAATTGTTGTTCAAGATAAAGGTTTCCTACTAATTCTCTGCTGTTTCCAGTTTCCTGCGAATTCTTTATTGTTTCCAATTAAAATATTCTCCTCTATTTTTTGCAGTAGGTTTTGGTCAGTTACTGCTGAGTTTGGAAAGTTAGAGGAGGTAGACCAAGGCAATGACTTGGAGATGGATTATAAGAACGTACTAGATTGCTAAATCTTGGGGGGAAAGAGGCTGTATGTTCCTGGGTTTATAAAGGAACAAGAGAAGGGTACCATAATTCTGGTTAGGATCTTTTCACATAGAGTGATGTTGATGATGCTGATGAGAATAATATCGGGATATGTTCCATCTTTGCCTTGTAACGATCTTGTTAGGAGACATTTGGAATCTCTTATGGAAAATACTCAAACTCACTTTCCCTTACTGCAGTTTGAAAAATTCAGACTCTGCTTCATTCTACAAAGCTGCTTTGCTTTAAGTAGCAGTTCTGCAAAGCATAACTTCACATATTTCTTTTACTTTATGCTTTATTACTGAGAATATTTGCATGGAAACAAGATCTTTGTTTAAAAGTTCCTGCTTCTTATTCATCACAGCTCGTTGGGTTGGAAGCAATTACAGTACCCTCTACGGAAGGCTCCGATCCCTTCAGAGCAGGAAAATATAAGCAGTAATAGACAAACTTTTAAGAATGTAGGCTATTGTTTTCATGCAAATTTCCTCATTTCCTTAGTAATGAAGAAAGGAAAAGGGAGTAAATATGTGACATAGTGGGGGAAAAAAAAGAATGTTTCAAATGTGTTAAGGTTTGTATATGGGCATCAAACATTTTTTAATGTTATAATGGTGCCTTACATTCAACTTTGCTTGCTTTTATCCTAAAGGAGAAGGTGTGCACAAAGGATTTTTTTTTGTAGGATTTTTTATTCCTTCTATTTGTAATGTGTCTTTCTCAGCTACAGCAACATTAATATAAACCAGCTACTGGAGTATCACCCAGTGTGTTGTCTAAACCAAGCCAGGACTAATAAGGCAGTGCTGAAAATGCTAGCAACCTATCTCTGATAGCATTCTCAACCTTGTTGCCATGGAGGAAGATGTGATAACTGGAAATTTTCCCAGAAAGTTCCAGGTATGACTCTACAGCCATCATGTCAGGCATTACCAGACAAAGCCAACAGTGGAACAGCTGGCATTGTCCTCCTTACAACAGGAGGAAGTTGTAGAGGAAGAAAAAAAGAATTACTTGGTCTGAAATATTCAGCAAAATACAACATTAATCCCTTCCTGGTGTAAAATACCATCCAAATTTTACTTTTGCATCAGCAGCATGGGGTCCTCCTGCCACTTCACAACGTTAAAGAGATAGCTAGCTGAAGACCAAAACAGAAGAAATGGGTGTCACCTCTCATTGCAGATATTCCTTCCTTCACTATTTTATGGATTTCAGCTCCTTAACCTAATTGATCTTGCTTCACAGGTGAAATTTGCTTAAAGTACTTCCCAAATTCTTGCCACTGTTGTTTTACTATAAGCTAGCCATGCTCTTTAAATGAAAATACTGTGCACATTTTGTGTTTATATGTGTAGGGTCCCAGAACGGTCACTAAAATATACCCTTTCAGAAACTGATGTTACTGGTAGCTTTTGACTTGGTAACATTTATGTGCTGTTTCAATGTCCTGAATAAAGTTATCATCAAAACACCGAGTCAGTACCATTAGCATCAACTTTAAGCAGCAGAACAATATAAATAGTATCTGCCTGCATGTGACTTTCCCCTGCTCCCCAAATGCAGCTTATCTATTGCACACTCCTTACGCTTGTCTCTCTGTTCCTGTTAAACTACTGAATAAATTCTACTCAGTATAACCCCATTCCAAACAACAACAAAAAAGATCATTATTTTTAAAAAGTGAACATAACTGAACTGATTAAATAAAACAAATTCTCAGAACAACTGGGGATTTACAAATAGAAGTGGGGTGCAGATCTCCATGAATTTATGGCAAGTAAAATTGGTTCAGACCCAAGTGGGTTTGGTTTGGTTTGGTTTGGTTTGGTTTGGTTTGGTTTGGTTTGGTTTGGTTTGGAGGGTTCTACTGGTTGTTTGGGTTGGTTGGTTTGTTTGTTGGTCTGCTACTCTGTGTGTGCTCTGCCTGACTGGGTTACCCCTCATCCCTCAGGAGTCAGGAGAGGACCTCTGACTAAGGATGGTCCTGCCATGTGTAGGGCAGTGGAGCATTGCCACAAATCAATTAGGTAGAGGATTTTGAGGCATAACGTGTAGAAAACGCCCAGCATAGGGACTCGGACATAGTTGTCATTGTGTCCTGCAGGTCTCCCGCCTTAGCAATGCAGGCCTGGAGCAGACCTTCTGACAGGTCCCACTTACTGTAAGTACAGTGTAACAGTTAGTCAAGGATAGTCTACAAAACACCTGTTCTGTATTTCCCCCACTCTCCAGGGCTCTCCCAATCCTTTATGTCAATCTGGAAACATTCAGAAAGAAAAGAAAATTCACAATAGTTTGCAACAACAGGGAAATAGTTGTGGCACTCTGATTTCTAACCAGCTGTGCCCTACCACAAGCAGTGCAGCAAGGAGGCACTAAGTGTGAAAGATGACAGCACTCAGGAATTAAATGAGGTATGAGCCCAGGTCTGCCCCTTTGTGCTCTGTCTCTGGAGATCTGCCAGAATCACGGCATTTATCTATACCAAAACCTTGCGGGTTGTTTGCTGTTAGAAGCAGGTTTATTTAGACCTCAGCATGCCTGTGTGTTTCCTTAATCCCACATTCCTGTTACTCAGAACAAAAGCGACAATTAGAGTCTTATGATGGTGAAGTTTAAGATGGAGCCATACATCACTGTGACCACTCTGCCCACGCACCCTCTTGACACTGCCCCTCACTCTCAGCTGGGGTGTGGATAGAGAGGTGGAGATAGAGCACAAGGCAGCAAAAATGCCTGCTTTGTTTCAGGAAGGACTTCTTTTAAGCAGTGGCATTTCTCCAGCTGCTGTCCCCAACTGTTTAGTGACCACGTTCCAGGATATAAAGCAATGCAAAAGTGGCTTTAAGAAAAGTGATCCTGGTACCTTAACTTTTGGATGCTTACAAATCTCCAAGGTACCTCTGAGGCACGTCCATTGCTGCTAAAGCCTGAGGGATTCACCTGAACCAGCATGTTTGCTGATATAATTTTGGTTTCTCTCTTCCAAGAAGGAAAAGACCATCTGAAAAAAACAGCCCATTAGATAATGCTGGAAGGCTCTGAAACACAAAAAAATGCTTAGTGAGGAACCTCGGTAGTGACAGCAGTACGCCTGAAAGGTGAAGGATTGCATGAATATTTGTATTTATGACCACTAGCTTATAGAGAACAATGCTGCCTTAGCAAAGTCCTCACTTTGTTTAACGCATACAGAACTTTGCAGCATTAAGCTCTGTATATTTTCATACATTTTGGATTGAACTTTGCATAATGGTTCTTACGAAAGAAAGTAAAACTGGAGCTCTTTGTACTTCCCATAGCCATTTTTTGAACCAGAGGTGTACTTTGTTTTCTGGAATTGATATTCCCATTCAAACAAATATGTGATAAAAAATGTGTTCATGTGTGAAAAAGCCATATGCAGTGTTGAAATTCTGTCCAACTTGTTATACAGATACTACATGCTAGAGAAATTATGACTCAGTAGGGGAATTTTACTCATCATGTAATGCGCTGAACTTTATAAGCAACACCTCGCCTTCACTGCTCTTAGTACTGCCAGAGGCCAGGGAGGTAGAGATGTGCATGGCAATACACAGGGTAGCTTAGGAACCTATTCTACTGTTTCTGCTGTGGTTTGAGGTTTTTTGGGTGGGTTTCTTTGTGGTGTGGGGGGTTTTGGGGTGTGTGTGTTTGGGTTTTTTTTTAAGATACATACTCTCTATGTAAGATCAATTACTGCTGTGCTACTTCCAGCCTCTGATAGGAAGGAAAAAGCCATTTTGGCCTTTGTCTCCAAATCTGCAATTCTCCCTGCTCTGTAATCACCCACTCAATTGTTGTACTTAGCATGGGCAGAAAGCTACCTGTTGGCATATTAGTGATGTTCTATTTTGTGCATTCATTTTGCTGATTAATCAGAGGAAACAGAAAAAACATAGGCTAGACCAAAACTTGTCCATCATATATTAGCTTACGCTGGCTGGCCCAATTGTTCACCTTACTTTTTTCTATTGTCTTTATTGACACATCTGAATTCATGAAAGAGTTGATTCCTTAGCCCATCACTTGATACAGGCCTCTGAGAATGAATTAGAATACAATAAATTAATCTGTAGATGCAGTATCCCTAGAAAACAAACAGCAAGTTTGCAAATGTGCTGCAGGAAGTAATCATGGTGAGTTGAAGGGAAACTATATCACTTCTGTTCTCAAAACCTTCCCAAAGCACAGGTTCAACACAAGAAGTTCTCTCATCAGCCCATTTTAAAGGGTGAGCTTGAAATAAAGGATAACTACAGGTGAAAGACCTTTCCAGATATTGCTCTGTCTGTATTGCTCTAGTATTGCTGAGTCTCCTGGCCATGGTAGGTACCATTCCCAAACAGGAAAGAAGACACATCCAAAAAGACCATGTGGAGTGTTGTAGAAAAATCCCAGTATCTTAAATTCTGCCTGGGGAACAAAACAATGGCCACAGATCTTTGAGTACACGTTAAGGGGGTTGCTGCATTTTTTGCTCCATGTCTGAGTTTAAACATACACTTTAGTGTATCTAGAGAAGCAGCTATGTGCCTCCCTTCTTCAAAGAAGTCCATTTCTCTGTTGCACACAACTCTGCCAGATCAGCCCCATTTCAGATGGAGCATAACTATGCTTAGGATCTCTAGGCTCATGTTGGGGCTCGACATGTATGTTTATTGTACTGGGGTCTCATCCATACAAGTAAAGGTTCTCTTAAAAAAAAAGGTAATCAAAAGTAATGGTGAATAATTTGCTAAATGTAAATTTTCAATCCCAGGGTGTGAATCAAAGGATCAATGCACCGTATCTGCTGCAGGATTTCTCAAAGTAAAGCTGTGTTGCCTCTGTATTGGCAGAGGTGTGGTGGGGACTGAAGCAGCGTTCTCTGCTGGGGTCCACCATGAGGGACTGGTGGCCAACAGAGAGAGGTTTGGAGAAGGGCTACAAGAGAGGAAGGGATGTCTTTCAGAGAGAGGCTTGAGTAGATCCATCTATTTAGCTTAACAAAGACAAGGTTAAGGGTTCGTTATAATTTATAAATTTCCCATCTCCCTGTAGAAGTAGCATAGAAGAGTAGAAATTTGATAATATATGGCATTTCAGTCGAGTGGAAAAAAGTCTGACAAGAACCAGTGAAATTTGAAACTGGACATATTTTAACATGGAAGATAATTAATTATTAGAACAATTTACAAAGGGTTGTAATGGATTCTCCATCACTAGACATTTTGAAGTTAAAAATGATTGATTTTCTCAGAGAAACGCTCTTGTTCCTACAGGAGTTAATTCAAGAAAGTCCAGTAACCTGTGTAATACTGGGGAAAAAATAATGATTGTAAATCGGCTTTCCAGCTTTGTTATCTATACACTTGTACCAAATTGCTAATGCATAGCTGCCTGTGTCCTGTACTCTCCTACTGCAACTAGTAAGTATGATTCAAACATTTTTCCATTTATTCACATTTGCTTGGGAAATTTACAGTGAAAGACTGCAACATAAACTACAAACTTGCTGTTCAGGTGAGACCTTCTGTCTGGCATATGGATTCAAAGATTTTAAGGCTGGTGAACTCCTAATCATCATCTATCCTGAGTACATCCAGCACAGAGCATCACCATTCCTCTACTACTTGAGGAGCTGACATCTAATTGACGGCAAATGTTTCCAAAAGGCATGTGAGTTACAGTTCGCCAAGGGAGTGCAGGGGGAAGCAGGATGCCCCACTCCTTATCCCTCTCAGTGGAATGTGAGCTCCTGATTTTTCCAGGCTCTTTTGTAAATTACACCCCAGACCAAATTTAAAGAATTAGGTCCTGCTGCTGCTGAAGCCAGCAGACACCTTGACTTGGATTTCAGTGAATTCCACTGGATGAGCTAAAATGATGCTGCATTTGCCACACTGAAAATATCCAAATCACATCAGTTAATAATCCTCTGTGGATTTTGTTATGCAGAACTAAATGTAAAGTAAGACACCACTGGACCTCTCTGAACAGGACCTCTCTGTTCCTGATCACCATTCACTGAGGTGTATGAAATAAGGAAAGGTCTACTTTAAAATAGACAGAGAATTTTTTGTTTCAATACTTGTCAAAGATTTTCCCAGCTACTGCATCGAACTGTACTGTCTAAATCCAGCAGATTGTCTGTCTCTGAGCAGAGCTCAATGCAAGTGTTACTTGACCTAGAAAATTACTGCTCCCAAGGAAAAGGAGAACCCTTCTGATGTTTTGGTAGTAAGTCATGGAGACCAACTATACAGAGAACTGCAAATAAATATTACTTCAAAGTGTAGCTCTGGGCAGTTCTGTATAGTTCATCTGAAGCCATTACAACATACACAGCTATATAAAAGAGTCAAGATAGAGGAGGGAGGGTCTTTTATTACAGCTGGAAAAATTAATGTAACAGTTGTTCTAATCAAAGAGGTTAGTTACTTCTTCCTGCTAACTTTGTGTCTTTGAACTGCCACAGCTACAACGCTACCACTCATTCTCCATAAACAGTATTGTTAATAGAACTGATTTTACATACAGCACAGAATACTTGAGAAACAAACCAAAACCAATGATCATACACAGTAAAATATGCACTTTAAAGCATAGGTGAGAAAACCAATTGTTAGATATTCTCACTGGTTTGTTTGTTGTTTGTTTGTTAGCAAAATGAAATGACAAATTTGTTTCTAAAAATAATGCCCTTTCCCCCCACATTAGGTCTGGATAGAAACAGCAATAAAAATAATTAAAAGAATCAGCAGGTTGAACTATTCATGTGAGTTACTTACTTCACAGAATGTATACTTCTATGAATTTTATCCATGATCGAGTTGTGTTTATTTGCTGTAATCATGCGCCATCTCTTTCTGAAGGATCAACTCATAACTCATGATAAACATTCATATCAAGGTTAACAAAGACAATTTTAAAAAAAAAGTACTTAATTTTAACCAAACAGAAGGTAAGGGAAGAAGAGTTAGAGACAGCATGTTACAGTTTTTTTCTGCACAGGTTAGGTGGCAGCAGCACTGTAACAGAAAACAAAACTATTCCCCTCTCCCACCTTCCTTTCTGAAGACCAAAACACTCACTCTTTTACTAAATGACCGTAATGTAGAGCTACACTTGGACTAGCATGCTAAACACCTGAATGAGACTCAGCTTGCAGAGGGTATGAATGATTCAGGTATGAGTGATCTGACTGCCGCTGATGTGCATTAACAGCAGAGATTAGTCAGTCAGCTCTATGTGAGTGTTCAGGTGGCAAAATGAGCAATAAGTGGCAATATATTGTAAAGCATTAGAGATTTTTGGAGGATGAGGGAAAAGGAGGGGAAATTGCTGCTATCTGCAGTGCAATTTAACAGGTTACAGCAACTTTGGAAGAATAAAAATGCACTCAGAACCTCACTTATTTGCAATATTGGGTCAATTAGGTGATTATAAAGTGAGCCCAGATCAGGGTGCTATTTGGGCAGTTCCTGCTTTGGACATGACATCCTATGTAATTTAGCTCAGGACATCTACAATGACCTGATTTTTCTATTTCCTCAGCTGAATTTGTTTTATAGCAATCACTAAATATTTAGTCAGAAATTTTGCTAATAGCAAGGAACAATCGTCCCTTTGAGAAGGGTGCTCAATGCTGTGAGTGCAGTCTGGACGTTGAAGATAAACTCACTCAGAACCCTGCAGTGAGTGGAAAAAACCCATCGATGCAGGCCAATACTGACAGATCCCTGCTAGGCTGGACTCTGGCACTGCTAACACTTAACTGCCTCATATTTAACTTTTTAAAACAGCTTTTTATGTTGGAATTTTGCAATCAACCCCCCAACCCCAGAAGCTTGCTCAGTTTCTAATGTGAATCACTGTTGCTAGACAAACCTACACTTTAGGCTTATTGATACCATGTGAGAAGTGCACTGGGCATCAGGGATTTGCCTATTCTGAGACCTCCACCCCCACTATTGTACCTGCTTTGGGAACTGGATTGCTGCTAGCAAATATGGGTAAAAATCATTTATTGTTCAGTGAAATTTCTCAGGGGAATGCTATGCCTAGCTGCTTTACACAAGCTCTGAAAAAAGCATTTTGAAATTACACAGCAATAAGATGTAAAAATCACCACGTTTAGTTTGCACCTTGAGCCTACGCACAGGGCCAAATCTAAGGGCATGTCTACCAGGTGGTCCCTGAGGCATCAGGATGGCTGAGGCTGCCTGCTCTTAGCAGCAGCTTCTAAGAGCCCACAGTAGGATAAATGACTCTGTGTCCCTATCATGAGGTTTTTGACAGGGGATCCATCATGGAATAATATGGGACATCTTTTCCAGATTTCTCAATAAATGACATTACCAAATATATTGGCATGTACTCTTTGAAGATCTTGCTGTAAAGGAGGGAGGTTTTAATGAGCAGGCAGCATAAAGTCAGGCCACTTTCTTCTGGGGTTTTGTATAATTGCTGCCAGCTTCAGCAAGAGATGGGTGTAAAGAGCCTGGTGCTGGAGAGCCACATGTTCGTCCCCTGCAGCTTCCCTGCTGAACAAGGCAGAGAAGCAGGGATGCACCTTCCCTGAGAGGGAGGCAGGTCACACACTGCTGCCCACAACCTGCTGGAAAACCTTCTGCAGAGCACGCAGGCGCTGCCGCTCCCTCCCCAAGGCTGGTGACATGTCATTCCCCATCCCAAGGCCGGTGAAGTGTTAACACAGCATTTCCAACCCAGAGATCAGGCCCTCCGGAGACCAGGCAAATCTGCGAAGATACAGGATAGCAGAGCAGAAGAGCAGAGGGGCAAGAAGAAATCTCTCCCGTGGTTCGCCGCTTTGCAGGGACAGAGGTGGGGCTGGGGGCGAAGCAGCAGGGGGATAGCGCCTGGCTGTTGCATGCTTCACCGTTCCTGTCCTTGTCCCACGTTCCCACTTTTTTCTACTTTTCAGTACACCTCCAAATATTTGTTTTGTGAATAACAACAAATATACAGTTATATTTATCTGCAGAAGTGTTTACTTTAGAAGCCCAAACTGAGAATGGAAAACTTCAAAAGCTTTAACTTGCCCATTTCTAAAGGTAACTATTTTCAAACAAATTACTTCCTTGAAAGAGACAGTTTCTTGGTGACAATAATGCTGTCATATAGGAGGGCATGTAGTTTTACAACTCAGGCACAAGTGGAAGCATTTCTTGTACTGCTCAAACCAAAATACTTTCATAGTTTTTTAAGAAGGAAGAAGGCACTTTCCCATCTAACCCATTGTTCTGCCTAACACAGGTCACACAATTTCATCTGATTTCTTAGCAACCTGTGACTCTTAAAGTATGTGCTTAGGAAGATGGGAATTTTTCACACATCTAAAAAAATAATTCATTAGGTTACATGTGAGATGGGGCTTTCAGGTGGTGGGTTTAGCCTCTACCTGTAATCAGTCAGCTGTCTCCCAGCTGATGAGATAAGGCTAACAAGGAGCTTACTTAAGGGAGGCAGTCCCTGGAGCTGAAGAGCCTGGGTCATGTTAAGGATAAGGCTGTGTTATGTAAAATTGGGTGATTTGCCTGTTATCTAGGTGATGGTAAAGAGCTGGAAGGAGTCAGGTGGTAAGATTTGGCTTACCTATTATACCTGCCTTTGAATTATGCTTGTGATTGATTCAGTCCTTTCAGGAAGAGTCTCAGAAAGCATTGCCTGTATTCAGCTCAGCTAGCCAGTCTGCCAGCCTGCTCAAGGGAAGCAGAGGACTGAGGAGATGCTTGCTGAGTTCAGCTGATGTGAAGGTGGTTTTACTACAGTAAGCCTTGCTGACCTATGCGAGAGATTTGTTTGTGGTCTGTGTCCATTTTCTTTTAATGACTATAGATGTTATTTCATAGAGTATTTTATCTGTATTTTTGTCCTTAACTATGTTGCAACTGTAAACCCTAATAAGGAATGTGGAGAGTTTACCACCATGCAATGCAGAGCTCTGTGTAGTATGGGCAATGCCTAAAAGCAGAGTGTGTGTTAACCTCTTTTGTAGGAGTTCCTCCCTAGCTCACTAGTGGAGGCATCTGCACTGTCAGGGGCTTCAAATCTTGCTAGAACTTCCCTTAAAGCCTTGCAGTACCAGGTGCTGTACACAAATTGGTTTGGTAGCTTCCTCCAACCAAGTTCTTACCATCTGTCATTGCAATGCTCAAATGGGTCTCTTAATCTGGCAGCATGAATGCTCAAATCTATAGAGAGGCTTATGCAGACACACTCCCTCTTTGTAGTTCAGGCAAAGATCCAAAAAAAAAAAACAACCAAACCAAAAACCAAAACAACCACCACCAAAAAAACCTTGGGTACTAGGGTGTAAATCAAGCAGAACTTAAAAGACACAAAACCACTCTGGCATCTTTTATTTACCGTCAAAACCCTTCTGTGGTGTGTATGCTTTTAGTACTGTGGTTCTTTCTCATAGTTGAAGGTTAAACAACGCCTGGAGGCCGGCTCCCTTCCCCGAGAACGAGTGCCTGCGCTACACTAGATGGCACTGCTTAATACTCGCGTTCTCCTCTTGCCTCTGCTGCGTCCGCTCCCTGGATCTGGAGCATCCTGTACCTGCAGGTTCATCAGACGTTAACCAGTGCGCTGTGGTCGCTGGTGATGGGATCACCTGCAGGACAGGTATTCAGAGTAGTCATGTGGCAGGGCGGTAGGAACGGTCATCAGAAACGTACTGAGTTTGTCTCTTTAACCTAATAAATGGGTAAAGCAGGGCTTTTTAGAGATTGAACACTTAAGACTGAGTTCTGATGTTATCTTTAACTGTTGCTAGCATCCCCCATCTCCGTTATCTTTAACTGTTGCTAGCATCCCCCATCTCCTTTCTCTATGACTGGAACAAAAGGCATTGATAGAATTGCTGCAGACATTAGTCATTTTACAAAGTGAGAAATCTGAGTGGTAATACAGCTGTTAGATACTGATCAATAAATATGGGGGGAGGATAAGCTATAGAGTAGCAAATCTCTGCTCTCATCAATAGCCTATAGATTTGGCAGTAAACAACCAGGCTTCTGCTTCCAGAATAGCATCCAGCTAATTCAACAGCTTGATTCTTGCAAGGACGGTCTGATCAAAATTTAGGAATGCTGTTGAAAAATCCCGTGTTGTGCCCTTCACTCGCTAATAGATAGCTGAATACATCTAAAACATAGATAAAAAAAAGCATAGAGGTCTCATGAGTATTTTATGTACTTTTGGAAATAATGAAATGTATGCTTACAAAAGTCAAACATCAAATTTCATGACTAGTGTATAGCTTTTGCAGAACTTCAAAATCTGTTGTAAAAGCAGTTATTAGTTGAAGTACTGTTCTCCTCCAAGAGTAAGGAGACAGCTAAGTGCTCTTAGCTGAAGTTAGATATTTGGAAATCAGCTGGGCCTAGAACGCTTAAAACCTGACTGAAGTTGTGTTGGAGCATGATGGATGTTTCTGAAGGTGGGTAAAGTTCTGGAAAAGGGCAAATGGGATAAGTCAGGAAAAAAATGGGAAAAGCAGAGGACTGTGGTAGCTGTAGATTGGCCAGCCTGATGCCAGCTCCTAGAAGGAACACCCATAAAAAGCCTGCTAAGTAACAGGGGGAATCGCAAAGGAGTAAGTAAAGAGCCTATGCTGGTTCCTTGTGGAGGTGTCAGGCTAGCTAGCGTATGTTCTCTAACACTGGAAGTGCCCTTTTAGCTGTGGTGAAGCATCAGAGGCATCTTGGCTGTTTCAACGCTGACCCGTTTGGTTCCTGACTTAGGCAATGGAAGTGGGAGTTAAACTTGAAGATGACTCGAGGTGGGAGTCACTGCAAGTGCACACAAGGGTTATGCAGAATTTAAAAGGTCTGGGAAAATGTATTAAAAAATACTGGATGAGATTCAATAAAGATTTGTTTGCAATACATTTGTTAGTTGATTATTCCTCCTTAATAGAGGATGAAAAATAAATGGTTAGGTAGCATTTTTTCAGAAAAGGGTCTTGGGAGTATAATAAACACAAATCATAACTGTGCTGTTGCCAACACTCCCCCTGAATCTCATAAGAGTGGGAGATACAGACAAATATAGACTGCAAGACACATGGAAAGATCCTTTTTCCACCCATCATTGATCAAGCCTCAGCTGGAGCACCGTGGCTGGTTTTGGATATACTTTAAGAACAATGTGGCACACTCAGAGCATCCAGAGAAGAATAACATGTTCTCCTTAGGCAAGAACATAGCCAACAAAGAAAAGATATATATTTTTTTTGAAGTTATCTAGACTAAGAAAGAAAGGTCTTGGAGTGGGAGAAAAGGAATGATCACAATTTTTGAGTACGTAGAGACTTTCAGAAAGAAAGGGGCTATCTCTTCAAATATGATGGATAAAAGCAATGGCTTTAAATTGGTGCAAGGAATATGGGTGATGACTTGGGTAAAAGCACAGGTATAGTTAATCTTGCCTTGGAGCAGTGAGAAGGACTAGGTAGTCCCTTTCTGCCCTGTTTTTCTATTATGATATTTATTAGTAATTAATACTGACAATTTCATTTAAAACATACAGCTGTGAAACTCCAGATCCTGGGTGTGGTAAACTGACATTGCTGATGATTTATTTTGAAGACCTCAACTTTGAATTTTATTGGTGTCCAAACAGTGTTCTCCTTTGTTTTATGCCTAAACCCAAGCTAAATCGCCCATCTGAAATAAAAATCATGGATGTGGCTGTTCTTTCAAGATTTCCCCACAGAAATGTTACACATACTTCTTTTTTTATACTCATAACCCAGCTTACAAAATAAGGTGAAAGGAAGAGAAGTTCTGGAAATAATTAATAAGTAAATAATAATAGTTTGTATTTACATGTTGGTTTTTCTCAGTGGCTCAGTAAGTAGTAGGTATAGACTAAACTTGTTATTTAGCATGGCTACAAACCAGGCCCTACACTAGCTTTATAAGCAAAGGTATAACCTAAGCTTTCTGGCTTTTCAGGCTTGAGCCTGAACTTGAGAATTGGAGCCCCTGGGGGGGATCAGCCTGGGTGGGGGAGAAATTGCTCTGTGCAGCTGAGGAGGTTCTCAAAGGGCAGTTGGGAACCATGTAGCTAACCTCAAGAATGAGAAACAGACTCTTTCTGAAGCCAGAACAACTTGGCTGTCCCAAAACCCCCATAAATCAGGAAATCAAGTATTATCACTAAGTTTAAGGTACTGCATATTCTCCTTGTGTTAGTCCACTGAAAATATTTAGGGACTTACAAGCTGGAAAAGGTTAGATAATCCTGGTATGGGATTGCTCTCTCCTGGAGAAACTGGCTGCTCGTGGCTTGGATGGGTGTACTCTATGCTGGGTAAAAAACTGGCTGAATGTCCAAGCCCAACAAGTGGTGGTGGATGGAGTCACGTCCAGCTGGGGACTGGTCACAAGTGGTGCTCCCTAGGGCTCAGTGCTGGGGCCAGTGCTGGTTAATATCTTTATCAACGATCTGGACGAGGGGATCAAGTGTCCCCTCAGCCAGTTTGCAGATGACACCAAGCCGAGGGGGAGTGTTGATCTGCTGGAGGGTGGGAAGGCCCTGCAGAGGGATCTGGGCAGGCTGGATCCATGGGCCGAGGCCAGTTGTACGAGGTTCAACCAGGCTCAGTGCTGGGCCCTGCCCTTGGGTCACACCAGCCCCACGCAGCGCTACAGGCTGGGGCAGAGCGGCTGGGAAGTGCCTGGTGGGAAAGGGCCTGGGGGTGCTGGTGGACTCACAGCTGAATGTGAGCCAGCAGTGTGCCCAGGGGCCAAGAAGGCCAACAGCATCCTGGCTTGTGTCAGAACCAGTGTGGCCAGCAGGACTGGGGCAGTGACCGTCCCCCTGCACTGGGCACTGGTGAGGCCGCACCTCGAACACTGTGTTCAGGTTTGGGCCCCTCACTGCGAGGGGGACACTGAGGGGCTGGAGCGTGTCCAGGGAAGGGCAGCGGGGCTGGTGAAGGGGCTGGAGCACAAGGCTTATGAGGAGCAGCTGAGGGAACTGGGGCTGTTTAGCCTGGAGAGGAGGAGGCTGAGGGAGACCTCATTGCTCTCTGCAGCTCCCTGACAGGAGGTTGTAGCCGGGTGGGGGTCGGTCTCTTCTCCCAGATAACAAGTGACAGGACAAGAGCAAATGGCCTCAAGTTGCAGCAGGGGAGGTTTGGATTGGATATTAGGAAAAATTTCTTCACCAAAAGCACTGCTAAGCATCAGAACAGGCTGCCCAGGGAAGTGGTTCAGTCACCATTCCTGGAGGTATTTAGATGTGGCCTGTAGATGTGGTGCTTAGGGATGTGGTGTAGTGGTGGACTCAGCAGTGCTGGGTTAATGGTTGGACTTAGGTAATCTTAAAGGTCTTTTCCAACCTAAACAATTCTATGGTTCTACTGCATGATGCAGCAAACAACTGTAGAGAGGAGTCATCTGATCTAGAAAGGTTTGTCAAAAAGGTATCACTGTGAGGTACTTAATTTTGTTAACATTAAAATGCAACAGAATTTGTCATATTTATTAATCATAACACGGCAAAGGAGATGAGGGAGATAGTTAAGTCTAGAAAAGTTTTCATCCTTTTGTTTTCAGCAAACAGAAAGACTCTTGTAATGCAGATTTTTCTCTGCATAAGATGTTGATTTTTTGAAAAATTAAGTCTCAGAGATGTGATTAAACTGAAGAAAAATTGGATATGGATATATTAATGTGTTTCATGAGGGTTTTGCAAACTAGAGATTTAGTAAGATGTATGAGTAGATACTTTAGGAGTCTTGTGTTAGAAAATGGGCTCATGTTCTTTTTCTGAAGCTTAGTTCTGTCAAATTTTTAAGTGTTGTGGAATATGTACCCAGCCTCAAATGCAGTACGGGAAAGAGTATTTTTCTTGATTAAGCATTGTTGAGAGATGACAGAAGCCTGCTAAACCTTAACTTGAAGCTCAGGTACAAGTAAATTTTAACTCTATGTGCAATAAGTTTTACAGGTGGATTTTAAAATGTATGTTTCAACATTAAGTACCATTTTACACAGTAAATCAAGACTTACTTATAACTGAGTTGTGTTTGAAGATGGTAGTAATGTACACTTGAAAGGAAACTATTCTAAGGAAATCATGTTACCCTAAAAAAGTAATTAAAAAAAATGTTTTGCTTTTCATGCTGTTGTCCTTGATTTCTATATAAAAAGATGACTGCAGTGTGGATAACAAGGAGGATGCAGTGGGCATCTCATGGGTTTTTCAGATAGGTCCTTCCTTTCCTCTGCTTACCTTGCCCCTTGCTTTTCATTGTCTTGGGCTCCCTTACATGACTCCTTGACTTGGTGTCAGCCACATTGGGGTAGTCCTGGGCCTGGACAAGGGGTGGACTAGGTGACGGGGCAGCCAGATGCTGGCCACTGCAAATGCCGAAGAGCCCTTGAGAATATAACCTTCCTGTTTCTCTCAATCCTGTTAGATGTTTACCTACTTAAATACTTCTTGAAAATCTCTCTTTAAATGGCTTACAGGTGTAAATCCCACTGGAAATCGATAGCAATTTTTTTTCCCTAAGTGATCAATATACTTTTTAAAATCCTACCCATAGCTGTCGCGCATGTACAGAGAGATAACACTTGCATGCCTGAGTATCTTATGGCCTATATTTACTATTATGAAACATCTATTTTTGCAAAGTTACTGCCATTCAAACTCACCAAGGTAACTGTGATGAAGAACAAATGCTGTTTTGATTGAAACTCAGTGGAAACAAACTCAAACAGAAATTTCATAGGTTTTTTCCCTGATATTATTGTGCTTTTGAAAAAGTGACTAGTTAAAGAACAACCTCCTGCTTACCCAGCAAAATGCTTGTTCCTGGTTGCATGGAAGCTGCTATGGAGCAATAAAGCACAAGCAGAAAGAAAGCACTAAATGCTGAGATGCTGCAAATAGGCAATGCTTATTGTTCCCAGTTCCTCAAATTCGTTTGCCATACACAATCAGAACACAAGCTGGATATAGAAGGTTTGTGATTCAATAATTTGAGCTCTCCTCTGAATTGGCATAAATAATGTGAAACACTTTTCCTGAAATCTACTTTAATGATGAAAATATTGCTGACTTTCAGTGCAAATATACATCTGATTTATTTACAACAATGCCCAAAGTTAATTTTGATTATTTCACTTTGTAGCTAATAAATGATCCTGGCTCAGTAATGAGGGTGTCTTATTCCTGTGCATTTCACATAAGCAGCAGGGATCACATGTTCATATAGAAAAATAAATTTTAAAGGTCTTTTAGCTACTTAAAAGAATAATTTTGAGAGAGCTGCTCGTAACAGCCAAAATTTTGTGGAGTATTTCCTACACAAAGACCTTAATACTTTCAGATTTCTGTGAGTTGTATGATTTACTTACGTATTTTTTGTACTGACGAATACTGTTTTCTGCCTTTGTTTTTTGGCTATAGGACTGTCAAGAAACACCTATGGGAAGTCAGTGTGGTTTAGATTTATTCCCCCCGCCTTACTGTCTTTCCTTATTCACTTCCAAAATGATTTTTGAGAAAGTGTAAACCCAAAATTCAAAGGTCAGTTAACAAAGCAAGTTATTTGTTTTAAATGACAAAGCCATAAACTGCGAAGCTAGCTACCTTTATAGATGAGGATGCTCCACAGCATGGAGACAATGCCAGTCTTGTCCCACAGACCTTCCTTCCGTGCTTCCTGAAAATTAAGGAGGAGAGAAGAGTTAAAGCAGGATTTCACAACTATTCCCTAAAGGAGGTCAACTTCCAATGTGAAAAGGGACTTGTATCTTATTAAAAAAAAAAGTGCAGCCTCAGTCATTATCTGCATCTTGTTTCTGTGCTGGCTCTTGAGAGAGCATGGCAAGAGGGAGTGGTCTTGGCTAGACACATTTACAAATCCAAAACCATGCACTAAATGAAAACTAAGCATTACAAATGCTTTTCAGGCACTCACTGTCGGGGCTGTGCGTTTCCTAAAATCCTTCCGCCAAATGTGTTACTGTATACAAACGGTTGGCATGCACACACTTAGCAAGTCTGAGTGCAGATGGTTTTGGTGGTCTTAATGGTGCTTCTTTTTTTTTCCCCCTTCAGTTTTCTCCCTTTCTGTGTGTGTGGATGTGGAAGAGTGAGGGAGGCAGAACACATAATGAAAGTATCATGTCTGTTAACTGTGGAAATAGCATTCTCCTCATTTTCTTCCTTTCAGAAGTTCATATTTGCTATTGTAAGTGGCCCAGCAGCTTGCACAGGATAGAAAAATGCCATATAGAAAATCCAGGCTGGCCCACATTCCATCAGCTTGAGAACCAGATGCTGTCATGTTGGAGCCACCACCAAGTCCTGCAGTGAGCTGGCCTGAGGGACCGCTCAGCCCCAAGCCCTCTTTGCACAGCTGGCAAACGCACTCTGGGCTGGCTGCCATGCTAGGTATTTTCATCCTAAAGGAAAGAACAGCCTCTGTTTAAAAGAAAAAGCTTCAAACCTCAGTAACATCTCTGTCAGTACTGATTGTGCAACAAAACCTACATAATACCAGTGAGCAAGTGAGAAATAAATTCTCTGTTCTGCAATTCACTGAGACCGTGTCCTAGCATGTTTGTTATTGCTCTTTTGTGGGTTGTGGCTCAGTTTTTGTTAGCAGCATCTCTGGCTGTACAGACACTAAGTTTTCTTCCTCTGAAAGGAGAAAAACATATATTTGTCATGGGCAAACTACAAATCAAATTAGTAAAAAGACTAGTAGTATGGTTTCAACTGCTAATACGCTCACCTGCATGTTGCATATATGTGCAGTATCTCCAGGAAACTCCATATAGTAGAAGAGAGCAACTTGCTGAAAATGCTATTTGACGAACAGAAGCTAAGATACCGCTGGCCACGGAGGCTCATCTCACGCTGCGTGGCTGCTTTCACTCCTCATCATGAAATGCAACAAATTTAACCTACCATGGCAGTTTTGCAAGGGGAAGAGGGGTAGAGTCAAGGCTGTTTATGGATCAGACCTTCCCCAGTCACAGTTTATGTTCACATAGGAAATGGCACTGAATTATTCAAACCTTTGGGGATTTGAAATCACTGGATTCCTACTGGGTAACTGGTGTATTAGTGGTACTGAAGTGGTTCCTGTTTTGTGAAGTGGAGGTGGGGGGTTGGCAGAGGGGAAGAACGATGCCTGAAAACTATAACACACTTTGCAAATGTCCCTGTTAACTTCTCAGAGGTCTGAGCTTGATTTGTATAGCAGCCTGAGAGGTAGGTAAATGGTCATTTTACAGGCAGGGAAATTAGGATTATTGAAGTACCAAAGCATTAATAGAGGTAACCTCTCCAGTCCTACTAAGCCAGCAGAGCTACAGCTAGCATCCAGAGCATTCCAATTCTCAACTTGTTTTTTAGCTGCAATTTTCATACCTGTTTTAAAAATATTTACATGTCTATGGTCCCCCTGGGAGCCTTGGACCAAGACTTCCATGTGACTAGAAAAACAAAGATGAAACAGAACACCAAGAACATTAGTCTTGGAGGTTTCACACGTGATTCCTTTGACTATCTCAAAATGTTATAAAATTGGTCTAAAAATGAATAACAGTTTTCTAGTCTCCCCTAGCCCAATAAAACAAAAATAGGGACCTAATCATAAAATCCAGGTTCCACACCTAATGGCCAGTTAGTATTTAAGGCCTTACCAGGAACGTTTTGCCTGTTGAACTGGCCTCAGCCAAATGTTTCTCACCAGCTGTCCTTCACTTCATGTTCAGTACACGACTCTCATTGTGCTGAGCAGAAGCTGCATGCACACACATGACACCAGCAGTTTGCTCAGCAAGTTGGAAACACCTCCATCCCTCTGCTTAGATAAATATGAGCCATTAAGAAACACTTCACTGAAGCACCTAAACTGATGCTATACTTACGTGTGCTAAAATTATAAGGACTAAACTTTATGAAGCAAATGAAATTGAACTAATTAAACAGACAAGAAGGGCCCAGCCTGAGATTTTTCTCTGCACTAGGTTTTCAAACTGCTCTTAAGTACCATGCAATGCATATCTGCTTTTGCAATGCCTAACTTTTTCTGGTGTGCTTACATTATCAGATCAGAGAAAACTCCTCCTCACAAAGCCAGTAGCAGCCCAATTCACCATTGATATCCCCAGCCTCAAGCTTCAAGGTGAGGATTAAAGAAACTTTTAAACATAACTGTCTATTAACACGTGCACAGAGTTTTAAACTACAAGTGTAAAGGCAATGAGAAATTTTATGCAGCTTTTGAACTTCCTGATTTGGTTTAAAACCAGTGTGCACAGGAGGAAAAGCAAGGAAAAACAGGATGTTCTGCAAGACATCTGACCAATCCGTACTTGTGAAGACCAGGAAAATCACCTGGCTCACTAGCAAAGCCAGTGCCTGTGTGCAGATAATTCTGGTTTAAAAATTAAAAAAATCAAAAACATCACAACCTTCAGCCTGTCAAGGATGGCGCCAGAACAAACTGCTTTTCATATAATAACACAGTAACACTCTTCTTTAGGGTATTTTTTATCAGCAAAGCCTTTTTACAAGAACTCGAAAGCAACAGCATTTTCTACAAGCAGTATCTTACTATGCCACAGCTTCTGCATGCTTGATTGTAGCGTAGGTGGGAACTCCTACCTGCAATAAACCAAAAGAAATAAATGTCCACCCATGAACTGTAGTCATGATTTCACCTCTCCTTGGGGAATATTCTCTCTCAATACCAAATTGTCAAAGTGAAACAGAAAAATAACTTCATAGCTCTTGGCTCTTCAGTTAGCTAGGACTCAAATGAGACTAGCGTTTGAGAACGAAGTAGGCAGCCAAGAATAGTTCAGTAGCAAATCTGGCATGGATTACACTTCTAGAGCACCTCAAGTCTCTGCTGTGGCAATTCACAGATGAGAGATCTCATAGTCACTGTTCTTTGAGGAAAGATGGTCTCACACAGCAGTTGCAGCAGGTAATTAATGCTACATAAACTTCTTTAAAAAGGACCTTGTGAAACAACTGTATTCCCTAGGAACAGAGTGGCAAGGGAATAAGTTTCAGTGATGGTTTACCCCACTCCGATGATGACTATGGTGAAAATAATTGCCTGATGTACTGATAGGAAATACAAATAGATTTATACTAGAGCACATATGAAATTTTTAATACTTCAGCCTTTTATCCAAGGCAGAAGTACCCTTTTATCCTGTTAATACTTCAGCCTTTTGTCCAACAATCTCAAAACACACTGGACTTAAACATCAAGACTTGAAACTGTGACATTATCGATTATTTTGGAAATGGAAAAACAGAAAAAGCATAGAACAAGAAAAAAACTTGCCTGCCATCGCTGCTTGAGCCACTAGTACATTACAAAAGAGACCTCAAACTCTATGAGACTCACTTCCACCTGAAGCAGCAATTCACTTGTAATAGCATAAAGCTTAACACCAGAAGTGTTGTGGTTGTGTAGAGTAACCCACGTATGTGAGAGGACATGAACTGTTATTGACGTTTAACTGAACTTTATCTTGTAGACAAGATTGAAGACACAAAGAGATGAACAATTAACCATGCCCCTTAGCTCTTTCTTCAAACAACTAGTTTTCTGCAACATTAAAAATGTGATTGGTTTTGTATTTGCCTGCCTTTGGCTTCTCTTGTTCAGTCAGCTGTATTCCTTCTCCTGCCTTTTCAGCTAGGTTAAAGCCTTTTGGATTTATGTTCCCCCTCTATGAAGGTACTTTGCATTGATGTGAAGGCCATTCTCTGACTCCTCTTTGCTAAGCTAAGCAGACTGAGTTCTCGAAGTCTCTCACTGCCAGGCATTTCTTCCAGCCCTCAAAGCATTCATCCAGGCCCTGTCTTTGTCTTTTTCAGTTCTGGACTTCTCTTGTTTCTCTTGTTTGTTTCCTGCAATTTCTTTTTTAAAGCATGAGCAGCCCCTGTGCCATTCCAGTAATGGTGATCCCAGTGTCCCATTTAGTGGTAAAATTTTTTCTCCTCACAAACTGGCAGAGCATTGTGAGCTCCTGCTACTTTGCCTGTTTCTTAGGACCCTCTTATCTCCTTGCATGCTGCTGTTTCCTAAGATGTGACTGTCAATTCTATAGGTATGACCCCTATTCCTTTGCCCTAGGTATGTAACTTACATTTGGCTGCATTTTAATGCACGTGGTGTGAAGAGCTCCAGAAAAATCAAGTAAGTCTCTGTAATACTTCTAACTCCATAAAGAAAATGTAAAGCCTAATTTTAAGTGATGATAAGCATTCTCCAGTCTCTTGAGTTTATTAGCTTTAAATATCAAATAAACTATAAAATCCCTCATTTTTTTACTTTCAGGAAGTTGAACTTATATTCTTCAACTCAGAGATTAAAATTCTAGTTTGCAATAAGGTTGGAAAAAACAGCAAGCAAATTACAGAATTAAGTGTTAAGGCACCAACCAAAAAGAGAAAAATATGCCTGAGGAGAATTAACAACATTAATAAGTGAGCACCAGACAATAGAATAATTACTGTTTCAGTACAAAAGGGTCTCTATTAGAACTAAATCCCTTTGAGGGGGGAAGAAAAAGAAAGCTACATGCTGTAAGCAGGAAAGTAACCTGCAGCATAATCATTGCTAGAATCTAATCTTAATAACCTGCCCTTACTTAGAAATCTTGTACACGTATGGAAAAGATGTGACTGCAAATTAGTAAAACAATTATAGTCAAAGGCTATTTATACTTCAGGATAAAACTCAGTGAAAATCTTTGCCTTCAGGGACTGTCTGTGTATTGAATTTCAGGTAAAATTACCAATGCAATTGATGAAAAAGACCTTTGTCTTCAGCATACATGCATCTGATCAGTATCTGATAAATTTGAGCTGCCAGTTAGATCAATAGTTTCCCTGGTAAAGGCCAGAAATTAAAGGAGAGCACTGCTTCCTAAGAAGGTCATCAACAAAGCTTGGGCAAAGCACAGAGATCCCAGTACTTCAGGGAAAGCTAAACAGCCCCTGTGTTTGCACAGAGCTGACTTGAAGTCACTGTGCTCCCATACTCAGGCTTATCTCAGGGGTCTCATCTAGACCGTGTAAGGGAAAGCAGCCTGCCACATACATAAAGACTTCCAGTAGTCCAGCCAGTTGAAAGAATGGGGGGGAAAAGAAGACCCAGATCCTGCAAATGTGCACTCATCCATAGTTGTGAATATGTAAGTTGCCCCACTGACTTCATAGGGTTGGCTGTCTTTTAGGTTTGCTGGCAAGACTGGAGCCTGGCATAGTAAACCCCTGGGGGTAAAGGGATCCATTTGAGTTCTGCCCACAAAAAATCTCAGCACCTGGTCTGTAAGACTCTTAGGACACTGAAACAACTCAACTAATAATTGTTGTTCTGTACAATAAAACTGTAAGTTAAATACGGTCCCTGCAACAAGCTACACTGTAGTCTCCCTGGCCTACGCTCAGTGCAGGTGAGAGCCAATGCCGCCCTATGCCACCTTCTTGGACAAGGACTTGGTGCTCACTTGGTCAGCCATGTGTCCCAGGTTAGAAAAGAAATCCTGGCTAACTTCTTCCTGTGTAACAAGAAGGGATAGTGTAGGACACAGAGCAGTCTTCGGTATGTCCCTGCTATCCAGCACAGCCTCAGCCTGCTATCCTGGATGTCAGGATTGAAGTAGCTGCACTGACCCTGGGCCATCTAAATGCAAAGTTCTGAATCTGAAAAAAATACTCACCCTCCAAGCCAACTGATAAAACTGGAGCAGTGAAAGTGGCTTTAACCCACAAAGAATTAATCCCAGTTAAAAAAAGTCTCCATGAAAGTGGCTGCTGAGTCCATCACATTGCATATTGGTAAAAGTAACTTGAGTTTCTTATCCTTCCCAAGTGCTTTCATTTTATGTCTCTGCTAATTCCTTAGCCTGAAAATTCCCAGAACCAGAAATGTCCTAACAGGCTTTTCTGCCCATCATGAAATGCAATTATTACCTCTACATGGGAAAGTAATTTGTTCTTCTGATTTTCAGCAGTGATTTCTGTGTGAAGCATGGTGACTCTTAGCAGAAACTGGCAGGTTTTTCTGTATGCTAAAAGTTTATCAGTGATTCCTTTCTTCAAGCCAGGATATATTCTTCTTCTAGTTGGATTAAATCTTTTTTTCTTTTTTTTTCCCCTAAATTAGTGCAAAAAACAGTGCAATATTCTTTGAATTGTAATGGTACTAACTAGAAGTATTTTGAGCCTGATTTTATGAATAAGACGTAGTCCTACATAGTGGACTGTGAATAGAAATGTTGTGGGTTGGGGCTCTGTATAGTAAGTATATGGAGCAGATCCTCCAGTCTGGTCATGGTACTCTGTGTTGTAATAATGCAAAGCAACTGTGAAGTGTGTTTAACTAATCATATGAGGAGTCTTCAACCCTGGAGAATCTCCAGGAGATGTGAGGCCGCTGTTGGATTCACGCTAATCTGTACCCACTGGCTGATGTGAGGCACTGCTGTGAATATACAGGTATCCCTGTTTGAACTGTGTCTGGTATAACTGCAGTCATTTTAGGGCCACGGGCAGATGTCGTCAGCTGGACGTGGGTCTACTAAAGGGTGGAAGGTGAAGGACTGAGGCCAGTTCTGAGGTTACGAAAAGCTCTGGCTAGTGCCTTCTGCACTGCTTGTTCTTGACCATCACAAAGACAAGGTCTCTGTCCAGTAAGTTAAATAATTAAATTTAATATTCATACTTGAAGCTGAAATCCATTTTCAGGTCAAGTTCATCTTTCACAGTTGACATTCCACTGGAACCTTCCTGGGGTTTGCACTGGTGAACCACAGCCCCAGGGATCAGCAACATGCCCAGAAAATCAGTTGCCCAAACTCTCTGATCTAAAGCCTGTTTTTCAGGTGGAACTGAGAGAAACCAGTGGAAGCATTTCAACTGGAACAGAAATCAGAAGTCTTTTTTGCTAGAAGATGTTCAAAAGGAGCAGAATTGTTGGCATCCTGACAATTCCCACATCACATAGACAGGAAAAGCGCTATCAATGCAGGCCTTCTTCTGGATCAGCTTCAGGCTCTTTCCCACCCTTCCACCTGCACTGCTAACAGCAACAGCGATTGATACAGCTAAGCCGCTGCCGAGGCTTCAGAAACGTTCAGGTTTAAAGCAGAGCAGCGTTACACATCAGCAGGGAAAGCCACGTCAGCGGCACTCGTTTAATAAAGGTATTCCTAGCAGCCTGCATGCTGGATGTGCTGTAATTACAGCAGGGCAGCAGAGTGGTGCGGCTCCGGCTGCCCCCGACAGCTCTGCTCCCCTGGAAGAGCAGGGCTGGCAGCTCGGGAATGAGAGCAGCAGAGCTGGAGGCAGCTTTCCTGGCAGCTGGCCTGTGTTCGCA
Organism: Falco cherrug; assembly: GCF_023634085.1. NCBI lineage: Eukaryota > Metazoa > Chordata > Aves > Falconiformes > Falconidae > Falco > Falco cherrug. The sequence continues at coordinate 52,321,499 of NC_073699.1, read as the reverse complement.
GAGCTCTCACCCAGACCGTGCTGGTGCACAGGAGCTTTCTGAACAACATGTGAAAGCCCAGGGCAAGAGGCAAACAAATTCCTCTTCTCTTTGGGAGAAAACAGAACACTGCGTGGTAATTAAATTTGCCAGGCTCTGCTGTAGTAAGATGATGCAGATGAGAGGAGGCAGCTAGATATTCTGGGGCAGCCTACTTTCACGTTGAAGCACTGGAACGATTCTTTTACAAACAATGGCATTAACAAGTCTGCCTTAGTCTTGCCTAGTCCAAAAGGTAGTGTTCATGAAGTATAGTTTACAAGGTTTAGGGGGTTTTTTAACACTAAAAGAAGGATGCAATTTTTAACACTAATAGAAATACTCTTATATACATTATATATATATATATACACACACACTATGCTAAAAGAATCACTTCTCTCCAGACCTGAAGTAACAGAGATCTTGTTTTATTAACTCAGAAAAAATACAGAGCAAAGCATAGCTGAAGCAAGTAGAAGGACTATGGAATCCCACTCGAAGGATTTCAATTCAGACCCATTATGACTAGTTCCCACTGATCTCAGTGGAAGTTATTTGCCCCCGAGAAGGAGAGCTGTGCAGACCTTGGTTTTCACATGATTATTCACTTTAAATGCTTTCCTTCAGCTTCCCAGGGAATAGATGTGGAGAGTGTCCAGAGTATGCCTTTGAACTCCTGGGTATTTTACCTGGCATACTGCAGTATTGCATTGCAGCATGGCCACAGAGCTGCAGGTAGTTCATTTTGGATCATGCCTACAATCACCTGGGAAATCTCTTTTGTTGTTATGTGCTCAGATACCATCCTGATCCAAGTCCCTGGGCTGATCAATGCAAATAGCTAGCGAACACATGTATAACCTCTCCTGATTATCATGCAGCTTACTGTGCAGCAGCTTTCCTCCATTTACTTTGTCATTACCTGTTTAATGTTCCTCTGTCTCTCCTTTTAAAAGGGAAATCTTCTTGACCTCAATCAGTGTTTCTTCAAACTCCTTCCTCCCCCGCCCCTACCAAGTTCATGCCTCTCCATCAGCCATTAATGCTCATTCACTAGGGCGGATTGTCCTTGATCACCTGCTGTCACTCTCCTACCCTGTCTTCCTATGTTAGGACATCTTCTGTGTCAACACACCGAGCTAATCTTCAATACTGACACCTTACACTCAGGCTAGTAGTGTCAAACAAGACCAAGTATTTGCTTTCAGAAGGCACCCAGGGATGCCAGGGTAGTTACTACCTTCCCGTGATGTAACGCAACAAAGTTTTACAGTAGGCTTTGCTCTTTGACTTTTGATTTTCTGTTGTAAAAATGAATGTGTGACAAGGTGGGGGGTCGGGTGGTGGGGGAGTGGGCAGTTACCAGGAAATATTTGGTTTGCCTGTTTTTTCCTGAGGTAGCATTTACTGCTTGGGATCTCTGCTTCCCGCAGGGAGTCATATGAACCACAATGCAGCTATCGCAGGGGGCAGCAGATAAAGTCAGTGAGTGGACGTGCACTTTCCCAGACTAGTCAGAGGGAGAAAGACCCTTTGTATTAACACAGAGAAAAGTTGTCTGCTTGTGCCTTGCACCTTAACAACACTGCCACTGCAGCAAACATCAAACATGAAAACCGGCTTTGCACTGCACCATGCTGTTGATGGGGAGAACAGGCTTCCTGCTGCCACAGAGGCTTTTGGAAGCTGGGAGGGAGATGCATGGGGGTTTGGCTAAGCAGTCCTTATAATCCTGATGGGTATTGTGTGTGTGGTGGTGGAGAGCTTCAAAAAACAAATGTATTTGGTGTTCGTTCCATGGCACATGCCTGGAGGGCACTTCTGTACGTACAGATACTGCCCTGGCCACTTCCGAAAGCAGCTAAAAAGACATTCAAGAGGTATTACAGTATCACTCAAAAATGGCACAGGGACACCTGGCTCACCTTTTAACAATTTCACTGCTTCAGATGGCCACAGCTTGGACAGGTGCAAGGCTCCCCACCACAAACACACCCCAGCTTCGTGCTAATGAAGTCTTCTTCGTTGACTTCGAGGGTGTAAGAAGGAAAGGGAATGGCTCTTCTGGAGGCTGGAAATGTACACACTGGAAGTGTAGATAGCATGCAGATTTGCAGAGTGTATGTTTTCCTCTATGCTACTGTAAAACAGAGCTTCTGCTGTTGCAGTGAAGTAGTAGTTTCTGACAGGGAACATGGAAGAATTCAAGCCCGTATATGCCTGAAGTTACCAATAGCTGAACTGTACTTTGGTTATAGTAACTTTAAACTTGAAAATGTGGATGAAGAACTTTTCTTCTTTGCTCTCAACATATATACACCCATTTTGTCATTTGTAGTTCCCTCACCAGCATTCATTCACAAGGCACATGGGTCGAACAGCCCAGACCCAGACAAGGAGATTTCATGCTTACTGCAAATGCCTGTTTCAGCTTTATAACCTTATTTTTGAGTACAGACCAAGCTGAGTTTTGCCCTTTTCATTATCCTAAACTCCTCAGCATCTCAAAATAGCTATATCCTATTAGAAAAGCAAACATCACCTTGTATCATCCACCAATTGCCCCAGTTCAAAGCCCCTAGCTACCCAGAACTGATCTCTCTCCTCCAACGAATGCGTCATTAACCTCAGTCCCTTCTAAAGCCCACCAAGTCCCCTGCCGCTGAGCCAGTGTACTCAGCCCACAGCCAAGGACGGCCAGGAAGGTTAATGGTGTTTCTCGCTTTCTTCAACTGCCTTGCTGGCACGGTGGGATCCCCACAGCCTCTCACACCACTTGTTCTTGCGCCAAAGCTGCCCTTTAGCTTAACTTAAATAGCCCTTTTCCCTTTCTGCTACTAATTCTTCTGAATTACTTATGAAGAACAATCATATAAGCTCTACAGCCTTTTGCTGAGATAATTAATCTTGTGCGTATTCCCTCATAGGAGAGTGACTGTCCCCAGACATCACCTTTGCCTCTGCTCCAGGCTGGCCATGTCTTTCCTGACAAAGAGCTACTGGTTTAAAGCAGCAGGGATGAGATCCCTCCAGAGACTTCTGTGATAGCATTAATAAGTCTTGCTCTCTGTAGGTAGTACCTTGCCTAATAGATTTTGTGGTCACCTTTTTTCTTTTTCACAGCCAACACATCTCAGTGGCTCATTGTCACCTTGTGACTAATAAAACACAGACTTACTCCTCCTCTGTCATTCACAGCTGATGAACTCAAAGAAATTTCCATGATTAATCCTGAAACACTGAGACTATTACTTTGCTGTTAGATAGATTTCCATTTCTACCCCACTGGTCCTCATGCTCATGCATTACGCCTTCACATATTATTCCAACCCTTGCTTTGTTGGCAATGTTTCCCAGTCTGGTGTCAGCAGTGTGTTGCTTTACCTCCTGCCTTGCACTTCTGCCACTAGAGCAGAACAAGGGCAGCGTTAAGTCTGATCCCATAGCAGCCCCACCACTGATTTCCTTCTTTGCTGATAGCTTTTTCTCCAAGAGCATGCATGGCCATCAGCCTTTCTGAAGCCAGAGGAACAACTGGCCCAAAAACCGTGAACCTTTTCTTTCATACACAACAGCATGGACATGACATGTTCTGTGGGTGAAAAAATCAGGCAAATGCCAGACCAGGTGCTGAGGCTCCCTAGCTGGACTCCAGCGCTGGCTCACCGCTTGCCTTGCCTGGGGCTATCAATGGACCCGGCTCTGCCTGCCATGGCCAGACCCTGGGGGCCTGTGCCCCACTGCTGAGGGCACGGCTCATGCTGTGGTTGCCCTCATCACGGAGGCACCAGCCCTTGCTGTGCCCTGGCCTCTCTGCCATGAGCTGGGTTGCTCCTCCTCAGCTTTGAAATACACATGGCACCAGGAGAGCCTGAGATTAGCTTGGTGCCAGCTTCTGCTTCACCTGCCTTCCTTCCTGTGTGCAGAAAAGAGGGATCAAAGGTTTTATCTCAGCCCCAGTAAATTTATCCCTTGGTTTCAAAGAGTGATTTTCAGTGATAGGGAGAATATCTTTCAAGCAGCCAAGTGAGAAATCTGCATGGGCGTCCACGTTTCTAAAACATCAATTAAATTAGATGTTGGGAGAGAGGGTAGGTTAAAGTCTGACTCCACATTTTATGAATGTATGGGTGTTGAGCATTACCACAAATTTTTCTGCAGCTTGCTTTCTTTAGTCTGTCCTTAGTAGAAGCACCTCCCATTTTAAGTATCACAGTAATCTGTGATAACTGGATGCAAGTCATACTCCCTCATTGTCCACAAAGCTAGAAAAATTACCTCTGTGCATTTACGCATTTTGCATTTTCTAAACACCAGTGCCTTTCCTTGCTCTATTTAAAATGTCTAGCAGCATATTTTTGGCCATTGTTTTACCCCCTTGCTCTGTGTTATTTCAAGGTTGATGTGATGACAAAAGCCACTTAAGGATGGCAGCTAATAAGACATCTGCTTTCCCCTAGTGAGTGTGAGGGGAGGCTTGCAAGGCAGTGGTCAGATGTGGATCAGTAATAGGATGCATTATCTTCTGACTCCGGGTCACTGCTTCACCTCTGATCCTTGTCAAAAGTGACCATAACTTGTTACCCGTCTGTAAATCACTAACCTAGGAAAATGAGTTGGTGCTTTTGCTTTAAGTCCTGCTGACAACTATCTATACCACAATTAGCCAAAGTAGCAAAGACAGGCCGGAGTGAGTTGCCTTCTCAGCCTGTGACAGGGGGTCTGGCAGGTCAGGAGTAAGGCAGCTTGCGGGGCCAAGGCTGGGCAGGCATGCTGGCTGCAGAGCTGCAGCGCTGCCAGTTCTGCAAGTGCAAACCACATTATGATATAAATAAAAATAGCAGTAAAGCAAGGCAAACTGGCACAGTTTAACTTTCCTGTTGTTTTCTGGAGTGCCACTAATAAGAGAAGTCAGTGCCCATTTAGTAGAGTGTACTTTAAGGGTGGGCTAAAGAAAGGAAACTGTAGGATAAAATATAGCAATTTTCAGGGGTTTTGGAGTCACAACATAAAGTGATGGTTAACTGTTTGTCTGCAGTGTATGCAACCCTGGGCTTTGTGTTGATTTTGGCTGCTTTGTGATGTGACTCCACATATATCATGTCAAAAATGCCAGCCAGCTGTGTTACATTTGCGATATAAAACATCATACATTTCATTTTTACTTACTCTCTGTATCTTAAGATAAGGCATAGGTAAGATTAAAGTCAGCAGGAGTTTTATTAACTAGTGCTGTTAATCAGTGAAATGTGCAATGCTATCAGGTGGTCAACATCAGCCATTTTCACTACATATAATTGTCAGTATCTTTCTCAATTTCAAGTCATCACAATTGCCATATTATGCATATAGATCACTTTTTTTTTTTTTTTAAAGTCTTTATGGATGTCAAAATGTAACCAGAACTTAATCCAAATAAAAGGGCATACTGAAGACCTCCATTTGTGGTGATTAAATCATACATTAACCCAAGAGAACAGAAGGTCTGACATCACTACCAGGTAGTCAATGATTATGGCTCCTAGTGTCTCCTAATATTATCTTGAAAATGGCCATATCAGGAGGCCTAGGTATCCCTCAGTGCACCTTATGCTCTTCTATTTTCAAGCGTCCAGTTGTAGTATGTGATCAGAGAGAGAGACAGACATATGAATTAGCTAAATGATCTGTTAGATGTAAAAAATGAGGGCCAAAATATGCTTTTTTTTTAGTCCATTCTCACTCAGGCAAATCTCCAAGTACTTTTAAGGTGAGCATTTGCTGGAGAAGTTATTTCAGAGCAAAGCAGGAGCGAGCAGACTGAAATATGCCACAACTAGTAGAAAGATATTTGTTTCAAGAAGGTATCCCATGGGTTTTGGTGGGAAGAGCACAGGGAGAACCACTCAGGCTTTCCCCTGCTCCCTGCCGTGACGGGGTCACAGCAGATGCTCAGGGAGGGACAGCAGCAAGAGGCAGGCACAGCGAGAGCCTTTCTGCTCCCTTAGTGACTGAGGCCTCCAGAAAAAAAAAGGCACCTGCAGTCAACCTGTATGTGAATGTTACTCAGTCTTACTGGTGCTACACAAAAGGGCATTTGGGGTTTTTTTGCCCACACCTGATCCGGTGTAATGGCTATTCTAGGTCAGGCACTGGCCATCTGTGTGTGCGTGCTCATGCCATAGCCCAGCTCCTTGGGGCTTTATCCCAACAACAGGCTTAAGCACATGCTTCGCTGTTCATGGTGGTGGTAAATAAATGCTGAGGGACTGAAAACTTGGGTCTTAAGACAGTGCTTACCAGCCAAGCCGTTTACAGGGAAACCTGGAGAATTGTGTGTTTCACACCCAGTAAGGCTATTTGTAAGAATGAGCAGAAATGGCCTTTTGAAGATTTTATGGACTGGGAATTTTGAGCTTGGGAATCAACCCGTCTTCTTAAACCAGGGTAGTTTTTTAGCTTGTAGCTCCCATACATACTTGTTTTTGCAAAACACTCTTTGGGGTGGGGGGCTAACTGCTGGGTGCCCTGGCTGCAGCGAGTCTCTGCTGGGATGTGGGAGTGTGGCTGGAGCCTTCCTCACCCCAGGAGGATGCCCACAATGTGAAATAAAGACAGCAGAGAGGCTGGGGGTGGGGGAGTGGGGTGGCGAGCTGGAACACCTGTAATGCAATGCAACAGGGCTGGGCAGCCACAGACACAGGTGAAGCAAGGAGAAGGCAGGGGCTCTCAGGGAAGAGAAGACACCAGCATGTCGCTGTGGCACATCTCTGACTTGGCCACTTCTACAGAATTTAAGCTGTTGTTTAATCAAGGTGCTTAAAAAAATGGATACAGTTTGATAAAGTGATGTTTAATCTTCATTATACTGCTCTGTGATCATCACAGCAAAGAGCTACACTTGTATGTCTGCTTATCATCTCCTCTGAAAATTTTACTGGTAAAGAAAGACTTGCTTGGGGATTAGATTTTCGTCATCAGATCCCATTTTTGTTCACATGCAGCAAAAAGGAAGAACTTGCTTTTGAGGGAGAAAGGAAGTAAAAGGAAAGCACAATTGCTGGGCGGTTATCTCTGACATTCATATAATGTAGTGTATGTCCTTATGTGACATTTATGTAAGAGGAAAAGAAAAGCATTGGCTGAAAAAGGTTACAGAAGTTCTTCAGGCATGAAGTCATGTCCAGGCAGCAGAGTCACTGCAGTTTATAAACAGGTTCTGCTCTCACCCAGCTGCATCCTTGGAGTTAGGGCACCATGTAACCATTTGCTGGCTGACACTTTAATACCCAGCTTCAATTTTCCTTTCCAGGAAATTAGGAATTAAACCAGGAAATTAGGCCAACTTCTGGGTTTAGGAAAGACATTTGCAGCCACTGCCCTTGCCACCCTGTCTTCCATGAAGGAGAAGGGCACTGCACGGAGGAGGTGGGAATTGGTGTGGGGAGCTTTCTCTCCTGTCTGCTGGGAAAGAGTGGCTGGTGCTTACAAGGGGCTGTCTTCTCCCATCCCTGGGCATGACTTTCTGTGAAACTGGGAAGTCAGGCAGATGGGCACAGGATGCAGATGCAGGCAGAAATGGCAGAGTGAGGACCACCACCTGAACTCTGTTTCATTTTAACTTTTTGAAGAAGAAAATCCAAAGCCTACCCTCAAACAACCATTACATCATCTATTTCAGTAGCAGTCACTTTACTTTCTGTTTATCTCCGGTTTCTAAGCATTGGGACTGACTGAGGGCACATCTTCAGATTCTTTTTATTTCTACAGGCATGGCACCTACAATATTATTTCTATTGGTCTCAGAGCACATCATCCTGGAAAAAGCTGTGCAGACGTCCTCACAGTCCCTAGGCCTGGCGGATCTTGCACAGCCAAGGTTTCTGAAGATGGAGATCCAGATACAGAAGTGTAACCAAAGACCTGTGGAAGAACTGGCATTATATTGATAGGTAATGGTGGCGTAGAGGCGGAAGCCTCTTTGTTTCCCTACCCTTGCAGTGCTGTCTAGTTTCCTGAGGTGGCCTGGGGCATCAGGCAGTTCTGCCTCATGGCTTGCTGTGGAAAACAGCTGTTTTTTAGAGAATGCAACACTCCTGGGCAAGGGTGGCCATTTAGCAGTGCTGGAGCTGCTCCTGCAGTTTCTGGGTGTTGGCATGAACTTACCAATAGCACAAAAGCTCTGGAAGCAGAGCTGCCTCCTCTTTGGACTCCGAGGCGTAGTCTGCCCTGTAATACATGCGGATGAAATTGTCTTTGTCACAAGATATAAAAGACGTGTAATAACACGAGCATCTTCCAGCATTTTGAATTGATTATGAATGTAAAAGAAATGGTAACCATGTAAACACAGACTGGATGCTTTTACATGGCACATAGGCAATGCAGAGACATCTTACTCCCCAGGGCAGGTAACAATGAAGTGCAGTTGTCATGGGCTCATGGAGTGGTCTAAGTTCATATGATCTTTAGTGTCTTTCACAATATTACTTTGCAGTGTGTGATAAAGCATTACTTGACCAGGGTGACCGCTGTCCTACCTGAACGTGTGTGAGCACTGCCAGCCACAACAGCTTCCCTTTCAGAGATCGTGTGTTCTGTGCAATTTTATTTTAATTAGAATCTAGAACAAGAAAAGCTTTATATCCCTCACATCACAAAAGAGAATAATATAATGTGCATTGTGTAAAGCTGTGTTTAATTGGGGTTGTACAACATAGCATTTGCTACTGCAGACAGCAGCACAGGTATTTGTTGCTGCATTGTTACTTGAACCCAGCTGTCCTCACATTTTTCTTGAAAAATCTTACTTCCTCTTGCAGGTGCTGTTTTTCCATGATCTTTCAAACACATTCCCATTTCTCTTTTCGCCTTTCATTCCTGAATTGTGTGCATTACCTTCCGCTTGCTGAAACTAAAGATGTGTAACACTTCTCCTTCACATACTCCGGACAGCCGATCCCTGTCTTCTTTAATTTCAGGAATTCTTTTTTGAAAAGGGAACACCCAGGTTCCAGGGAAATTCTTTGTGCAACTCGGGATTACGAGTAAGGGTGGCAGGACTGTGTCTAATGGCTCACAGGCGCAAAAGCGCACAGCCACTGGAGAGCTGCTTAAAAGCCACTTGTGTGCCCGCGTGAGAAAGTCTCTCGCTAACACGCGTCCGACTCCGCAGTTAGGAAAAGCTGGAGCTTTGCGAGGCTGTCGAGAGGTTGAACAGCTCCAGGGGATGTGCAGGTACCTGCTCCCTCTCCTGGCAAAAAGGGCAAAGCACCAGCGAAGGGCCCCCTGCCCTGCGCATCCCTCCCGCTCCGCAGCCTGCGCAGCCAGCCGGGGCCGGCCGGGGCTGGGGAGGGGGGGTGGTTCTGCTCCCCTTTGTCCTCCTGCCAGGCTTGGTGGCGAAGGGAGATGGTGGCAGAAGCAGAGATGAGGGGACTTGGGTTAAGATCCAATGGGTACCTCCACAAAGCTGCAGCGCTGAGCGGCCTGAGGCAGCAGGAGCACCTGAGGGATGGAGGGGGCACGGGAAGAGGGGTTGTATCCTTGCTGTGAACCCACACAGAGGCAGTGGGAAGCAAGAATTCATATTGGGGATATTATTCTCAGTGGTCTGATAAAGGAGATCAACCAGAGTTCGTAGTGGAATGGTATTGCATCCCTAATGCGCATAGGTGGGTTTGCTGCTGGTTCCTCCCTCTTTATAAAGCTTTCTCCTTACAGGACTTTTGAAGGCTTGTGAGTTTGGAAGCCCTTGCCAGTCTAGGTGTCTGCATACAGGCTCTCCCGTGTCTCAGGAGCTGAATAAACCGATTTCATTGTCCTACATGTGATAAGCTTACGCTGCTGAGCACTGGAATGAACAATTCCATATATACATAACCATCACAAGTATTCACAGTCATTTCTAGAACACCTGCTGCTTTAGTATCTGAATTTGAGGGGGGAAACTAGCAACTAGGCAATGATTTATTACCACCAACACTCCAAGGAATAGTTTAGATAAATTCCAAAGATTAATCAAAGCTGGGAAGATAAAGGTAACTGCAGAAACAACAAGGAAATGTTCAGTACTCTAGCTGTAATGCTAGAATGGATACAAAGATTCAAGTTAAATGAAAGAGAAACCAAACACTAAAAATAATAATTCAAACCAAAAATTTAAAGGGCGTATTTGGGGGAAGATACACTTGGCTGTATAAACCTTCTGGTCAATGCCACAGCAGTCTTTAGGAGATTATCTGGTAGGAGTGCCCTTGTGCTCGTTAGGCATGCTCGCACCCCTGGGCACCTCCTAACGGGCACCTCCTTGAGTGTAATATTGCCTTCTCCACACATGGGCAAAACATCTGTCTGGAAGCCTGTGCACCCAGTCTCTTCACTGGCTCCCTAACTCCTAGTTTGACCTCCCTTGGAAATGTACAGGCAAAAGAGTTCTTGGGAAATAAGGGCATTGCACTTGTAATTTTAAAATGGGTGTAGCTGATTTTCAGAAATACCACTCAAAGTTTATTCTTATTCATGAATTTCAGTACAGCAGGCTGACTTCTCTCTTGGTTGTAACGTGTTAAAGAAGATACGACTGACTTGGTACCATAACAGTGTGTCAGAATATGTTATCATGGTAAGAAATAGAAAACAGTTTCTTGTTGAGACCTATGTTCAGCAGTCTAGCTGCATTTGGCAAAGTACTTAAATGCTTGTTTAAAATTATATTTATGTCCCACTGCTTTCAATGGGACTTAAATAAATCCCAAATGCTTCACTTAGCTGAGAATTCAGGTTTAGTCTCATAAAGATCCCCCATCACTACTGAATTCAGTGGAAGCTGAGGGAACTTGTCATCCAGTAGGAAAACTATCATTTCATGAGGTGTTTTCTTAGTGAAGCAAATGATGTATCTTTTCCGATGTGAGTGGGAGAAGCACAAGTCCATAATGTGCTTCGTTGAATAAAAGAGAAGCACACTGGAATGCAGGGGTTGTATTAGGAAAGCCCCTAAATTTTGCATGTCACTAATACACAGTGTTATTGTAAGATGCAATTTCTGGAGGCTGGGAGCTGATCTAAGTTAAAAGAGGTAAATTAGTGATTAGAGCAAAGAAATCATGAATGTTGGTTTGGTATAATACATTTTGTAGTAGTTGCATGTTACGCAGTACATAAATTCAGAAACAATTCAGTAATACTTACGTTTCTGAGAGCAAAGGGACTGGAAGTCCAATGCTCCTGTTTGTTCAGTAGCTTAGCAGGCTGCAGCCAGTGGTATAATGTGTATTTGTCTTACAGGTGACCTTCTTTTCGAATGGAGTTAACCATCATGCTTGTTCAGCCCTGGTCATTTCATCCCCAGTCTGGTTCTGCTGGATAGTTTTTGCACACTGAACTAAGGTGTGGAAGGAACTCAGCTGAAGCCACAGCTTTTATTATAGTGATGGCATCAGGGTGGACAGGAACCACAGCACCAGTGTTAGCCCTGAGCCATCCTGAGGCACATATTTTCTATTTTGGACTGACCTGTTATGACTGTGCCCATGCCCTTCCCAGTTTGGAATGGAGAATTCAATGTGACAAGATATCAGGAAGATATTCTGAGTGTGATCCTACCGCTAAGCATTTCTATTGTCTCAATTTGTGTAATTTGTGCTGCAGAGCTATGAGAAAGTGTGGACCAGAGCCTTAACTCACGTGTGAAAGATACATTATGAAAAGAGTGAATTATGGATTCGAGGAATAGTAACTGCTCACCTCTACAGATCACTAGATAAAGGTAACCAAAAGAAAACAGCAAGACTTTATTCAGTTTTTTTCTTTTTTTTTTTTTTTTTTTTTACTGTTCTCATGCCAGTTTATTGCTGGGCCACTGCCTTGTTTCTGTTCCTGTCTCTCTGTAAAATTAATTGAAAACATCACCTGGATCGAGCATACCAGGTGAGCCTCAGACCACAAAATGAGTCTGTGTCCTGAGAAAGGGGAGTGAGTTCAAGTGGCCATGAGTTTATGGGAAATGAGCTGTCACCTACTCAGGTCCCTAGGACTGCAGATTTATATAGTGTAAAACTGCCATTGAGACTGGCCCTTAAAGGCTAGCCTGATTTTTACAGTTGGATGAACTGGTGGAGATGTGAAGAAGGGAGTGCCATGAGTTACATTTCACTTGGTGCCTTCGTCTTAAACAACGGCCAAAACCCTTGGGGCTGGCTCTCCTTTCATGTGTGAGTGCTTGGGGCAGGACAAGCTTCCCTGCAGTCACCCAGGACTCACCAGAGTAAAATCTGCCGTAGGTCTGCTGAGCCAGAGGAGGAGGGTGACCAAAGGGGGGCTTTAGCCTGTACATTAGCACCACCTGATACAGTATATCTCCTCTGGGGCAGGATGAGGAAGATGCCACAGACCGTGACCATCACAGCTGTATCCAGCCGTATCCAGCTGTATCCATCCAACAAACCCCAGTGAAGAACAGGGCCACAGGGAAACACAAATCCTTCAACAACCTGAGCCACGCATTCTCTGTGCACAGTCACTGAGCAATTCATTTCCCAGTGCTATCGGTCACAAAAATTGTCATCCTGATTAAAAAAGCTGCTATCTATGGCTATATATAGGCTGTTCTGTGTGTGGTTCAGCACCCAGCTCTTCACACACTTTAATGTCTCATTGTGTTATGCAGGGAAGTGTTAGCATCACCCATCGGTTAAAGAGTACAGCACACAACTTAGGGCCACAGTCGTGCAAATGGGGATACACCTGCTTCTCTGTCTTAGAAGAACAGTCCCGTGAAATCAGTGGGACTTGTCATGGTTGTCTCCCGGGTGCCTCTGTGTCTGCAGGACTGCAGCCTGTGCGCTGTGCCAGGAGAGGAGCCGTCGTGCTGCATGCAGGTGAAAACTACAGTCACCGACGGAGAGGAATTGGATGAAGCTCGGATGTGTTTTTGTGAATGAAGTATGTCCTGGTGACCCACCTCAAGCAGAGGGGGAAGAGAGGGAATGTTACCAAACATGCATTCCTGGAGGCAAAGAGAGTGCAAACTCATCTTTCTCTACAGAACACACATGCGTAGAGTGGCCTGGAAAGCACCAGACGCTGCCTGTTAAAAATTGGCATCTCTTCAACACAGCTACCAGTGATTTTTCCATAAAACACATTAAGATTCAGTATAAATGCCTTTATGGATTTCACACCACATTAAAAGGAGTGAGTGATTGACTACATTCCCAGTAGCTTATTTTTCATCCTTTGACAGCTGTTAACCAGACAGAGGCATTATTAGTTTAATTTCTCATGCTGTAAAAATATTTGGATATAGGAATTTGGCCAAATTTTTCCTTCTTGTTTCTGGTTTCCTATCAGAGTTGGTTAGATTGTTTTGACAAATCTAGAGTGTAACTAGCACAGCATCTTAACACGAATGTTGGTTTTAGAGCCAAGCCTCCAGGTTTGCTAAGCAGATTTGAAGCTCAAAGTAAAGAGACGCAAGCTCTAATTACAGCACTCCTAAGCAAAGTTTCAGGGTTGTCAGGGCTTGAATATGTTTTTGCTCTTCACAAAAATAAGAGCTGCTTGTGGGTTGTGGGGTATCTGGTTCAAAAGTAGGATCTCCCTGCCACGGTCAACAGATGGCATATGAAAAATAGATATTGAGTGCTATGCTAAGTCAAATCTGTTTTTTCCTTGTGTAGACTACAGACAAGAGAATATCATTCCTGTTCACCAGTCTCTTCAGTCTTTATTATTAATTGTCTGAGAAAACTTCGGTGCTATCTGTGCATCTTCTGGAATTAGCAGTCTCTTAACACAAACTCTTTTGCAATCAAGTGTCGAAGTTCTTGAAGCACAAAGTGTGGAAATAAAAGAATTTCCCAGATGCCTCAATGTCACTGGCATTTGATAGCATCTGCCACAGCCCCTGGGGAATTTACACTACCCAGGCATTATTCATTGTTTCAAGCAAAATGATTGTGCAAAATCAGCAAGGTGATGGTTACACAGAACCAAGTCATGCTCTCAGTCATTCAGGGGCAATGCAAGGCAGCAGCATCAAAGTCAATGAGTTGCTTTGCATTTAATCCAGGGGACCTAAGAGCAAAGCCTGAGCATTTCTGAGACATCAGGTGTTACAAACAGTGCTGCTTCCCTCCCGTGGGCTCTGGGCCCCACCAACCCTGTGATGAGAAACTGAGGGACTTGGTGAATACCAGCTGTATCTGAAAGAATTTCTGATGTTGTGGGAAGCAAAAACCTGAACACTTCTCAGTGTATTCATCTGAATATGAATTACACAAGCTTGTAGAGCATACAGAGAGAGACAGTTTTGGACCGAACACAGAAGCAATTTTAACACCTACTTTCCTGGAATATGGTTATTTTCAAATCAGGTTGGAGTTTTGAAATGTAAATGTTACTGGTCATAGCTAAATTACAAAGTGAGTTCTGTTTTTCAAACGTTTAAATGTGGGTTTTTTTTTTCCTCAATAGGCATACAGGAAATAGGCACATTGCAGGAGCATAAAGTGTTCACTGGTGAGCAGCGTAAAATAGCCATTGCAACTATTAAGTCTGCAATTTTAGCATTCTTAAACAATACTAAGTACTCATTTCTTGTTCCAGCTAAATATTTATGATTTTATATGTAGTTATATAATTTTCTAAGTAAGCTAGTAGCAAAGAAAATGTACATTTACTTTTCCCTCAGCTTAGAGCCAAGTTAAGCTAATATGATTCAGGTGTTTTTGTCAACAAGGAAGTCCGTAGCTAAAAGCAAAACAAAGCTGTCGTGTCCATCTCAACCATAAAGAACATGTTAGCACTGCAGAGCATTCACAGTTCCATTTGCTGGATCAGAAAAGGGGTCCTGTTTATCCAGGAGTTACAAAAAAGCATCGTCTCAGACTCTGAGGCTCCCCGCTTGTCCAAAGGCTCTCTGCTGGGCTCTGGTATGTGTGGGACATAGCTACATCAGGCAGGGCAGGGCAGACGAACCCAAATGATCACCTAGTGAGTGAGCTCTCAGCAGAAAGCGAGGTAGCAACATATACTTCACTAAGCCTGGTCTAACTGACTCCTGCAAAGCTAGGCTGAACTAACTCCAGAGCAGCACTGCACGAAGAGGGTGGCGCTGCGGCCAGGACCTGAGAGGGTACGTGTGCCCACCACAGCAGTGGTCCCTGTGCAGCACTCGCCAGGAGCCAGCTGTGGTGTCCCACCATGCACGTGCCTCACCGCCCTGTGCAGCTCAGTTTCTTCTCTGCATCTGCCCCCACCAGCTAGGGCACTACGGAGCAGTGGACCAGGTCACACAGCACAGTGACCACTGGCAAGCTCCACATATGATGCATTAGCCCCCATTACTTACATGAATTAAGACAGAAACCTACTTTTATTTTCCTAGGCTTATTCATATAATTAATTAATATCTCAATCAGCCAAGAACAGGCAAAGACATAACAGTATTTCAGTGCGTTCCTTGGGGAAACACTACACAGAGACAGCACAATTAATTTAGACAAGATCCATTTAGATAGCGAGTTAATTTTAAGGGATAGAAGCAGGCAGGAGAACCATTTTTCAGAAGAGTATGAGAAAATCAAATTTCTTTTCCCTTTACCTGTTGTCTATCTCCATTGAACACACTTTTGTTTAAAGGTGAAGACACGCAGAAAACATAGCAAAACCTGTGTTGAATTTCTACAGGTTTCTGGGGCATTCAGGCCAGGTAACAGTTACGACTGAGAAACTCATTGGAGCTTTACCTGGTAAGGGAATTTGTTCCCCAGCTCATCTACACCGTGAAACTGTATCAAAACCTGAAACAACGCAACAATGTCTGGCTTAGCTATATTAAAATCAGTTCTCTTAAGCCTTGTCAGCATTAGAAATACAGCTTCACAGAGCTAAGTCAATTAATTAATTAATTAATTAATTTTAGCAAGCCTTGCAATGATCTGACTGAAGATGGGGGGGGGGGGGGGGGGGGGGGGGAGGAAGTGGCCCCTCTTATAAACTATCCAGTTTATAAGCTATAAACTGGGTAACTGTAAAACTATCCAGTTCATAAGCGAGCTAGGTTACTGTACGGGTGTCCTTGACACCGAGTGCCAAAGTGCAGTATGCAGTTCTTGCCTCCTTGTGGGTTGCCATCTGCCATTACATCTCCCTCTACTCCCTCTGTCTCCCTGTTGGGGTAAAGTCGGACTGTCAGGGGCTTTGGCAGGCGGTGGTAAAAAATCCTCACCACTGAGTCTCCTACAGGCCAGTGCAGTCTGCTTCTAATATTACTTCAGTCTCTGCCTGCAAAAAATGAGGTTAAACAGACCTTATGCTGATCTTGGGCTCAATCCTCAAATTGCCGTAAAACAAGGGCACTGGAGAGCCTCTGTTCTGCCCAGGAGATGGGGTTTTTGCAGTGAAATGTTCTGTGCTCTCACACAGCACTGCAACAGTGAGTGACTGTACCACATCGTAGCACAACAGGGCTTTTAAAGTTTGAATAATGCATCTCTGAGCACTTAAAAATTACTTCCAGTGTTTGTTTTCAACAACTGCATCTCTTAACAGCTCATGGGAGGCTCTTTTTTGCAGCACGAAATTCTGCCTGTGTTTGCACAGGTCATTATACCCAAGCACAGATTAGGCTCCACTCAAGGAGAATTTCACTTGGAAATCATAAGGCAAAATGGGATCTACTAATTGCCATGCAACAACCAATAAATCAGAAACAGAGAAAATACTTGCGTTCTGCTTCAACAGTCCACTTGCATCCCAGGCTGCTTTTGCAGCACACAGTAAAAGAAAGTCCCAAGTGTTTCCGACCAAGATCATGCATTCTCTGAAATACAAAGCAGATTTTAATAACTGTTTTCTGCTATAGCTGGCCCCAGCTATGGGGCTTATACAAGAGGAAAATTCACCGACCATGAATAAGGAGCCTGTCTCTGCCCAGAAAATCTCTCCTGTAGCCATTTCAAACCCTTTTTATGTCCAGATGGGTATTTGCGTTCCTGGCTTTTCAGGAAAATGAAGCGGGACACAGTGTAAGCTTAATAGTTTATGAAGTGTTAGTTATAATTTGGTTTTATGCTTATGCAAGACAATTTGGTTTTATGCTTATGCAAGACAAAGCTTGAACTTTTTGGGGAAGATCTGTTCTGCGAAGACCATGATGTTCATGTGAAATATAAGGCCAGAATGTTGGGCAAAGGGAATGTTCAAGAGAGGCTCTTTTATACATGTGGCTCCATATCTGCCATCGTTGCATTCTCTCATCACACTACAACACAGAGAAATGGAGTCTAATGAGTTTTTAGGCAACTCTTGCTATAACCTATATTTTATTCTATTTTAAGTCATAAGTTTAAACAAAATAGCCATGTCCAGCTCTTTTGGAGTTAAGTAGGCAATTAATAGAAACCAGTGCAATCTAAGCACCCAGACTCATTCCCTGAGGCGAAGAGCTGCTGCGGCTTAGGATGCTCTGTTTTGCAGATTAGTTCTCTCACAGCAGTGCCAGCAATAAAAGGCTTGCACCTCAGCCACTGCAATTCCAGAGCATACATATCACTGTAAATTCATCTTCATCAGAGGTTTAAAACAGTATGCCCAGCCCACACCAGACCATGAACAAATGTTTTCTTCTTCCAGCTTCTCTATACAAAATATTATTTATAGTCACTGGGGAAGAGGTTGACATCTGGGGAGGACCGGACTGGATTTGCCAGAGCTTCTGTGTAGGTGCTGTGAGGCCAGTAGGTGTCCTGGGTGTCCTCCTGCATGGCGGGATGTTTCTCCAGGTACCTGCTCAGTATTTCTGGCAGAGCAGGGATTAGCAAAGGAAAGGCAGGTTTTTCCTCTGAAGTCCACTGAACAACTGTCCATTTTTGCCTCACAAAAGGCAGCACTTAGCCCTATCAGTGCATTGAATGTGAATATTCTTGCATCAACACTCCCACAAAAGTGGTTTATTTTATGTGAGGTGTAAAAAGATTTCACGCTAAGATAAATTAACAATTATTTGCCATGATGTGATGCAACAGCCTTCTCCTTTCAGAGTCATTCATGCAGTTTTATCCTGGACAACATATATAGATCTACCTGTCCTGTGGCCATAAGACTTCACACAAATCTGCTAGGCATTCAGCTGTAATACCCTTCACATGAGGTTACTCGTTCAGCTTGTATCTATTGCTTAATCAATGAGAAATAAAACTCCAGTCACTGCCAAACTGGTGCTTCAGCTAATAAAGGCTTGGTCTGTTTTGCCTGAGTATCCTAATTAATAATAATGAAATAATGTAAGTAGACCTGATATATATATTGGAAGTTTTTGTTGTGGTGTTTTTTCTTTTTTCTTTCTTTCACCAAAATAGGAATTCAGTAATGCCTGGAGTTTTATTTGTCACTGAACTACTCTTTAATTGGAACTGATGAACTACTCTTTAATTGGAACTGATTGCCTGAGCTGCTATATGTAACTGCAGCTCTCCCTCTAGTTTAGGGAGAAACTTTTAACATCACCACCGACAGGGCTGCAGTGTTTGCTGTGACAGGGTGTAAGATACTCTAAAGCATCCCTGGGTAGAGACAGATTTAATATGCATCCTTTTGCCCTAGTGGGTTAGAAACACTGACTGGTGGTGCTGCACCTTCTGATAAAGATAACAGCGGCAGGCTTGGTTTGTGCTAGTTAGCAGGCTGTACAGGGGTGGGCAGCAGCCTCGTAAACTCAATACCAAGTAATTATCAGCAATTTGCCATGTGTTTCTGTTCCCTGTACTTCTGCCCCGTGGAGGGCACTGAGCTGCTGTGTGCTACAGAACTGTCTGCCTGGGCTGTAAAAGATCCTTGGACCTTAACACACAATAGTAAGATTAACAGAGACAATTTGGGGAATCTGCTCTGAAACGTTTGGATGCATGTCCTCTAGGGGCCTGAAGATTCAACAGCTACTGGACAGCCAGAAATGCTGGAGGTCTGTTGAGACAGGTGAGCATACTTCTACCTGCTCTGCAAGCAGTGTTTTCTAAATTAGCTTCCAGAAGGGGTTAAATGGAAAGAACTGCAGTGACACAGTTGTAAGAGCTCTTACAGAAGCATCGCTTAGTGGCTGAGGTGAGAAGATCGATCTCCAAATGAGCCAGCAGTGAAAAATCCTATGTTGCTTTATGTTCCTGTGATCTGAAAATATGCAAGAAGCTATAATGCTTTATGAAAAAAACCAGTTACCCAGAGTAACACCATTAGTGGTTATAGTGTAGGAAACATGCTAGCGAGAATTTTCCTGTATCATATCATATAGCATTTTTTCCTTCTATACTTTGGGGGAGAAATCTCTTTGCAGTGTGCCAAACATGCACCTCCTTTAAAAGCCTGATAAGATCCTTTCTGATTGGTGGCTGAATTATGTCCTTTGTAATGTGGTGTGCAAATGTTAGGACACATTTAATGTGATTTCCAGTCACGCTCGTGAGAAATACTTTATTCAGGAATGCCTGTTTTGTCCTCTGCAGAGCTCTGCTTCCCATTGCTGATGGGGTAAATGGAGAAGTAGCTGCTGTCCTCTAGTTTGGGTGAGACCTGGATCTCAGTGCAAGGTATGCAGGAAATACCAAAGATGGAATCATAACGAAAAGTGCATACATTGCATATACGTAGGTCAAAGATGATCTTCATAGAATCATAGAATGGACTGGGTTGGAAGGGACCTTCAAAGGTCATCTAGTCCAACCCCCCACAATAAGCAAGGACATCTTTAACTAGATCAGGCTGCCCAGAGCCACATCCAGCCTGGCCTTGAATGTTTCTAGGGCTGGGGCATCTACCACCTCTCTGGGCAACCTGTTCCAGTGTTTCACCACCCTCACTGTGAAAAATTTCTTCCCTGTATCTAAGTCTGAATCTGCCCTCTTTTAGGCTTTTGCTTCACCTGTTAAACGGCCTTTATCTCAACCCATGAGTTTTCTCACTTTTACTCTTCCAATTCTCTCCCCCATCCCACCAGGGGGGAGTGAGCGAGCGGCTGTGGGGGGCTGAGCTGCTGGCTGGGCTTAAACCTCAACAACCTGGAAAATAAGTTGTACTGCATGGGGAATGTATAAGGTAAATCTTGTATTGTCTAGCACAGTGAAAACTCAAGGGAGAAAGAAGCAGGGTTTGTAAATACTATCAAGCCAACAGCATAAATGAAAGAAGGGAATTATTTAGTCTCAGAAAATAGCAGGTCGAGAAGAAAGGGCCTCAAGCTAAGAACAGGAAAGCTTAGATTACTAAAAGCTCTTCATGGAGCAATTAGATGATCATATATGTACCTAAAAAAAGTTGGGAAAGATGTGTTTCAATTTTTAAAGATTTCCCATTAGAATAACTGTGTCAGAGCAAATCCCTGTTGAAAATCAGCCACGCTAGCACAGAATCGGACTTGCTCTTGGTTCATTGAATTAGTAAAGGCAGCTAATCGGGAAATATCTCTGGTGCCCGCGTCACCCTGTACCAGCTATATTACAACTTTTGCAAAATAGATATAAAAATGCTAATATTCAGTCAGAATAAAATGCCATTATTCTGGCTGCAGTGAGCTTCGCACCTATTATATTGTAATTTCTGCATATGGCAATATCAAATCCACTTCTCTTGCTGTAGATATTTAAGTACAGGTTAAAGAAATCAGAAAAATTATGGCTTTGTCAGAAGGCAAGACTGTCCTTTAAATATGTGGGAAAAGACTAATCTAACACTGTTGATCTATTCTTTCAAGTACCTAATTCCTCTACCTGGTAAAGTCAATAGGAATAATTTTTTCTCCCTTCTAAACATTTTATGGATTATACGCCAAAAGCATGAGATGTGGTTATTTTGTTTTTTGTTTTTGTTTTTTATTAATATCTGCAGTGTAATCAGTAAAGTCAACAGTACTCTGGAGACAGGATATACAGTCTCGTCCAAGTATCTTTACTCATCCATAGAATAAATAACTGGACTGGAATACCATTTCTTAATTCATTTTCTCCACATGGACAACTCTTCTTTTGCAACAGCACTTCAAATATCATGCATCTAAATTGTTACTCTGTTAAAGCTTATTCATTTTTCAGAGAAAAAGTAGTAGATGTTCATTTTCTTAAAATAAGAAAAAGGTTAAAATGTGATTTTAAGATGAATACCACATTTCTTGTCATAGCAAAATAATTTTAAGGCAGGTCAAGCTTTGAGTTCAAACTAATTGGTAATATCCCTTCAAACTGGTTATGGACTGTCACTGTCAAAATCTGTTTCTTTAGATTAGCATGACATTTTTCATCCCTTAAATTCTCATGGGAACATATGTAAATTTTGATGACAGCATTTTTCAGAAAACCTGTAAAATACACAGCTGAAATGTGGATATAGTCTTAAACTATTTTTTAGAACTAGAAAATAAAAAATGTAACATTAGGCTATTTCAAGTTAGCAAAGCCAATTGCTCTAACTTGCCCCTTAAAAGTCTCAGAACTGGGAGCGATAAGGACTGGTGAACTTAATTGGTTCCAGAAAACTCCCAAAGGTTCTCACATGTTTCTCATGAGAAAGAAATAAATCTCGCATCTATTCCTACTGTCCTACATTCATGGAAAAAAAAAGTATATCTAGAGTACCTTCTTCTCTGGAAATGTTACTGGAGAGTGTATTCTACAGTTGGAAACATAAAGTACCTGACACTGCACTTACTCCAAGTTTATGCTGATGTAAATAAAATCTGGAGAATCTCCTCAGCATAAAGCCTGTCTAAATGAAACCCAGAGTAAGGCTTTAAGAAAGTCCTTCCTCCCATTTAACTTACTAGGACAATTTTCTATTAACTTTCAGTTCAGATTAGTCAGTGCCTTGTTCTAATAAATAATTTCTTAATTGCACTCATTAAAAATCAACATGACTTTACAACATTATATGAAAGACTGAAAGTTAATACATATTTCAGTCATGTGGAGTTCAAAAGAAGGAACAGCCTAGGGACACCATGGGCATCCATGAGACAAGTGAAAAAAGACAAAGGATGGTATGTAACTATCCATTTAAGTGCCACACCCCCATCTATAAACTAACGAGAATTTATTACAGAGATACTAGAGAAAAGCAGATTACCTTGGATTTATGGTGAGGTAAATCTGGATTTGCTTATTGTCTGTTTGTTTAATGTCCTTACAAATGAACATCCATTATCTTCTTTATTGTGCTTTTATAGTTTTCCCCTCTCTGTGAAGTTGAAAAGATTAGTATTAGAAACCTGATTCAGATCTGATCCAGTCTATTGATCTGCTTTTTGAAACACCTGAGCTTGAAGCAGGAATGCTTCTTCATCTGCATTCTCACACAACCTTTAGCAAGCATCAGCCAGTCACACAGGAGATTTTCAAGTAGCCATTCATTATATATTTCCTTTAACATGTATGATTTTTCTGGAAGTCTTTAGCATCGACCTTCTGAAAATTACAAAGGGCTGGAAGAGACTGTGGTAGGGGAAACCGACAACTGGGATAACCAGCAACAATAGTCTGGAGAAGGAGAGGAGGGGGAAAATGTACTGCATCTAGAGAAGAGGTGCAAACAGAAATGAGTGAAGAGTCCAGTGTGAGATGGCATACAGTACCAGCACTTCTCAGAGCAGCCAGCCCACGCGCCAGCATGTCTTAGACCAGGTTAGATAACAAGTGGTTTCGCAGTGAAGATTCTAACTCTCCGTTTGATCAGATGTTGTAAAGTACAAATAAACATACAACGTAAGGATACAGGAGAAAGTGTGTGAGTGAGGAGGGGAGGTGCAGGGAAAGGTATTTCCATCCTTTTCCTGCCCCCACAGGTCTCACATCTTTACATTGATCATTATCATGAAAAATGAGTTTCTTTTGAGAGAGACTTGCTGAACTTTGTGGATTGTTTTGGTGGCTCAGGCCAGGAAGAGGAATGTGATGTCCTCTGAGGCAGGTGTTTCTATGGGAAACTGGGAGCCTACAGACAGCTCCTGAAGTCAGAAAGCCTGAGTGCTGACCTCTGTGCTGGTAAGGCGTACGTAGCTTGTGTGTTCATACAAAAACTCCCCGCTAGACAGGAGCTCCTTACTTTTGTTAGCATTCTACCATCTAGATGCGTAAGGTGTCCATCAAGGGCCATCGGAGTAGACCTCATTTCAGTAATCCCTGCTGATGCACAGTTAAGAACTTTAATGCAATGCTGTAAATTGCAGCAGTCTGGCAGCTGCTGTAAATTGTATCTCAGTTGTGTTGGATCGATAAAATCCAAAGTCTCCTCGTATTCTGCTCTTTCTTCCACCAGGAAGAGGCTCTAATACTCATTATTATTTTTCTGTCTTAAATAGAGATATCATGGCACAGAGAAATAGGACATTATCTCTTCCACGTAAAGCATGGAAACCCTCACCCACAGCATATTTATCCCATCAGGTCTAAGCCTGTACATGTTTCCTGCTTGGTTATGACTGCGGTCAGTCCCTTCATCTCCACCCCATACCGAGGTGTCCTGCTAAGAAAGAGGACAGCTCAGCAGTCTAAGTCCTCTTAGACAAAAACATAGAAATTTTTGCTGTTCCTTGTTAAGGTTTTTGTACACGAGGAATAAATTCTCTTGCCTGTAATGTTCTGGCAATGAGTACTTTCTGGAGATTGATTAAATGCTTCAGCTTTGCTCAGTCTATTAATCTCAGCAGCCATTTATTGCTTCATATACTACAGTGCATTGGGGATTATCCCTTAAGCACTGTGTGTAGAAAGCATGTAGCGGCGAGATACAGATCTTGTGTCTTGGAAATGCTTCTCTGGAAATGAAGAAAAGGAGCTGTTGGTAAAAGCCGGGATAGCTTATATTGGCACTGGATGCCTCAAGCTTTTGTTGTCACTACTGCAAGTCCCATTTCCTACATCAAGTAAGTGATACTAACCCAGAATCTGTGGTGTAACCTAGTGTATCACTGCTGCTACACCCTCACTTGTCTGTTACTTCCCAGTGATACCTGAGCCAGTGGAAAGGGGACTTAAAACACTGCAAGCTTCTGAGAACAATATAAGCAATTGCTGCTGTGTATTGGCTGGAACATTCAGCCTCTTAATCCAGTGAACTGTTACAGCTGCCATTGCAAGTATTATTATTCTGCATATTAAGCATATAGTTAAAGGTAATACATGCACCCTAGTGGATGAAGCAAACGTATATCAACTATGTTAGCACTCGGGCTACCAACATGAATAAACTATACTAAGAAGTCTCTTACTTTATCCTGGGTCTTTGACTACTTCTTTTTCTTTGTCTTGCACAAGTTGTTGGCTAGCTAACATTAGCTTCAGTGGAGCTATGGCCAGTTTGCAGCAGCAGAGGGATGGGCTCTTCGCTGCTCAGCCACTGTTACTTTGAGAAGTCATGTCAGGGCTGTCACTGTCTAAATCCTTTTCTTGGTTGATTGCTTGTCTTTCATTTCAATAATGTAAAAACAAACAGGCACATGCATCAGGATGAATTCCCTCTGCACTGAGTTTACAGTATAGTTAACCAGGTTGTGTCTTCCCCTCTCGTTATTTGAATGGGTTTGTATAGTACTTACTTTCAAGAGTTTGATAGCTAATGAGTAATGAGGCACAGAGAAAGAAAAGACAATGTAACCAGAATGTTTTGATGCTTCTTGCTTTCTGGCTTCTCTGTTTATCCTGCTCTA
The DNA here is from genome assembly GCF_023634085.1 of Falco cherrug. NCBI lineage: Eukaryota > Metazoa > Chordata > Aves > Falconiformes > Falconidae > Falco > Falco cherrug. The sequence continues at coordinate 52,296,811 of NC_073699.1, read as the reverse complement.
ACACATCAGCATTTAGATGTGTCTCTGTTTATGGTTATCTGTTCTCCCTTTGTGCACTCCTAAGTCCTTGAATCATTGCCTTGCCAGCCCAGCAGTGTTTTTTCCTACCATGCCTCTAGACCATATTTCTGATGGGACACATTTTCCAGACTTGAACACCTTGACTTATGGAAAAAAGTGGTGTAAAAGATAGAGAATAGTTTTGAAGCTGAACATCGCATGAGAAGGATGATTTACAGGGCCGTATGGAGTCATGGGATTTGAAGTCCTCTGGAAACAACACAGACAAGACCAGTGATTCTCAGGGCACCTGGCCAGGCTGCAGAGACAGTTTCCTGACATGCTACTCTGGCAGTGACATGGCAAGAGTTTAGGACATCAAGGAGGCTGTGATGCCTTCCAAAAGCACATACAGGAACTGTCTCCCAGAACAGTGACCCGGTTTCCTCTCACACCAGCCTGGGCACTCAGCCCTGCATCTCTGTTGCCTGAGCATTCAGGTCACCAACAGCCCAGGTGAGAATTTTGCTCCTCTCCAGCTACTTGCCACCCTCATGTTACTGCTTCCCTCTGAGTCTTCCAAATGCTTCTTGACAACAGTCAAGAACCACCCCCACCCCCCGCTTGCTCCTATTTTCCTGACCAAATAAGCCCCAAATCCATATTCCATCACATATGTATTTACCACTCAGCTAACTTCTCTTTTTCAGCAGTGGAGGCTGTCCTTGGTCTCAGTCCCTTATGCCAATTATTCTGGTCCTCATCATATTTATCATCAAAATTATTTTCTAGGTTCCTTAACTAAAATTCTAGTTTATCAAGAGAAACCCATGTAGGATTATTGCATGTATGATTTGATGAGGAGGATACAAGTACAAAAAAATTACTGCTGTCTTCTTACAGCATCATGTTAATTTTCAGTAATGTTTTAAGAGCAATTTTATAGAAACAGAAATCAGTCTTACATTTTAGCATCATTCATTTCCTTGCTTTTGCACGCATTAGTTCAGTGATGACAAAGGTCCAAGTTATTTTTTTTCAGGAGCTTTCTTCCTTGTACCAAATTTATGATTTGATTTGTTTTAAAATTGTTTTGTTCTTTTAACTGGGAACAGCCAAAATGAATTTTGCTTCCTTTTCCCTTCTTAGATGAGCAGGAGTCTTAAGTGGCTATTTCTGGTTTCTGCCTTCACCAGTGCATTTTAGAGTTTTACGTGGTGGTCACATCCAAAATAGAAACAAGCAATCAACTGCACAAGTGCAAAGCACAAACCTCCCATGATCATTCCCAAGTGCAAAACAGTCAGAGTGGCACACCAAAGAGCAAGTGCTGCAGTAAATTCCTCATGATAAGGTAGGGTCACTTTTTCTCTGTTCCCATGCCGGTGACCCAGCATGAACCTCAGTAGTTTCATGGGTCAGAGAAGAATATCTGTGTTAAGAAATCTCAGAGGGAATCTGGAGAAAGACATCTCTCAAAAATTTCCCAAGATTTTGAGCAGAACCATAGATCATTGACAACTATAGGATGAAAAAAGACCTACAAAAAAACCCACACCCAAAACTCCAAACCCCAAATACATGAACCAGCCTTCTTATTTTTGCCAATTCAGCACCTGTAACATCCCTCAGAGGCATCAGACTGAACCACCACACAGTTTTGAGTGAACCGAAAAGTAAAAAGTGAAACAAAGGTCAGAGACCTCATGGGAATCTCCAGCTCTGTGGTACACATAGAGTTTCTCAGACTACAGAAAGTGAAACACAAGCGGAAGTAAAAGGGGTGAGAGCAAAGAAAGGAACGTAGAGATGTTCTAGAGAAAGAAAGAGGGTCTTACCCTGGCAGCTGCCACAAAACAGCCTCAAGATAGTGGACCACAGTTTGGCCATAACAGGGAAACCAACTAGTGGCTATGGAGGTTGCCCGGCAGCACAGGGGCATTATTGCTACTGTAAAGGATGTAATCTTCAACCAAATGTAATCAAAGCTGCCATCTCTTTGCCTCCCCTTACCTCTGGCATCTCTAAACTGAGACATATCACAAAACTTTGCAAGCCTAGATGCTACCAGTCCCTAGTACTCATTCTACCAGGAGAAGGCATTTGGCACTTGGCTCTCCCAGCCACCATATAGCTCAGTCTGACAGAGACCAAACTGCTCCCAAAGATGCCATGAATCTGATATAGACCTTCAATATATGGGTGATCCCCAACAAGAAAGGCTGCTCACCAAGACCCTAAGCCTTTCTAGAAAAAGTTCTTATCTTAAATTTATAATTTATAAATATATATTAAAATAATTTATAAACATATATAAATGTAATTTATAGTATAATAAACTAAATCCTTAACTACAACACTATATTCCTTCCACTTACTCCCTTCATTTCCCTCTTTGCAAAGTTCAAAATGGTCTTAAAAATGTGTTCATGCACCTTTGGTGATATGTGTTTTGATGCACATCAAGGACAGCAGTGTCTTATTTTATTTACTTGGCGAAGCCACATCTTGTTTACTGATTAAGCATCTTCTACTTTTTTCTTATCATCTGTTTCTAAAATTCACAACAAATCCATATAGATAATGAAGCTGCTAATTCTGAAAGGTGAAGCATTCGCACCAAGTACACAGTTTGAAATAAAAGAGTAAAATCTTATTGAGGGAAAAATTCTGGACAATACACAGAAAACTGTTCTGGGCCTGTTGGTGAAGGCTCTCACATAGATCATCCGCTCTGTGCTACAGGTAAACAACAATCAACATTCATGAAAGCACATGCTGGCTGCAAAATGGTCCCTCTGATCCATCATGCAGAGCCCCTCGCACCTGATGGACTGGTGTGCACTATTCTATTTTAACACTCGCGTGGACGTGCAAAGCACACAAAAGGAATGCTTCGCATCTTAAAATTTCCAAGCAGTATTTCAAAAACAGTGTGCTCCCTCTTCCTGGGAGGTATGCCAGGCATTTCAGATTGCGTGCTGCTGGCAGCTGCTGTTCAGGAGGCATCTTGAGGGCTGCTCAACCTGTCCTGAAAGTCTTCGAACCTCTGTTGAGCGACCTTGAGCTGTAGCCTTTGGTCTCAGTGTGTAGAGGGATGAAGCTGGGTTCGTTATCATTGATAATATACAGCTGTGGGCTGGCTTCAGGGGCGGCAGGTTGGCTGATGTAGGTAAGGTGCAGCTGTGGCTGGTTAAGTGGTTGGGCAGCCAAGGAAGATAGAGGAGGAAGAAACAGAGAAGAAAGAGCATGCGCCCTGGGTGAGGATGGATAGGGAGAATGCAGCAGAGGGACCGGCATGAAGAGTATGTTGGTATGAGCTGGTAAAAGACCTCGTTGCAGCTGGCTAGTTTGGAGAGTGCTGCAACATCAGTGCATATGAGGTTGCATTCTCACTGCAGGGCATAGCACTCAATTATAATTCCTAAAGAGAAAAGCTACCGTCGTGCTGCAGGCACTTCAATAATAATGACATAGGGTTATTTTTTTCTGTCCAAGGAAAGGTTTCCTTAGCCATGGTTGTAGAGGGCTAAGAAGACAAATGCTAATAGCATTCATCTTCAGACTAGTAACCATGTTGGAAAACTTCTTGGTTTTAGAGTGGGTTTATTTTAGTTTTCGTTAAGGAAAATAGAAAACAGTTTATGAATATTTACTCAGAGTCTTTCCCAAAAAGATTCACCAGATTGAGTTAGCGGAGAAATATTCCTTTTGTTTCTAAACTCAGTGGCTTGGTATGGAGACAAACAGTATGTGCTGAAAACAGGGAACAGCATTTTTGCAGAGGTGTGTTTGCTTTCCGTGGCTGGACAACCCTTATGATAGGCAGAGAAGATTCTTCTTCATGGCAGCATGCAACACAGCCACAGTAGTCCATTCAGCATCAATTCAGAGTCTTTGTAAAAGTAAATGAGCATGTAAATAAAAGTGATTTATTTGGTATAGCATACATTGATTGGCAAAGTTTTGCCAAGCTTCTCAAAGAAGCTAAGCCTCTTGAGAAGAGAGGAAGTGTCCTAATAAACTGTCACACACATGCACACACACACAGAGTTAAAATGTGGGAAATAAAAGACAGGAATAAACTGCCAGGGTCTGCAGCAAGAGGTTGATTACCAGATACTACTATGGAAATCTATGCTATGGCTTGTACCAGATGTTTACAAGTTACATAGCAAAAGGGCAGAGAGTGAAGTTGCAATGTCTGCAGATGGCACAGATGTTCAGAGTAAAGCTGACTGCAAAGATGTACGAAAAGGATTCTTGCTGTATTTTATTAATTGGTGGCAAAATAGCAGATGAAACTCAGTGTGAATACATACAATGTAACACACATGGGAAAAGTCATATGAATTATATGTACATAGTGATGGGAGAGAAGTTAGCTATTACCACTCAAGAAAGTGGACTCGGAGCAATTTTTGGTGGTAAAAAAAAGAAACAAATTGCATATCAAGCATTGTTAAGAAAGAAGCAGAGAAAAATAACAGTAAAAATTATCATACCACTGTAAAAATCTATCATCCATTCCCATCTTGAATACAGCAGATATTTCTGATCACCTGCTTTCACAAAGAGCACAGGAAGGAAGGAGAAAGATGTCAAAATGATAAATGCATACAGTGGCTCCCATATGATAGCAGACTGTGAGAATCTTCAGCTTCCAGACGGTTTGTGAAAGGTGAGCAGGGAACAGTCTTTCACTATTTTTCACAATTCAATAGTCAAAGGGCTTCAGGGATTTAATTTCAAAAAAAGGAAAATGAAGGGTTTTTTTCCATTTGGAATTGAATGATCAACCTTAATGGCACAGGTTAAAAGCATAAACAGTTTTAAAAAGGAATTACAAAGTTAAAACCAAACAGACATATTGATGTTATTAAGCAAGGTAGTCTGAATACAGTCTTCATCAGAAGAAAAATTCCTTATAAGGCCTTTTTCAACATATGTGCCCTATTTCAACATTTCAGATACACAGTACTGAGCTAGCCAGACCTTTGATGTGATCTACCACAGAAGTGCTTCTGTTTTTGCATTCCCGGATCCTGTAAAGAGCCATATCCAATGTGAAGTTTTTCAGAGATAAGTGACACTTCTTACTCTTTGCTTTCTTATTCTGCTGCTATGGAGTTTTCCCCAGTGCTCATCTCTAGAAGGCTTGAGCTAAAACTGAAATAGGACAGTTGAACCTGGGGGCAGGGGGTAGCTTGGATGAAGTTTGAGGTCCCTTCCAAACTTTTGATTTGGTAAGCTCCACTGCAGATAAGCTAGGAAATGCTGTCATTGTCTTCCCACTTCTCAGGAACAGGGTGCCTAGGAGAAGTATGTCCTATCATTATTTTGTCCTTAGCCACAATTTCACAGTCAGACAGAAATGAAATCTTATGGCAAAAGACAAATCATGGTATTTTTACAGTTATATGAGAGGACATGAAAAATGCAGATTTACAGTGTCCACCAACAAAACATGCTGCACATGTTGCAGTGGCACAGTCCCAAATTGCACTGTTGTCCCCCATCGGCCCCAAGGAGCACAAAATTCTAGTTCACAGCACTAAGGGAGTAATCACCACCACAACAAAACAATTATTTACAGCAAGATGAAAGCCCACTCCTTCTTTACTTATTCCAGAGCAGATAATGTGAAGCAGTTAAAGAGAAGCATGTAATTTCTGTGGAAATTCTCTCATGTGGAGAAATTCTGAGTGTGAAATTAACCTGTGGGGTTTTTTTAATTCCAAAATTTTCCTTTCTGAAAGTCTGCCATGAAGCTTATGGCTATCTAGCTGCTTTTATTATCATCATACAGTTAGGATAATACTGTAGAGTCAAATTAGAGATCCCCATTAGGGAAGATATCCCCTACATAGGTGCCAGGACTGTACAAACCCAGGGTCTATACTGTGCTAAACTTGTAAGCTAGGAAGACGTGAGGCAGATGTTTTTATCCAGGATGGCAAATCTAGTCCAGTCTTCAAAGACAGACATATCATACCGCAGAAAAAGGGGACAATCTACAAAAAAGCCATCAAATTACTGCAGGGGAGTTTCTAAACGTTCTTCTGCATGAATGAAGTGATAATGCTCTTGCTATTTGCCCTCGTATCCCAGTAGCCGTTGTGGCTGCTAACTACATTGTGTTCTTCATTAAAATGGCACCCCTTTGCTAAAATCTTTGCTGGGTTAGTGGGTCAGATGATCAACATTTGGTGGGATTAATCACTCCAGAGTATTCAAAAGCATCTTCAGTATTGCCCAAGGACTCTGTTTTGGGATAGAAAAGCAAGAGACAGGGAGAAAGATTTTGTGGAATCCAAGCTGGAGATTGTCTCTCTGCTGGCATTATCTGAGCTGCTCTGTTATAAACCCAGAGTACATGGCTAAAGTTACTTACCTCCATACCATTATGTTCACGTCCCTCAGGTGACATGACCGTATATATTCATGCCAATAATGCCAACTCAACAAGCCGCCCCGTAACTGAAAGCACAAACCCCCTCTTATTTACCAGTGGGCTCCATTTTACTGCCTGAAATCCACAAGGTAATATAATAGCTGCTGATTTACTGTAAACAAAACAGCTTAAAAGTGGTTAATCTGATGAATGTGGTACAAACCCAAATAACCTTTTTGCCAGCTGTTTACTGCACTTACAGTTACTTAAAGTAATAGCTGATAGGAAAGATTGGATAGCTAAAGAACAGGAAACCAAAATTGATTTAAGCATGCATCTTTATACAGTAGATGAGTGCATAGATACAGTGTCACTACTCTTAGGCTGAGAGCACTGGCAGCAGCATTCTTCTGGCCCCAGCTTTGTCACCTGAAGATGTTATTGTGGCTCCCTATGTGTAACCACTCACTGTCACGAGGGTCCCATCCAGCCTGGCGCCAGGCACAGTCAAATACGTGAGCATTTCTCAGTCGGTTTTTATGTAACATCACCAAGGTTAGCACCGTCCAGCTTCAAAACAGCTGCACGTAGGTGCCTTTGCACGGGTGAGTCTGAGGAGCCCTTTTGCTAGCTTTGCTGTCAGGTGGAAACCTCCAGCACAGGAGTAGTGGTGTCTTGGTGAAAGGAGTCACCTGCAAAGGCCGTGTCCTCAAATCCTGTGGCCTCCGAAAGACGCTGCAGTAGCACACTACCTTCATTTAGGTACGAAGGTGTTTAGGAGCAAGCAAGCATGACCAAACAGGTGCATCACGTCAGTGCACAAACTGGCCAAATCCCTGAAAAACTGTGCGTGCACAAGAAGATGATTCTCACAGCTTTCTATGAGGTCTGCCTTTTCTGCCAAGTCTGTCACTCTCCGTTATTCATGATTTAAGTCAGCAGTGTTTATTCAATTACAAAAGCACTGGAGGGGGTGAGGAAGGGTATGCTTTGCATGAACACTAAATGCAATCTACCTGTACTCAAGAATTAACATTCATATGTAAGCAGGTCAGTCTTTAAATCAATTTTGTTAGTCTGTTTGAGTTCTGACACTTTAGAAAGTACCTTATTTGTGTTAGACTGCTGCAGACTCTAACAGTTACATTTTTAATGGAGAGATCACAGAGCAATGTGACTTAATGTTCTGAAATCTATGCTCCCATGTAGTTCGACTTATTCAAGTAAGCCACGCTAAGGTTTTGTCTTTGTGTTAATATGATTCTAATAAGAGGTGGACTAATACTAGCTTAGGCCTAATGTTATTAAAGCCTGTTATTTCTTTGCTTTTCCTATTACCAAATTTGTAACTCACGCTGGGTAGTAACCACAGTGCCTGCTGGGAGACTTTTTTAAGTAGGTTTTCTTTGCTTTCTCATTTTTGCTTTCTCATAATTGAACGAGGTGGGGCTGAATCTGCCAGACAGTTTTGAAAGGCTTTTTGTAAGAATGTTATGAGCTACCACCTCATGTTTAGAGCTGTGATTGCTTTTGAAAAGGACTTTCTTTTCAAAAGAGGTCTCATCTTGTCAAATATTGGAAAAGTTTACTTGTTTTCTTGAAATACAATTATCCCTGCAGTCTTAGAAGTGGTAATGGTGAAAAGGCTAAGTGAAGCTGAAATCATTTATATCATTTATGTCAATTGATCAGCTGAGACGAAGAGTCTCAGCCTTATTTTACCACATCAGAGTATTGAAACTACCGTGCCCAAATTCTGTTGTGATTTCTGGTGGGTTGTTATGTACTCATTTGTTAAGGTTACTCAAGCTGTTTGTTGTCTGTAAGGCTCTGGTTCCATGTTATTAATATTGGACCACTACAGCACTTGGGAAAAGAAAGCTGATCAGGATCAGGAAGGAAATTACATTTCTGCCCCGTTAGCTGGAGCACCCAAAATAAGACTCACGCTGATGACGCTTTATACTGCCTCTCTGAGTTATTCCTCACCCAGTACCAGCACTAAGAGGACAGTAAATACCTGATCTGGCATACAGTCTGTGAAAACAAAGTTATCCCTTCAAAATTTCTAGAACAAATCTGAAGCAGCCAGGCAAATTGTACTACTTCAGTGCCTTTCATCATCCAGCTGCAGCACTTCAGTTCCCCATTGCTAGGTACCTAAAGCCTTGCGTGATTTCACAACTTAAGACAATTAGTCCCCAATTCTTTACAATCCATCTGCGTTACTATTAAACTGATAAACTGTGAAGTCTTACCCTGTGCGTACAATCTGTGTCCTTCAGAGCAGCTCAGCTGAGGCCCCAGGGAGGCTGCCCAGCAGCAGGCTGTCCATGCTCCTGCTGTGCAGTACAAGCTGTGTGTCCTCCCCAACTCACTGCTGCTGGACCTGACCCTGGCTGCTGTGGAAGTGTGAATAATATAGGAGTCTGCAGATAAGAAGGGCTTTGTAAATAACATAAGGCCACTGCTGGTTGTGATAATGTTCTCCCAGTAGAAGCAAAACTGTGTACCACAGGTCTGGTATCTCAAGTGGTATCTCTCTGTTGAGACATGACAATATTAGGGGTTGTTTTATAAGTTTTAGCAAACAAGTTTAAATATTAGCTAAAAAACCTGGGTCTTACTTTCATATCATCACTGGGACTGGTAAAAGCAGATATCTCACTGGTGACACTGTTTTCTAGCTGAACACACCAGATATCACTGGACTGCTACAAAACTCATTACCAGTCATGTTTGAACTGATGGCTTAGATAGCCAACACATCTGGAGCTTAGTAATGCATAATTATAACAGTGGCTGAAGATATCTTTCTCCTGTTGCATGGTGCTAAGTGTCCATGGTGTCTTCTCCACACAAGAGGCAGTAGTCCCTGTAGAGCATAGCCTCACCTATTCAGTCTGTCCCAAAACTGTTCAGGAAAAGGAACCCCGATCCAGCTGGAAGGCTGTCAGCACAGTTTAATCACCGCTACTTGCTCCCTTACCACTAAATGGGATTCTCTCTTTAGTTCTCCCCCCTGTCAACAACGCACAGAGTAATTATCGTTCTACTTTAGTGTCCTGTGAACACCTGAGGGCTGAAATGAAATGTATTTTTTATTGCCTCAAAAATATGCACAGATTGGTGGACAATTTTTCATGAATATGTGTTTTTTTCTTTCTTCTATTGCTATCTCCCAAGTTTTTTGTTGACATTATTTGCTGATTGTACTTTGGGGCCTGCTTTTAACACCATTACATGGCCAGGACAGGTGCTAGGACAAGTTCAGGGAAGATTTTCCTGTAAATGATCTCACTGCCGTATAAACACCCAGATGATATCATCTCAGCAGCATGGATGCCACAGTGAAAGACCTTTTACAATCTAGACACTATCAATGCTGTACATAAACCTTTGACATCCACACGTATGCTGCTAATTCTTCACCACCCAGGCACTGTGAGGTTAGGAAACTTCAGAAAATGGAAGAATCCAACCCCTATGTCTTTGGCTGATAACAATGGAGATAATACTGCTGCTTCCAAATCTAACCTTTACTATAGCAGGTCCAGCTCAGCAGTCTAGGCAACATCTCCACCATTCCTCCTTTTTCAAGAGCAACGTATTAGCCCCCATAGCAGGGCAAGTGAATGAAGCTGGCTCAGCTCTAGAACAAGGATAACCATCCTTTCACAGGCCTCCAGCCAAGCCAATTAAGACCTGTAGTAGCTGGCAGTACAAGGAATGAACATCTGAGTGGCTGCAGAACATGCAGCTAGATTCTAGCAAAGTTTGTTCACTTGGCCCAGTAGTGCATAAACATGGCTATTGTCATTCTAGAGAGAAGCTGGCTCTGGGCGCAATCCACTAATGTGTATATTTGTCCCCACTTTTCCACTAATGAACTCTTGAACAATAGTAAAGGAAGAATAGAGGGGTCTTGGAACACAGTACCTGGAAAACTGTGTAATCTAGTAAGGGAGAGCTGAGTGTTGGCAGTAAATGAAGAGTTTCAAGGTGCAACATTTTGAGGGGGGTTCATTGGGTGATAGTGTAAATCCAAAATTTCAGGTGTGATTTCACTGAATAGAAAAATATCATCCGAAAGGAAAAGAAGAAAAGGGAGTGGAGGTAGATATGCTGACTTGCAAAAAATACAAAGGGGAGAGTGTGAGAAGAGTCCACAGGGGGCTCTCTTCTTGTACCAATCTTTGATCTTCTTTCTGCCTGCTAGAAGACATGAAAAGGTTAAAACGCTACTATCAAGGAATAAACATTTTGTGTATTTGCTTCTCATGCTGCTCCCCTGCTATCAGATATCCTATTTGATTTGTTGTTGCTAATTCCTTAAAGTGCAATTATTATTTGACTTTATTTTGTACTTTGTAATTTCTGTTCAATTCTCAGAAAAGTAGCCTATGACTGGCAGTTGAATGTTACACAGCTTTCTGGACTACATTATAATTTGAGCAAAATCTGCCTTTGGGGAAAATTCTTCCCCACAGGATGAAAGAAAAAGAATGATATTTACCATAATTTGCCACTGGACTGGTACAGCGTTCAACAGAATACATGCACTGTATACTAAGTATTTGAACTAGTTGCTGGGTAATTGAAAAAAAAAAAAAAAGGGATATCATAAGCATTTTTTAAACAGAACTCTAACATCCTTCAATTTAGTTAGCTTTTCAAATGCTTCTGTCCCGCAAACTGAATAGCTCAACAGAAGTCTTGCAGATGGAAGGCACAGATACAAATACAGAAGAGATATAAAAAATAATGTATTTGATTCATAGTCTCTTCCTACTTCTTTGCCTTCCTGTAGCTTGAGAAACACTTCGCTGGGTGAAGTTCTACAGTTCTTTATTTTGGAGAAATCAGGGCCTTCCCATTGCCTTCATAAATCAAGGAAGTGAAGAAATCCTATTACTTTTCTTCCATGTACAGCCAGATGATGGAGTCTCCACTTGTCTGAGTGTTATGACTAGAGTCACCAGTATTATCCATAAAAAGTTGCTCTTTGAGATGAGCCTGAAGACCGGTTCTCTTCTGTGGCCAAGCCGGTGTGTGCTTGGTGTCACACAGCAAAGCAGGAGAGGCTGGAATCGCTGCTCTCCGCCGAAGCTGCAGAGGGCGGCTGGAGCTATTCACTGGGCTAATACTGACCAGCTCCTGTGTGACTAGGTGTTAACCTCTGTGCTTGCTCCTTCTGCTGGCAGGCATCAATGAGAACCAGTCCCAGAGCTCTCTTTTTCTGTTTCTGTCTCTGTTTCACAAGAGGAAATAGGAAATGCTGTGCACCTCAGCTGACCTTAACTTTGTAAGATACTGAATGTATCCTGTGCCGTTCACCCCATTCTGTCGTAATTTTAATGCCATTTGTTAGAGAAAATAGAGCCGCCTTTCCACTACCAACTGTACCACACACTGGCACTAGCACTGGATGGGGAATACCCTAACCATGACTCAGAGCAGATGTCACTATCCAGTCTTTCCCCCAGTCAACAGTTCTGTGTTTCTATCAGAAGCAATCTCTTCATAAAATTAAACGCACTTTGTTCAGTCACCGAGACAACTGCTGTCCAAAGCCAAATAGTTGTTGATACTAGACTCTGATATCTTGCTGCTGTTCTCTTTCTTTCACAGTTTCAGGGTTCAGATGACTTTTATCTTAAGTACTTTATGATTGTAATGGACACAAACGTTGGTTAGAAGATTGGATAAGTAGATCTACAGCAGCATTTACCACCTGCACTTAGCCGGAGTTGTCTTTCAAGACAGTCAAGAAGGTCAGAATGAAGGAAGAGAAGCAGAAGACTGAAGAGGCAGAGGCAGGGTTGAAGGTAGCCCCAAGGTACCACCCCCAGGCTGTGTAACTGTTTGGGGTGGAGGTTTGCTGTGGGGCTAGGAGAAGAGACATGAGAAGAGGAAGCTGAGATGAGAGCTGGGCTCCAAAAGAGCCAGCACCTTGTCTGTCCTTTTTGCTCATGTCTGCACAGCCCTCTCTGCCAGCCTCTGTTGTCAGGGTTAGAGAAAAGGTGCAGGGCAGAGCCCAGGTTCCTGCAGGATTTTGAGTAACCTTTGGAGCTAACTGCAGGCTTCTGCTTAGAAGGGACTGGTCATTCCTCCTCTGCAGAGCCCCCGTGGCCACCTTACCCCACCCCCAAACCCCACCCCATGAGGCTGGGAGAAGCTCAAGCCTGAGCTCTGGGCTCTTTCCAGCCACTCTCACATTACTACTTCTTCCCAGTCAATCAGCTTTGTCCCAAGAAGCTGGGTTCTGCTGTGCACCCTCTCCTGAAGACCAGCCCCAGCCCTCCCAGAGCGCTCTAGGGCTAGGTTTAGCTGTGCCCCAGACAATAAATTCCTCGGCAGAGAACTCTTTGCAGCCCTCATCTTCCTTTGGTAGCTGCCTGCCCACCCCACCTCAACTATGACTCTGCTGCTCCTTTTCTTCTCTTACCCTAACCTGAACTCTAACCCATCACAGCCCCAGCCTGGCTTCCCCCACAGCAGTAGGTATCTCTGTGCTTTCCTCTGCCTGAACCTGGAACCTAAAACCCTAACCCCAACCCCAGAGTCACCCTTCAGCCGGGCACCCAGCCATGGCTCAGACTACCGCAAAGGAGAATTGATTTTGCAGCTCTCAGTTTCTGTCCCTAAATTAAAGTCTTTCTCATTCCCTATACCTACTCACAGGTAAGCTTTCCAACGCTTTCCCATCTGAAACTTTCCCAGGAGACAAGAAAGGGTAAAAATTAAATTTAGAGTAAGAACAAGGCTTCATACTGACCCAAGAGTGCAGATCCTCTGGGCTTGTCCCTAGCCCAGTACTCTACATGACTGCCTGGACAGCTCAAACCTCTGCAGAGGTCTCCAGAGACCTCAAGTATCTCTTAGTACACGTACTTGGTCTCCAAAACCAAACAGCTGGTAATAGAAAAAGGAGAAACCAACAAGTGAATGAATAAGCAGCATCTCATTGCAGGTTGCTTGATAGCACAGTATTTCTTCTACTCTAAAGTCAAAGACTCTGGGAATACAAGGAGGCAAAATGCTAGAACAGAATGTACATGGCAAAAATAAGTTATGTCCTTTCTGATGCTATTTCCAGAGCTGCAAAACAGTACTCTAGAGATGCTGTAGGCCAGATCCTCAGCTGCTACAACCTGAGCGAGTCCTGCACCGAGCCCAGCTGTGCTGAGCAGGGTGAGCTGCCCTCCCTGTGCGCAGCCAGCACCGTGCCATTCTGCACGGCAGCAGCCAGCGTGAATTACACGAGTGCAAAAGCAAATGTTCATACTATTTCTTGTCACACAGGGAATTGGATCAAGATTTCATTTTAGATGGACTCAGTCCACAAATACCAATGAAAAAAAGCCAATGACATATATCATCAGGCTGATAAATGTTTTTGCACTGTGCATACCAGTAATACATAAAGAAGCCCAAACCTTCAATTTCATACAGACCTGAGTAGCTTTTTTTCACCCGAGTAAAGGTAACTTAATTGTACAAAGAAATTTGTGAAGATTCTTAGGGCTGATCCCTTTAGTAGAAGAAACTGTGCCATAACAAAATATTATGGTGTATGGCTTTTTGGTTCTGTACACCGCTATCTTGCAAGAGCTCAGAACTAATTGACTGGTATTGACTACACACTTTAATACTGAACTGCAGAATTAGATTATTAAGACTACATGCTTTAATACTGAACTGCAGAATTAGATTATTAAGAACTATGTTATCTCTCGTGATTTAAGCTGTTAGACAAAAATCTCAGATACATAAGGTTGGAAGAAACACGCAAGTCCTATCTCCTTTGAGAAAGAATCAACTCTGTGTAGCATATTCCTGAAAGAAGTTTGACTGTCTTGTTCTTCTAAAATGTTGACAATGGGAATTCTTGAAGAAACCTGTTCAAATGCTGAGGAAATGATGATCTAACATGTGTCTCTCTTGCTGCAAATCAATTCTCATTTTAGCATGGAGAAGGCTTGATTTTCTCTACAAGTCTTTTACATAGGTGAAGAATGCTACCAGGTAATTGCTCAGTTTCTATTTTTTCTCGATTAAATGAATTCCATTGCTCTTTTTCCTCTTCTCTAGTCATTCTTGATTTATTTTTTTATTATAGTATTGTGGGCACATAACTGTAGTAATTAGTGCTGAGTAGCACAGAGTAATTATCCTTACATTCACCAGAATTACATTTGTTCAGCTGATGCAGCAGTGAAGTCGTTGCAGGAGTGAGTGTGTTTTCAGCAGTATTATACTGCTGACTCGTCCGCAGTTCATGACTGACTGTGGGACCCAGAGCCTTGCCTCCAGCACCACTGCCTAGCCAGCTGTTCTCCACTTTGCACCTCTGCATTTGACTTCTCCTCCTTGGGAGGGGTCCTTTGCATTCTTTATTGAATTTCATCTTATTGATTTCAGAGCATTTCACCAGGGCAGCAAGATTATTTTAAATTCTAATCCTGTTCGCCAAAGTGCTCACAAACCCTTCCATCTTGATGTCATCCACAAATTTACTCTCTATACAAATCATTACTCTCATCCAAGTCATTAATGAAAACATTGAGTAAAACTGACCCCAGACAAACCCTTGTGGGACCTCACTTCAACATTCTCTTGGTTTGACAGTGAATCATTGATAATTACTCTGGACAAGTGGTATTTCAAGCACTTGTGCACCTACCAGACTGCAGAGTGATTTTAGCCTGGCCTCATGGTTTGTTTTAGTTCAGCACATAACATCATGTGGGACTACATCAAAAGCTTTTAAAAAGCCTTGCTCACATCTGATGCTTACCATACACCAGCTAGGTCAGGGATGCCCAGTGTACACAGCTTACAGACTCTACCTTCCAAGTCAATTCATGCAGCCCATACCCAACTGCCAGGCATCTGCCTTACCTATGTAGGCAGCAAATTACCTTGTCCTAACAACACAGCAGCAGGGTTTCAGCTGACCACCTTCCCTCAGACACAGTCAGAGGGTATGGAGGGATTAACTTGTACGCAGGATCTTTGCAGCTCTTGCCCAGTAAATCCAGCACCCACAGAAAGGGATGGACTTCCGCAGACATGAAGTGTTTTGTGGGTGCAGAGTTTCCATAACAGAAGGGGAAAGAAAGGCACCTCCTGAATGCTTCCCAGAGTTATCATATCATCAGCAGCAATAGGGGTAGGTGCCTATGGCACTAGGCTGCTTGTCCTAAAGAAGAGATTAGATCCATTTAACAGTATTTGTTCTTCAAAAGTCTTTGTTGCCTGACTGTATTCTACATGTTTAGAAGCAAACTGTATTTGTTGTAAAATGTTTCTCAATGACAGTCCTAGCCTCACTCCCCTGAAAGTCCCTATTTTCTTCATTTCCCCCTTTTTAATGACAGGTACTATGTTTATCCACTGGGATTTTTCTTCTAGCAGAAATTCTACATTTCTTAAATTCTACATTTCTTAAACATTTAGAATGTAGTCTGTCCTTGAGTTTGGACTTCTCTACACACCTGTTAAAATAAAGCATGATAAGTTTCTGGGTACCAGCACCTTGTTTGTGACTAAAATCCATTGAATATGTCAATCTTGGTGTCACCTGCTTCTCTTCTCGTTCTGCACTAAGTTCTGCACCTTCCCCCATTTCTAACATCCTTTCAAATTTGTCATTACAATTTGTCCCTTGTGACTCATTTTGTCCCTTTCTGCATCCTCCTTGGTCAGGCCCCCTTTGTCCCTGTATCCCTTTCTGTACAGCTGCTTTTGTGTGATCCCGGTGCTGTTTGCAAGGTGAACTGGGAAGTGCAGAAGGATATTTCTATGGTCCAGGGCTCATTGCGGTCACAAGGG
Organism: Falco cherrug; assembly: GCF_023634085.1. Taxonomy (NCBI): domain Eukaryota; kingdom Metazoa; phylum Chordata; class Aves; order Falconiformes; family Falconidae; genus Falco; species Falco cherrug. Next base: position 52,280,580 of record NC_073699.1, on the reverse strand, counting down.
CAGAAGGGAGGCTGTGCGGTCACACAGTAGCTCCCTGTCAGGCAATATGGTGTGTATACAACTGACAAAGCACCTTTGGCTTCTCTAGAGTAGTAGAGCCAACATTCATGGACATGTTATCCTCTCAAGATCATACAGCTTTATATTCACATCCTGTATGTGCCCATGTTTGAAGCGTGGGACTCTCTTCTTTCAAGTGTCTGCTTCTATAAACTTTCCTTATAACTATTTTAGATGGAGGGTGTGGATATACCTAGTTACCATAAGGATAGCTCCCATTTTTCCTTTGCAGATCTTAAGGCATTTACAAGGGACCCCTCCTTTTCCTTCTGCAGGTGGAAGAATGGAAAGGCAAGGGCTGTGCCCAGGGCAACACTGGGCTCAGGCTGGGCTGGCAAGGGAAACCCCGTTGCCGAATCCCCACCCTATGTTCCTGCAGCAGCATCACATTATCTCCACAGATACACCACTGACTTCCTCAATATTTGTAAAGGTCTTGATGATACACATGTTAAACTTCACTTTCCATTTTAAAATGCTGCATACTATTTAGCTGTTTGGCACAGACAGCAGTGATGTGCTAATAAATTAAAGTCTCTGTAAAGCACTACATTGTTCCAAAGTACCGTTACAATATCCAGCTTCCAAACTCTTTAAAGTTAAAGCTTTTGCATTTGCAAGATGTAGAGCACAGCAGCACAGTAATACACTATATACTACATTAATGCAAATAACAGTCATAAACTTGCATATATCAGCTGACGATAATTGTGTAGCATAAAGTTTTCACTCTCTCATGAGTGCCACTGCTAGAGTGTATTATTTATTGAAGGAAAAAAACTTAGAGGGAATTAAATCTTCTACTGTTGTAACTGGCGACCTTTACAGTTTCATCCTCTCAGACAACCTGAAATCTGTTTGTTTGAAAGAATAGCATTTGGTGAAAAATCACTCTGCTTCCTTGCAGCCTCCTGTGGTATGCATTTGTCCGCCTTTCTAAAACAGTTGTGCTCCTCTCAGATTCCCTTCAAGCCCATTATTTTCTCTGGTAGACAGACTAGACTCGTACGGAGAGGGTGGGAACACATCAGAGCTCAGCTGAAAAGCAGTCACACCATGGCAGCATCAAACCAAGGGAAGGCAGATGTCTCCTGGTTTCACCAGTGCCAAGTAATGGCTAGTAACAATTGCCACTAAAAAGGTTTTAAACTCCCCTTGGAGTAGGTAAGCAATACTCCCAGAAGGTGCTTTAGAAGTGTTAGATGTGAATAGTCCCCTCATTTTGCAAGCAAATAAACGTCTGTTGCAATGTATTTCTGGTACAGCGTGACCTCTCTGGGACTACCATCCTATTCTGAATAAAATTCACACAGTTTCCACAAAGCTACTAATTTAGTAACAGACTTAGTCACAATTTTAACTTCCAGGTCATTAAGAAAGCTCAGAGTTACACACATAATTTGATGCTGAGTAGTCAACACCATTTCCTTCTTCTAAGGAGTGAATAAATAAAATTATTAATGAAAAAATTACAATAATACAGCGTACAAAGTGTTTTGTAGTTTTCTGCCAGCATATTTCCCACTAAATTATTTTATTTCTATGTACTAGAAATCCTGTTTCTCTCTGTGACATCTCAGTGTTAAGCACGGCATTTTTCCAGAGTGCAGTATGAACTTTATTCTCTGTCCTGTAATGAGTCAAGGCAATGACTAACATACAGTGTCCGTATTTTTACTATTATTATCTGTATTCTGGCATTTCCGACAAGTCAAATATCATAGTAATGATGATGTATCCAACAGTCCAGTTTGGATAATATACCCAAATGGAACATATTAAGTTTATTATTTGATTTCACAGGCACTTAATCATACAAAAGGATGCCTGCTTGGCACAGTGATAGATGAACTAGGGAAAGATTAGATTTGTTAACAGTGACATTAAGATCAGCACTGTCTAGTGTGATTCCTGCTCTCCTCACACTCTCTTAGATGTAGGAGGTGTGATCTTCTCTCATTTTTCAGCAGCGGGCGGAGCAGGGAGATGTCAAATTAGGAACTCCAGAAGCTGACACCAAATGGTGGGAGAGCTGCTTGGTCAAAACGTGTCGTTCTCATGTCTGTCATCTTCAATGTTAGAGAACCATTTCTGTTACCCAAGAGGAAATTGGCTACGTATGGAAAACTTGAGAGGGCTGTTACAGAGCTCATAGCTTTTAATGTTATTATTAAACGTAAAATGCAGGAAAGCTAGTAAAGGGTTTGTAAACTCCCTTATGAATTGCTGGCTGGAAAGAAGAGCTGGACAATGAGTGATAGGACAGCTTGCTTAGATGGTGCAGCAGAAAGGTCAGGAGTGCAGGAACTACTTTGAACTTCAAACAAAACCACAGCTGGTCACACTCTTGTGCGTGGAGGGAACAAGCCAAGCCACACAGTACAGGTGCAAATTAGGCTCCTGTGTTTTTTCTGGATGAGACATCTTACAAAACTCAAGGTGAAATATAATAGGGCAGCAAAGGAAGAACCTGTTGTTACGTTTGCCCTAGAATGACGTTTTTAGTTTAAATGACTCCCAGTCATTCTTGTTTTCCAGCCTTGTGATCTGGAGCTTGACCTTGCACCTGGCTAGAATGAACCTTTAATTTGATTAATGCTTGCACTTGACTAGAGTTGATGACAAACCCAGGTGAAGCTAACAAACTTCAGAGTATTTTCTATCTTGTGACATTATTCAAATGCTTCCCCATAAAGGGACATGAAGAGGCAGCTCCTAGAGGAACTGCTCTAGATCTGTATAAAGGATCAGCAAATGGAGTGTGTTGCTTTGCAGGTACAAGAAGGGACAAAAGTTTTCAGGTGTGTGATTGCAGAGAGAAGCCTGCTCTGGTAGACACAAGCAATGCCTCTCCTGCAAGGAAAAGATGTCTGAAATAGATCTTAGAGTTGCAGGCGGCAACCCTCAGACTGCCCCGTAACAAATCTGCATTTGCATTTGTACCATCAGCATCTCCATGAGACTGGCTAAGAAGCTGGATTTTTTTAGCAGAGCCTTTCACTTTTGGTTTGGTTTTCATTCATTTCAAGCAAACCAAATAATCACATTGCTTTCCTACAAACTGGACATTTGAGGAAAACTCTTAGAATACATTGATGTACGGTGCACCCTGAACAAAATAACTCCTTATGTGGCAGCAGCTCCATCATGCAGGCACACACGTCTGTTAGCAGTCCCAAGACTGCTAACCACACCTAGAGGAGCATAAAGCCCTAATGTCCTGCTTCTGCTGTGCTCTGCCAGGAATCAAAGCACTTCTCTATGGGAATTCTGCCTTCTAGGCAATGCCAGTTTGTTGAAAAGCAGTCTGCTAACTCTGGTCTTGATCCCCCTTGAAAAGATTACCTCTCCTGCCACGCAAAGACCATCACAGCTGGGTCTGTGAGCCATAGAATCGGGCATCCTTTGGCCACTTAGCCTTGGAAGGGCATGTTGTAGCAAATGAAAGATTATGGTTTATTGTGGTGGAACTGCCCATAAGTGCAAATAATTTAGTGCCATGTTAAAACAGTGATGAGTTTAGTCCATAATTTCAAGAAATGAAGCGACACTCCCTGACAAAGCCTCAGAAGCTATAATTTACAGCAGCTTTTCCTGGGTTAGCAGCCCAGAAAGCTATGAACATCCTCAGCCCCGTTAATGTCTTAACTGGATCCCTACTGAGCATCATGGTCTGCTGGCATATTCTCTGGTGAGCTGGAAACAGAGATTTTAAGGACAGATTCTCCTGTGGTCTGATCCTCTTCATGTGTCACTCTTCCTTTCCAGTAATGTTACTGTCGTTTAAATGTCTCTGTTGAAAGGCAAGTCTTCCCTTACCTCGTCACTACAGTGACAGAATCCCTTGCTGCAGGCTCACTCACTTCATCCTCTGTGATGCTGCCTTTCCCCTGCATTTTTCTACTATACTCTGGTAATAATAATCAGCTTCCACAACTGATACACTCTGCAGGTACACAGACTTCCCTGCCGGCTTTCCATCACCCACTGCGCTTCATTTCAAGCTCCCATTTCAATCCCCTTGTTCTCCCCGACCTCACACCTTACTTCAGCAGCTGTGTCACCTTATCCACTCCATCCCTACCACACTCCTGGTGTGTCTTACCAAGACAGAGGATACCATTGGGCCACTCTGTAGTAGCTACTACACCTCAATCGCATTCTCATCCTCTTCTCACTGCTTCTTCCCACTATGTCAGCAGCATGAGGGGGGCAGTTACTGCAAGTGGTGTAACAAGGCATCGGTGTGAGAATGCAGTGTTGCCTGCACAATGCCTTTCTCCTGTGCTCAACCCCTCACACTGCTTTTTAAATGAGGATTATCACGTTCTTAAGTACTTGCACGCAGCTGGGTAATGCAGTGCCCTAGCTATCTTAACAAGGCACACTGGGGCCTCCAGCATGATCAGACCTCCCCCCTTTTCACTTTTCTGCTTCTCCAGACAAATCTGGGATCTCCTCCTGTTGCCTTCCAACTAGTCAAAGCATCAGTCCTGACACAGGACTGATGTTGTAGTGCGCCTCAAAAGCCTTCAGTCCTCCTGACACCATGTGATGAGCAGGATCCAGACCCTTAAGCGTTACCTGAGCTCAAGGTTAAGTATTGTAGCTAAACAGTTATACATACAGTTAGTTGTCTCCGTGAGCGGGTTGGAAAATCTGTGAAAGCTGAAGAGAAACCCCCCCCCCCCCAACTCCCAAATATCATTGTTTTAAAGACTGTACATCGCATTTCTAATGCGGATAGCTCTGTTTTATTTTCAGGTAATACATGATGGAGGAAAGAAAACATGGGGCTGCTTTTCTGAAAGGTTCCCAATTTTCTCCTCGGGTACCTGCGCGTTACAGCTCTATGGTTAATCCCGACGGTTTACGCGACCAGCGAGGGGAACCCCCCCTCCCCCCCCCAGGCGGGTCAGAGAACTTCAGCAGCAGAGACAGTTCGATTCCTTCGCCAAGCCTGAACGTGCTGGTTTCGAGACCGGCAGAAGCTCTCGCTGCTCATCCCTTTCCGAGCCGGACGCGCTGGGAAGGCGCCCACACACTCGCGCGCCAGCCTCGCGGCCGTGCCCGCGCCGAGCGCCCGCAGCGCCGCGCGCCCCGCACAGCCCCCCCCCGCCCCCCGCACGGCCCCCGGCCGGGGGAGCGGCCGGCTCCGGCCGCGGCTTGGACACAACGTGCGTTCCCCGGTACGTCATCGCGCCGCGTGTGGCGGTGCGAAAGCGGCGGTCTGCCCGGCGCCCTGCGGCCTCGGGAACCGGGGACCGGGCGCGGAAGGTTCCCCCCCCGCCAGGGCACACGGCTGGGCGGCGCACCACCCGCGGGGACGGTGCCGCCCGGCCCGAACGCACCCGCTGCAGCACGGCCGGAGCCACCGCGCGCCCCGTGCCGCTTTCACACCGCCGGAGGGCCGCAACCAGCCGGTACCCCCCCGCCCGGCCCCAGGGGAGGCGCCGCCGCGTCGCGCCCCCCTTCCCCGCTCCGTCCCGCCCCGCGCCGGGAGAAGCGCCCGCCCCGCCCCGCCCCTCCCCGGGAGAAGGGGATGACATCATCCCTCCCCACCCGCCCGCCGCGCCGCTCCCCCGGCCCGCCCGCCGCCCCGGGACCGAGGGGGGCTCGCGCCCGCACCCCCGGGCAGAGCCGCGCCCCAGCGGGGGGCTCGGGGGGGCTGGCGGCGCCCCCCGGCCCCGGCCCGCCGCCCGCCGCCCGGCCTCGCCCCTGCCCCACGCCCCACTACGTCATCCCTCCCGCCGCCCCCTCTCCCCCGCGCGAGCGGCGGTGCTGGCGGGGAAGCGTCCCCCGAGGGGAGCGCCGGGCCGGGCAGAGGCTTCGCGGCGGCTTCAGCCGGCGAAGGGCGCAGGCGCAGAAGCGCCGCGCCGGCGCGGTGTGGCGGGCGCGCATGCGCAGCGGGGGGGGGGTCGGGCGCGGCGGGCGGGCGGCGGGGCAGCTCCTGCGCTGACACCTGCAGCATGTGCCAGGAGCTGCAGCGGCAGCGGCCGCCTCTGCCTCTGCGCGGCGCGGCCGCCCCGCTCCGGCGCCGTGCGCGGCGGCGGCGGCGGAGAAGCAACTCCCGCTCCCGGCGTTCCTCCTGCCTGGCACCGTGTGCCGGCGGGTGCACGGTGACCTTACGGAGCGTGCATTACCTCACAGGTAAATATCAGCTGATCCGCCCCGGCGGCGGCAGCGGCGGGAGCAGGCGGCGGCGGGAGCTCACAGAGCCTGCCTGAGGTAGCGATCCCGGCCGGGGCAGCCGGTGCGTGGTGCCGGGCGGGGGGCGCCGCCTGTTGCCGTTTACCTGTGTGGGGCAGCGGGCGGGGGGCGCCCGGGGTTTTCCCCCCCCTCAGCGCCGCGGGGGCGCCGTGTGCGGGGCGGGGGCGGGGAGGCCTCGGCGGGAGGGGGAGGGCGAGGAGTGGGGTCGGCGGCCCGTGCCCCCCGGTCCCGCCGGGGCCGCCCGGGTGGGTCGTGCCGCGCTCCCGCTTGTCCTCGGGGCGGGTTCGCGCCGCCTGCTGAGGCGCTCCGGGCCCCGGCAGGTGTGTGAGTGTGCGCTGCCGTGCGGCACGGCCGGGCTATCTCCTAGTGACCCACCCAGCCGCTCCGTGCGGCAGGTCCTTGGTCCCTCGGCAAGGAGAGGGGGCCCGGTGGGCCGCCGGCCGTCCCTGCGCGGCTGCTGTCACGTCTTATGGCCAGCTGAGGTAAAAGGAAAGAAAGGATGGCACCCCATAACGCAGCAGCCCTGTCTTTACCTGTGCGTTCACTGACTCGTTGGCAAACTTTGGTAACTGGCGGTGAAAATCTTAAGTCATTGCAGCCAGACTAGCTTGTACTACACTCCCATGCTAAAGAGTAGCTGCTTCCTAAAATTAACTATTGCTGGTGACTGCAGCGGTCAGCTGAATCCGGTAGTTATTCACTGGATCCGCTTGCCAGCATGGGTGATGTTTTAGATAGTACTTTAAACGTTGGTAGGAATCAGTGTTGTCTGATAATCCTTGCTAGTTACTGGTGACCCAGAAGATGTTAAAATGAGAGTTTCACCAATCAAAAAGCAGTATCACAAACTTGGTGCTTGTAGGCTGTCAATATATTGTGTTGCGTTCGAAGTTTTGTAACTTACTGTTCACTTCTGAATGCTGCATCTCTGCTCCCCCCCTTGTTGTTGGGATATAAAAGTAGTTTAATAATAATGGGAGGTAAAGGCATGGATTCTGTGGTTTAACCCTAACATAGCTGTGGAGCCGTTTCCATAACTTTTACCTGAACACCAGAACACCAGGTTGTTGTCTCTCGCACCTGTGAACGTGCACATGACTGGACACCTCTTCACTAAAAAAATGATGGTAACTAGAGTGTAGTGAGTGATAGATTTTGGAAGTCATACTGGTTTCTGGTTGTCAAAGGGTAAATGGGCAAGAGATAAAAGCCAGTGCCATGTCCATTTTAAGTTCATGTATTTATGTTGCTCCTCAAGAGTATGGTCCTACTAACACATTTTTGGGTTTCACCCTCCTGTTGCAGTCACCAGTCAAGTTCTTATATATATTCAAAGTTGGTATTTAGTGCACTAGATGTTTTTGTGGTTTTATGTGAGTTCTGGTTTTTGTTTTTTTGTTTTTGTTTTTTTTTTTTTATCACAAGACAGAGTTGAAATTCAAGGAACTCTATGCTTACAAAGAAATCTTTCCTTCCTATAAAAAGTCACACATAAAATATCAGCTCCTGGCTTGACCTCTTAATAAGTTATAACTGTAATCAAATGAGGTGCTGTAGTCTTGTAGCGGTAGTAGTAAATACAAAATTACAAATGTGTGCACGCTGTGATTGCGAGCAAGTGGATAATTCATGCATGTAATACTCTGTGTATGTGGCTTCCCAATGGTGTGTTATCATTTCCACTAGCAGTTTTTGGTGTGTTACTGATTGTGTGCACCAATGCTCAGGATGGCTAAACTATGCAGGCTCAGCCATGGCAGGTTCAGTGCTCTCTGGGAAGCACCTCAGGACTCAGTCCTGAAAACAAACATGTGGCTGTGATGTCTGTGTGCTAGGGTAACCTACTGATCCCACAACGAAAAAGAGGAGAAAAAGCACAAAGTACGTTATGGTAAGCTGCTGGATAGCGATCTATTAAGGTTTAGAGGAAGGTGATGGATGGATTTTCTTGTTTTGTTTGGCTTTTGAAGATTTTGTCCTTTATTAGTGATTTCCTTTATTTCTACAGTTGTACATTGTCAGAGACTGTAGAATAGATTATCTCTTCCTATCCATTTTGCCCAGCGTAAGTCTATTCAGAATTGCCTATAAGGGTCAGCACTGATCTGTCTTAATTTCCATGCCAGGCAAATAATCAGATATAATTGCACTGAAATCAATGAATATATACTGACATGAAACTGTGAGAAGAAAATCGGCCTCCTGATGTTTTATATTTGTGTAGCTGAAAGCCAAAAATAGCTGTCATAAACACAGCATGTCCTTTCAGAAGAAATAGTCAATGCCTGTCTTACAGTTGTCCAGAAAGTTTCTTCTGTTTCAGGAGCTTTGGGTTAGGAAAGTGAAGGCAGCGGTCTTTGAATAAGAACTGTACTGGAGAAACTTTTTGTTCCAGTGACTAATCTCCTTCTCCTTTAATTCTGTGCTGTTAATCTTAGCCTGCACATAGCCACACTGTTAACATTTGGCAAGGACTGTTTTATTAAACAGGGCTTCTTAAGTGTGTTGCCATGTGTCACAGGGTTAATTCTAATGACTATGTTTTAAACTGCTGCTCTTTATAGTAATTACGTATGTTCCTATCTCTAGGCATAACAGCAAAATGTAAGTGCTATGGAATGTTACATTCCAATTAATTTTGCCATACAAATGGGCATTATAGTTGATGGCTAAGTCTGACATGTACTGCATGACTTGTGATGTTTTTCCTGGAGAGAGAAGAGTCCTGGGACTGAGTCACCATGGAAGAACATGGAGCCCCGTAGGCACAAAACTGGTGCAATGGAGTGATGAGTCAGACCTCTTATCTTTAAATTTGGTATTATGAGGTATTCATGCATGGGGTGCATTGCATTCATTGTGCACCTAGGCAAGTAACTAGCAGGTGAAAAACTCATTTAATCAGTCCTCTGACTCTGGGAAGCCTTTTCTTTGCAGAGTTGCTCCTGTTTTTATTGAAATGAAAGGATGTTGGTTAGGGTCATGTAGGAAATCATGGTGCATTAACTTGAACCAATCGCTCACCTGTGGTGGGCAAATGGCAAGTTTCTCTTGACATCACTGGGTGAATTGCCTTTTAGTTGTATTGGTGAAAATCCAAAGAGCAACAGGACTAGGTGAATATATCTACAAATGCAGAAATGAATCCGTGTATAAAATCTTGGGTCTGCCAGGCTATACACATTCATTTCTTACATTGTTTCAAATCCAACAGTAGTATGACCTAATGCTTACATTTTCACTTTCTGCATTGTAGATTTGCACCAGGTTTTTCAGACTTCTGAAACTGGATAAACAGTAGAGGAGTAAGAGCAGTGTTGCATCTTCATAGGCCCCAATATTTGTCTAAGCTAAATGACTTTTGAGTGTTGCTGTGGAATGACAGTATTGTTTCAGATTCCAGAGGAAGCTGGTGTTATTGCTAAGCTAATGAAAATAATTGAAATTTCTTAGGGGTGGTAACCTCAGAAATATGTTAAACAGTGAGAGTGAAGACTGCTCACTCGGCTGTTTTCAGAAACAAAACAAATCTCAACATCAGAGATGTCTTCACGTAGTTATTCTGAACTTCCTTGAATAGTGATCATTAATAGCACCATCTTTTCAAGCTAACTGAGCATGAAAGTTACTTGATTTATAATCATTTTGAAGCAGATGCTCAAAATTCTGATTACACGAACAGCACAAGAATGACACTTTTGCTGAAAATGGGGGCGGGGGGCAGGGGGACAATTGTGTCTGGGGCAGTCGGAATGGCTCGAAGGAGTGTTATACCATGGCTCCTTCTCCTACTTCATTACAATGGCTACTAGAGGGACTGTAGAAGAAAGTACATGAGGTTTTTATTTGAAAGTCATAGCAGGACATTATTGATCTGTATATTTTTAAATCTTGTTAATGTAACTAGTCACCATTTTGTGATCACAGACATTAGCACTGTTTTGGGGTGGTGTGTGTGTGGTAATGATCTTGCAAAGATAGCTTCTGTCTTCTCACATTATCTTAAATTGGGAAACTGTTACAATCAATACACATTGGAAAACAGGCAGGAAAGATGTGCCAGCCTAAGATCTAAATCAGACCAATTCCAATTAAAGCATAAATGCTTTATCTGTTTTTAAGTTAGATGCACCTATGGTATTCTCTAGATGTATAGACATTTAGAATGTCACATGTGGAGAAATCAATGCAGGGAGGGTTTAGCAGTCTCAGCAACTAAGATGAAATGCCATGCCTCTTGCAAGAACTTGGGAATTTCAGTGGTCTTTGTGTCCTGGTGTGGAGATCAACAAACCTGAAGACTAGTTGCGCTGATGAAGAAAGTGATACCAGAACTGGAAATCTCCAGATAAACTCATCTCAACTCTATAAAGAGATGAAGATCTAAGAAAAGCCTTCAAATACCTCTTTTTTGGATTTAGTTACCATAGAATTGGAACGCTGTGAAGTTGTGAGGTGGTATCGCCCCCCCGGAAATCAATAGCATTTTGCTATTGACTTCAGCAGAGCCAGGGTTTTGCCCTGCTACTTAAGATACCCAGGACTGAAATGTGTGGGGCTAAATCCTCTCATTTGTGATGACGTAAATCCAGTCCTAGTGTATTTTCTTCATCACAGTGAAGAGAAAAAGAGATCACAACTGTGCTACTATCCATAGCATATCCACAACTGCTGCTAAGGTATATAATTATTTTATGCTGTTCCTATATGCTATGCAAAACCTTTACCATTAAATCTGTGGCGTCATCTTCTCCTCCTGTAGCCACTATATTTATACTGATTATGTGAGAAGTACCACTGACAGTTCACATACCTGAGCATATGCCACAAGGACCCAGAGGGAAATCCCAGGCTGTATCTTTTATTTTACAGAGACTACATTTATGCTTTGTATAACCAGAATAGCCTGTAAAGGGGAATACAGAGATTTTTATAATTGTTCAAAGGAGATTACAACTTTAACACAATTCCATCCTATAATGCGCACAGTACAAAAATAAAGGCTCTTTTCAGTTAAATCCTCTACCAGATTGATGTCAAGAAGCAATGCAATATCTCAAATGATTTGGGCTTTTTTAATCTTCTTAGCTGGAAGAGATGTCAGAAGAGCCAAGGGTGAAGAGCTACAAAAATGAAGTAGAAGATTTGTGTGGAATTTCCTCACGTAGTGGTCTGGATGCCTCTGCTTATTTTGCTTAAAATGAAATTCAGACTTCAGAAGCACACTTGATTTTCTTTTCTCTTGGTGCTGACAAGCTCTGCCTTGGCTTTGTTGACTGTAAAGGTAACAGCAATTAAAATGTCATGTGATAGCAACTTCTGTAAACTGTTGCGTTATGATTCTTACATCACAAAAGATTTTTTATGACATGATGGAAGTTAACAGAGGAAAGGAAATCTTTCAGTGTTATTCGCAGCTTTTCAAAAGTTCAGCCGGAACTTCCTCCTGATCGCCAGCTCCTCACACAGAGGGTGTGATTGGAGGCTCATTTAACTGGTGAAACTCCTCTGTACTGCAGTTTGACTGCACTGGTTTAAATAAAAGGCTGATACAATTTTGCCCTTGGGGCCTTCCTGGGGAACTGAAGAGCTGCTGGTTTAGTGCCAAAATTTGCTTGTCATACTTACAGATGAATAGATCCGTTGAACAGTGAGACCATGCTAAGCTGTTCATCTTGGCTTGTGCAGGATGGTGGAACTGTGTTTGCACCATGCTTGGCACCAGGCAGGGTTGGTGAGCTGCTTCCATCCAACAAGAAGAGCCACGTGGACTGGTCCTAAAGCAGCTTCCTCGTGGCTAAGTCCACAGGTGACTGAAGGAAAAGTAGAAGATAATGCAGCATTTTCTGAAATGTAATTATTACCATTAGAAGGTTAAATCCCCAAAGTAAACTACGAGCCCTCTATCTTCAAGTGATAAAGATGAAACATAGTGCAAGTAGAAAAGTAAAGATTAGCTTTAATTAGAAATGTAAGAGGGAGCAGTTGCACAAGATGGTAGTATGATCCTCCTGGAAAGATTTGAGCTGAATTGAAGATCTGATGCACCTTGTTCTGATATTGCCCCCTGGTTCCTGGGCAGCTGTAGTTACCAAGTCTGCCCACTTGTGAAAGGAGCTGCCTTTTGTAGGCTATTTGTGTATGCCCTTATGCCTCGCAGAATTGCCCTATATAGTGGTTGTTTACATCTATTGAGTTTTCTCACAATTGCCCTGTTGTACTTGATTGGTGCCAGAGTTAAAGTTAAATGATGGCTGGCCTGTGCTTAGCCACAGAAGCATTGTCCATGGTAATCACTGCCACAAAGTAGGTCTTGATCACAGTCTGAAGTACCAGCCAGCTCTCCTCTTTTCTTTCCTCTTTGAAATCTTCTTTGCTTTGGCATGCGTGTCAATGAGCATGGTCATGTGGTGTGCAACACAAACTTGAGTTGCTCTGGGAGGCTTGCCTCCCTGGAGAAAGAAGGGCCCTTGGCTGCCCACCAAAGCGCATCACAGCTTGACAGTTACGCTTTAGTGAAATGGACCGACCAACTTCTTGGTGGGCAGAGTGCCAGCCTAACAGATGGGCCTGAATGTGGGCAGCCAGCAAAGCACATACATACGTGTAGATGTAGATAATTGTATGTATAAGCATAATAAATAGGGATCTTTGCAATTTGAAAAAAGTTGCCAAAGCAAAAGGCTGAGTACTAAAGCAAAGAGCCTGAAGAGAGACTTCTTTTGGGGAGGGGCCATGTCAGAAATTGCAGAGGAAGAATCGGTGCTTTCCTTGTCGCTCTCTGCTTGCAGTTTTGCAGATTAAATAGCATCCTTTGTTTATTATATAATCTTTTGAATCCAGGCACTCTTGTTACTACAACTGGGAATGTGGAAAATGACACTTTACTGCAGTGAATCCCCTTACAAACCACTTGAAGCTTGCTACCAGCTCAGATTCTACCAACACGTTTACTAGTACTGCTTGAGATCAGTGGAAATCTGTGGATGCCACACTTTTTGTTTTGAATTACCTTTTGAAGTATGAAATACTTCACTGAGCAAGAGTTGCATGGAAATCTGTTACCAGTACAGAATGTATGTAGATTATAGCTTCCAAAATCTTTGTGTGTTGTTAGCTAGCAAGTAAACGCTAAGCTCCTTCCATGGATGGCAGTCAGCTAACATATGTGTGCAGGCCATATAATAATTGATAATTAAATGCTTGTAAGTCTTTTGAAGACCTAAACATTAGCTACATCTCTACAGAAGGGACATAGAAAAGCTAGGTGACTTGAACTTGTCTGCAGAGGGATTTGATTGCAGAAGCCTGTCTCCCTTGAGCCCAGTTCCCTAATTTTAGCAATGTGATGCTGGAGAATTGCCTGGCCTTGCTGTCTTAGGGCACACAGGTACCTTGCTTGAAGGTCCCTCTTTCCTTACTATAGAAGAGAGCACTAGTGGATTGCTTGATGAATAGCATGACTTACCCAGCTGGAAATTGCCTCGGGCTCCTCTTTAAATTCTGGAATGTCTGTGGATGCAGTTTTCCTTGAGCTGATAGGGCAAACCAAGGATCTAAGATTTTTGGCAAAATCTGTAATGGGCTCTGGATAGCTTCAGTATAAAAGTGGAGGTTCGGCTTTATGTTTCTAGGACCCTTGAGTTAGATTAACAGGAATTATTGGGATAAGAATTTTTTTTTTTCAAATCATGGAAATAAATTAATTTACCAGATCTAATCTAATACCTTTACACTTAACCTGAAGACATGGCAGCTGTCCGTGTGACTCCCAAATTAAGTACTGCAGTCGCTGGCTTCTAAGTGCACATAGTACACAGAAATTTTGCAGGCCAGCATGTTACATGCTCCAGCAGGCCTATAGAGTATGTTTCGGCTTCAAGGATGGGGCCAGGCTTTTGGTGGGGGCTGACCTACTGGCAAGGTGTCCAGAATGAATACAATGGAAAGACTATTTTGAAGAAGGGGAATAATGATGTAGTGTCTTAGGGCCCAGATTTCAAAAGATGATTAAAAAATCCTGTAGGTTTCAGAGGCAAGTATTTGCTCCCATACTGGAAATGATAACAGTATGCCTGATGTGTTCTGAATATTGAATGGGTCTAGTCTGAATATGATGCCTGATGTGCACACACTTCTATTAACTTTTTATTCTTCTTTTGGTCTGTCAGATGTGTTTATCATGTGACTCTGCTCATTTTTTCCTTTCTTAAATAATAACCAGAACAAGCAGTTTAATGGTGGTATGCACTAGTTAATGGGAGCTACAGAAATTTAAATCCTCTGTGTGGAAATTCAGCAAGTTTTGACTCATTTAATCCCTGTCTCCGTAGCCCACATCAACCATTCATTCCCCTTTGTGCAGGCTAGGGGAGAACACAGCCCTTAAGTCTCAAGTGTTTTTTATCAGTTTTCTTATCACTAGCATTCAGCTGCTTCTGGTGGGACTGTTAGGAAAACACAGGTGCCGTCCTCCAAAGGGCTGGGAGAGGGCAAAGGGAAAGAAAAATAGGATGGAAGAGAAGGATTGTTAAAAGGGGAAGGTGGGATGGAGAAAAATGGTACATGAAAAGAGAAGGAAAACAGCACAAAAGGGAAGTGTAGAAAGGAAGAAGACAGAAAGAAAACCCTGAAATTAGTAGAAAGGAAAGAGGGAGAGGAAAAGAGTTAAAAACTGCAGATCATCAGATGAGAAGAACTGTACTGTGTTAATGAAAATTAGTACATGCTCCAGCTAAGCTCCTTTTCTCTTAACATGACAGAGCAGGACTCATCTTGCAAAGGCTTCTGTGGGAAAAGGATCTCATTTGACCTTATGGGACCACTTACATGAGGAACTCGCTTGAGAAGATCTTTATAGGGTGAAGACTGATGTTAGTGGTAGCAGGGTCAGGCTGTATCTGTTTATGCCAATAGACAGGACCCTGATTTCCTTTTTATTACAGAGTATATTGAGGTGGGAATATACATGTCCTCAATTTAGTGCTGGCACTGAAACAAGGAAAGTAAGTTGCTGTGTGTTTTAAGCCTGTAGACAGGCATATTGGAAGCTGAACTGCATCACATTGTGCTCTGTATAACCTTCTGCAGAGAAAGGTGATACTGTCAAATACTGTAATATTAGAGGTATTACTTTTGTAGTCCCTGTTTCTCTAGACAGAATCAGAAGATTTAAAAGCAATCAGTGTTCGTGAATGCTGCATCAGTCTACCCTAAAAAGCACTCCGTTAGTTTTTCCTTCCTGACCCCTGTTTATCTAGTCATACGAAGACCAAAATTATTATGGACAACTGCAAGAAACTTTTTTGCACCGAAAAGATAAATAATAACTGTTGTACAAGATTAGTGACTTAAAATGCAACTTAGTACATTTCTCTGTGCCAGGGATTAGGCAGTCATCCTTCTTAGGCAGAAGAATAGGGAGAATACCTTCATGTTTTGTTGAGGGGTATTTTTCATTTGTCCCATTGTAACACTTTTCTGTATTTCCACAGGGAATGCTACATTTCTGATACTAGGAACCCCATATCATCATTGCTATTTGCATTTACACTTAAATGTTACCTATCTTATTTTTTAAAATAATCTAGCAGAAAGATGATTATTCCTGCACAATTTGTTGCTTTAATTTTTTTATTTCAATACATGAAAGCATGTGGTAGGGCATTATAAAACTCTTGATTTGTTGTAAGCAATCGGACTTTTGATGATATGCTTGACTATTGGAACATAGCAACCATGACTTCTTTACCATAAGCTCTGTTCCAAATAATTAATGTAATGTTAGTGGGCTTAGTGAAGCAGTGGGCTATATTACAGTGACTGCAAAGCATGGAAAGCTACTGTGTCTTTCTGTCATAAAAAGGCCCTGCCTGTGCTGTAGATCCTATGAAGAATTTGTAGAGATACTTGAAAGGATAAAACACTGTATAAATTCCTAAAGTTCAAAGAGAAAATACCACTCAGGATAAAAAAGGGAGCTTAGCCCAGTAGCAGCTTAACCATATATGACAGATCTAGTGCTAAGTCCTGTGCCATCAATGCAAATGCCTCTGGAGTTCACCGAGTAACCAGATGGAAGGACTAGAAGAAAGGCTTTGAGGATACTGCCGGGGGGGGGGGGAGGGGGGCTATGGGAGGGGGGTGAGTAGAGAGAAAAGGCATGTGCTTTGCAATAAATAACTGGTTCTCTGGGCGGGATACAAACAGGGATGGTTTAAGAAGTGTACAGCTAGATCTGTTTGCATTTAGTGTGAAAACTACTTTTAAAGGCATTAATATGTATTTGTCTGTATTTCTGTGCAAGTATTATGCCATAAATAGACTTGAGGACTATGCAAGTTGGCAGCCCTGTTATTCTAACATAGGTCTGAATGATGCTTTTGAGAGCGGAGACTTATAAAAATCATTAGCTATGTTCTCCTTCCTGTGTCATATAATGACATGAACATTGGATCAAAGTTGATCACCTTCAGGCCATTGAGGGTAATAAAAAATTCAGTAAAAAGGCTGGTTTTGATATGATACTTCCTTCTAGGTAGCTTTCTATGACCTTTAATCATCTCTACACATGTCCTGGACCCAACTGTTTTCTCGTCTCGCCAGCTCCCAACAGAAACACCCCATGGAACAGTGAGCCCAACTACGCCTCATGCTGGCCTCCCTTCCTCCCTCCCCAGCACAGAGCTGCTCTTGTGTGCACTTTCCTCTACAAACCTGAGCATCTTCTCTTCCCTTGTGCCAGTGGTGCTTGGATTTATTAAACAGCTCTGTCTTATCTCAGCCACTGCTCCACGTTGACCATGGATGGCATATGAACATGCAAATTATCTCAGTAAATAATTTGCACTAGTTGCCACATAGAACAATGCAAACCTTGGTGGCTTTGGCAGACTGCTGTCGCCGTAGGAGATGTGCAGGGACAGCTTGTATGAAAGCCTGAGGAAAAGAACGACACAACAGCATTTTAGCAGCTGTATTGATAGCAGGTGCTCTTTTAGGCTTCTTACCCAGTGCTCGGAGTCTTTGTTTCAAGTGGTGTGAACGTTTGGTAGGTGGGAGGTTACGTGGTATCTGGAAGACCTTAATGCTCAGTAAAATTAACATGGACACATAGCAGTAAGTGAAGTCCTAGGAAAGAATGTGTGAGATTGCTGTCACTGCCAGGAGATGTATGCTTGTTGGCCATATGGTGGCTTTTTGGCCCTTGCTGATGACCACAGGCACAGAAATGGTTCATTTGCTTTTGTTTATTTGTAGAAAAAGAAAGAAACATGGAGCTGCATCTCTGTTCTGGAGCTAAAGTATAGATTAAAGGTACTATTTTTCCCCCCTATGGTTTTGTTTTTTAGGAGACTGCAGCAATGTATTCTAAGCAGTCACAGGAGTTTTAATGACAGCTGTTTTGCTTGAAAGCCTGTATCTGTCAGTGTCTGTACCATGATTTGATGTAATCCTTTGGATTTCCTCATGTTTAAAAAAGCTGCAAAGTCTTCTTTGCCTACCAAAACACATTTAACAGTTGAAATTTTAGCAGGGAATATTTCTAAAATCTACCATTTTACACATACTCTGATGATCTTACTGTTCATGTATTTTTAATACATCTTTCACCTTAGTCTGAGCATCCAGTGAAGAACATAAGAAATATGGGAATTTGGGGGGAAAAAAGAAGAAGCAGAAATAAAATTACACTAGCAGAAACCTTATTAGTCCCATATCCCTATGGTGTTTGCTGCTCAAAACTGAGGAAAAATATTTAAAAATGAAGTTGTCTTTCACAGCAGACTTTATGCCTATGAGTCAATCTCATCTTACTACTCAGCTGTCGAGAAGATTTGTCCTTGAAACCCAGATTTCCCTTACATATACTTACATGTGTTTTGCAAGACCTTGAAATCACACAATGGAAGGAGAGCTGAAAACTGCTGCCAAATCTACTAGATGGTCACGGTTACCCGGAGCTGACCAGAAGCTTTGAGTTTCCAGCACTACAGTACTGCAGGCTGAAAGCTGCGGTGTGCAGGCAGGTAGTCGGCACTGCGCGGGTGGCTGCGCCTTTGGCCAGGTGGGGAAATGCAGATTTACCACAAGGGGCAGGATGTGGGTGTATTGTTTCTTTGACCTCAGCAGGCGGGCTGTCACTTTCCTCCTGTTTTGTTTGCCCAGAACACTTTTTCTCAAGCAGTGATTCTTGAAAGGAGAAGGTATCGATGGGCACAGGGGGTCCTGTGGCACGCTGAGCGGAGAAGAGTGGGGATATGGGACTTGATTTTAGCACTCCTGACGCAGCTGTTTGAAAACCAACCAAGTCCAGAGCACTTGAATTGGATACTGGTTTTTTTCCAGGGGACTCTCTATGGCCCTTACTAACAGAGAGAAAAAAAGATGGTCGTCCCATAGGTATTATGATATACATCCCAATTTGTTGATACCAACATGCTTGTCTTTGCTAGGCTACAAACATGGAAACACAGAATCATTTAGGTTGGAAAAGACCTTTAAGATCATCAAGTCCAACCATTAACCCAGGACTGCCAAGTCCACCACTAAACCTAAAATTAAACTAAACTAAACTTGTTTTGTCAGATGCAGTTATCCAAAATAACCAGCATCCAGTTGGATGACTCTGGTGGGACCTTGGGAGGGGGGGAAAGGGGTTTTTGTTTTTCATGGTGGTATTTTTCCTTTCCTTGCTTTTCTTCTTACCAACTTCTTTTCATTGAAATGACAGCAAAGTTTGCTGTTGTTGTAGTTAGCTCTTAGCATCTATTTTTATTTAAGGACTACAAGATACTGGGCCAATCTACATTTTTCTAGTAGTCTTCAAATGCAGTAATTAAGAACAATTGATTGCTTTGTTTGCAAAGCCCCAAACCAAAAGGAGAGGTGTTGCTTTTATCACTTCCTTGTCTTTGTCAGCCTCACAGCTGTGAAACTTCTGGGCCTCTGGCTCTCTGCTTGGCTAAGTCCAATGAATCTTTTGTTAACAAGGGCGTTAAAAAATCATTAAGAATATTTTTGCTCTTTATGCTTTACCTCATACTTCTACTTGTGTTTGGGTAGAACATACCAGTGATTGGAACATAAGTTATGAAATGTTATTATGTGTTGTTAATGCATTTAATTTGAAGCTCCAGCATACACTCATACAGTCCTTGAGTATCAAAACATTTGTTAGCATATATTAGTGAGCAGCAACGCTAAAAGTTCAGACCCTGAGAGGGCCTTTACTTTTTTCTTTTCACATCTTATTTTTCACAGTTTATTAGTTTATTCCTTTTTTCCTTTTTTTTGTTTTTAAATTAGACAAACCTCCCCAATCTTTCAAGAGTTGAATGTATGATGTGACTTTGGTTTGGGCAGTGGTAACACCCACTGGCACACTGTTTGTTAATTGTCAATGTTATTAGGTACTAAGGTGTTCAGCTGGATTTTAATATATAAGGCTCTGCTCCCTGTTGTCTGTGCGTCTGTATTAACTAGCTTCTTAATTATTGTGGTTTTCTACTTGACAAATATTCTCAGCAGAAGCACCTACAGCAGTTGCTTCTAAAACTGCAGCATTTGTAACCGGTTACTGTACTGTTACCATTGTTTTTTTAATATTCTATTTTAAAATCTTCCTTTTAAAAAGCAAATACATGGAACAGTTATCAAGAAATGTAGCAAAAAACTTCCCCAGTCCAGAAGGATTTACAGGAAAATACAAAGCAGTACAGCTAATCTGTGCCTTCTCATACAAAAGGAGTGTGTAACATACAATCTAGGCAATAGATCCTTAGCTGCACAAATTTGTGTAGCTCCACTGAAGTAATTTTTGAAGGCATCTGCCCTGGCTCTGAGTGTGTTTCCTGTGAAGCTGTTGATAGTAAAGCAGGCAGCACATATGCTGGGGCAGGATCAAACTACATGTGCATCAGAGAAGGGAAATAAATGCTTGAATATATACAAACGTGTGTCTGCAAAGGTGAGGTGACTGGATTTCTTAGCATATTGATTGAGGTGTGGAGGAGACAATGATAGTACCCCCCCCCCCCCCAAAAAAAAAAAAAAAAAAAGGTAGAGAATGAACACCCAGGAGGCTTTTTTAATTATTTTTAGTTTATCACAAAAACTTAGCAAGGAAGAGAAGGTCAAAGTCCTAAGAAGATGAATGGCAACAGTCAGAGGCCCTTTCATGTTTCAGTAAGAGGGAATGTTTTGAACACAAAGAATTGTTCTTTCTTCTCAGTGACTTGACTGAAGATGAACACATTTCTCACTTGTTACAAGAGTAGTGTTAAAGAAAGGGCCTGTTTCTCACTGTGGGGCTTCAAGTCTAAACAGGTAGGAGTTCACCATTGTTTTATGTACCAGCCACATGAATTTGCTTCCTTTTGATATTTAACTACTGCATCCCTGATAACACTGGCCATTGCTAAAAGTAATCATAGAATCACAGAACGGTTTGGGTTGGAAGAGAGCTTAAAGATCATCTAGTTCCAACTGCTGCCATGGGCAGGGACACCTTCCACTACACCAGGTTGCTTGAAGCCCCATCCAACCTGACCTTGAGCACTTCCAGGGATGAGGCATCCACAGCTTCTCTGGACAAACTGTTCCAGTGTCTTGCCACCCTTACAGTAAAGAATTCCAGCAATGATGTGGTTTTGTTAGATTTAGATCTATTGAATAACATTGTCAAATAAAAAAACACTTCTGTCAGTACACTTCCTTTATAACTTTTTCAATGTAAGTAGGAAAAAATAACATCATGAAAACTTTGGGAGCTGATACTAGAGCTGACTTCCCATGGCAATCTCTGTGTGTAACTCCAGGTGGTTTAGCATGGTCCAAGTGCCAAGTTATCCCCTGGTCGCAGAGGGAAGGCTTCTCAAGGCTGAATAATAGTAAGCTATGACCTTCCATGCTTTGTAAAATTATTTCCTCTTTTATTTTCCTATCTGAGCACTTAAGATGATCAAAAATAACTGGCAGACAGTTTTTGCTCGTTTGTTCTTTAAGTAGTCTTTTGAACTGGCAAGATATGAAATCCTTAGACCAAAGGACAGTATTTTTCAGTAGGTTACAAATATCTGAAAGTAGAGATGCTGAATATATTTACCTCAGCCGTGATTTTACTGCCATAATAAGATTTTTTTGCTTTGCTGCATATACCAGGACTTTAAGATTATGTTAGTTTACGCTGAGCTAAATCCAGATACAGGATTTGGTTGTAAAATGCACAAGGGGAGGTTTGTGGCTGCATAAAGTCTCTACAATTCCCTTTCCATGAGAAGGTACTAGCAGGGTTGAAAGGAATCTGTTGTGTAGTGCTTTCATGCAGTCTTAGCTAAAGTGATGGTGACGTTGCTGTTCACACCCCTGCAAGGCTCCTGAGGAGCCAGGGGGTAACTTCACTGGGCCTCTTCCAGATGGCAGTGTCTTTTTGGTCACTGGGCTTCTTGCAGATGGCAGTGGGCATTTTGGATTTGATTGCTCTGCCAAAGCTTGTGTTGACCAAACAGTATATGAACTTGATGAGCTCGCCTGTGCTCTGTGCTCTTCCACACAATGCTCTTAATGTGCGGTAACCGTAGAAGAGGCACCTCCTGAGCGTGTACAGCCTGTACCAAAGGTCACCCACCCATACGGTATGAGTGCCTGAGTAAATCCTTGTGCTCCCCCTCAGTAAGAGCATGCACAATGGCTGGAGCTTAACTACTATCATTTGATGATTCATTTGCAATGCTTATTTTCTAAAAATTGCATAGCCTGTTCTCAAAAGCAAGGCAAAGAAAAAAGCAGCTGTTATGAAAAGAGAGAAGAAAAACTCACACATACAAAACATAGAGCCACACAAAACCAAACCACATTGTTAGGGTAGGGGGAAAAAATTCAATTTGCTGTATCTTACCTTTGAAAAAGATCAGAAATAGAATTATATTTCTGAGGTACTATTAATATTTTAGGCAATTAACAGTGAAACTTGTGAGTCTAAGAACGTATGGATTTTAATTGAGTCCTGACTTGCATTTCTTACTTTTGTGGGTTTTCACAGAGAATACACCAGGGAATTTTTCCCTGTTGTGAAAAGGCATGTTTTTGTATTCAGTACTAGTGAATTTTAGGCATGTGATATTGATACTGAAATAAACACTGCTTTTTAAGTGTAAAAAGCATCAGAACCAACCAGTCCAAATTTTACTCTGTCATATCATTGAATACAAGAGTGGATTTCATTGTGCTTCTCTTTATTCTAGCATAGCTTATATAGAATTTGACTCAAAAAGCAGAAAATTAGCCTGACTGAAGAAAAGAAAAAAATAATTTTCAGTGCTCTCTAATGTTTTGTATAAAGTATTTTCTTTCTGTGGAAGCAACTGATCAACAAAAAACTAGCTGAAACTGAAACTTCACAATCAAAAATTTCATAGGTTTTCATTTAAAAATTCATGATTGAAGTGAAATATTGTGACATATCTGATGTCATTGTTTTCTTTCACCTCAGTCTGAACTTTAATTTTTTTCTTCCTGAGCTACAGCAGCACTTACTTCCTTCCCCCATGTCTCCCAGTAAGTCAGGCCGTCCAGCCCAGAGAGACATCTTTCATGGCATGTTACTACTATGCAGCTGCTGTGCCCAGTGGGGAGATTGTATTTACTGCTTAGATGATGTTTTGTCCAAAAGGAACCCCACAGTCCAGTTCTACAAGGCTCCAAAATTAGAAGTCCAGTGAGGTACTCCAGCAGCCCAGATATATGCAACATATCCTGAAACAAAACCATTCAGTCTGCTTTGAAAGTGATACATTTTTTTCTGCATGAATTAAACTTGGCTTTTGATGAGTACTTCACTTGGATTTTTGCTGATGGAAGATTTCAGTTTTCAGCTCAACTTAAAGCACTTCTGTGCTAAAACTGTTCAATATTGTTCTGCTGGCCAGCTCTCTTCTGAGGTTCTCTTATTCTTTGTTTGCATGGGTTGTAACTTGGAAATATCCTTGTGAAGGCTTCTCTTCTACGATGCATTCCCTGTTCTTACAGGTGGGGAACTATGAAACCAGTACTGTTTCTCAAAGTGGAAGAAACATGTCAAGGACAGATGATAAATTTTTTTGCAGACTGATACACACATTTATGTTGAAGGTCCTGACCAACTTGGAACCCAGAGAAAAAAAAAATCCTATCTCTCTGTGTGTATTTAAGAGAGTAACACACAGATGAGTCATGAAGACAGCATCACTAATGACACAGCACAGCTGCTGAACCTTTCTGCAACACAGAATGAGCTCTAGACCTCCCCCAGACGCTAAGAACATCTCATCAGACTCGCCGGAGCTGATGGTCTCTGACAGGCTTTCAAGCCTGGGCCCCACCTTCTAGCTGAGGAGCCTGTGAAGACACTCCCCCCAGTTCTTTTCCCTGCCCACGTGATGTGACCTACCCACATCCTTTCCTTGGCCTCACCTCCTGTAGGATGAAATCTACCCACCCACCCCCCCCAGTAATCTTTGTAGCACTGAATTTACCTTTAAGTCATGAAGCTGCAGCGGAGAATCACACTGCATCAGTGAATGCATGCAAATAAATGTAAACCACAGAGAATGTGGTAATTTCTGCAATCTTAATATTCTGGCTATATGCCTATTAGCATTTTCTTTGATGGACTAGCTTTTCTTTGACGTCGGACATATATTTTTTTTAATGACCTTTATAAAGGCAATTAATGAAAAAAAGGTAGATATAGTGTAGTGTTGGTTTAGAATAGGCTAAAAATCCTTTTGTGGCTCTTCTTGTTAAGCAAGCAATGCTTCTTTCAGGGCAACACAAAATGTGAGTTGAAAGTAGGATGAGAGCAATTAAGATCCAAGAAACGGCATGTAGAAAGCTAGGATTAAAGAAAGCTGAAAAGCAGAATTTCAGCTGAAAAAGAAGAGACTGATAAATATATTGAAAGCTTTTGGTGGCTGAGAAATACATAGAAAGGCAGTTCATTTCATTTTGGCTTTTGCTTTTAACTGTCAGTTTACTACAAGTGAATTTTTGTTTTCATCCAAAATAACATTCTGGGGAATGGCCTTTCTTCTGCTCCTGACTCTGATCTGCAAAATACATTTGAAAGATTTGCCATATGACTGTGAGTTCTCTCAGTGTTTTCATTAAATCTAGGTTTAATGGATTTTTCTTCTTCCGATTGAAATCTATAATTCTTTTTTTTTCCCTTTGTATTTTGCTTTTCTGGTTTGCTACTGTTCTGTCTTCTTCTGGGCCAGTGCAAGCCTGTGTATTACAAATAAGCTGTTTTCATGAGAGTCCTGCCTCTTCCTATTTGGAAACCTATTTATGAGTGCTGCTGTCTTTTTAAGCACTGTGCTGTCTTGTGTAGAGGCAGAGTAAGAGCTTGCTGTTTGATTGCTCCCAATTCCCCGCTCCTGCAAGCTACTCACCTGTCTGAATGCAAGGTACGTGAACCTTTCTGAGAGTTGCCTCTCCATGGTTGTTCTTGTGGATACTTGACCTAACAGATGCTTCTTAGAGTTGCTCAGTCTGCTATTGCGTATTTGGAAATTTGTTTGTTTTTTGACAAAACTAATTTGTTATATTTGCAGGCTTTAGCAAGCCTTTTTTACAGTCATTCCTACCATCTTATGGTTTCTGTGAACCCAGGTGCTGTTGCTGGTCTTAAGTTCTAAGAAGAATGGTGATCCTGGTTCCAACACAAGCATTGCCAAGCAGATGGACTGCTTTTGTGCATGGCTCTGTTCCTCTTTTCATTCTCAGAGTCAGCTGTAAGAAAGACTACTGCTTTATGCACTTTGAAGACAAGACATTCACTGGCTCTTGGTCCTGGACTGTCACCTTGGACGAATGTTCAGAGTAAGAGAGCAGCCACACACCTCACTTGATGTTCTTGGTGCTGGAGGAATATGAGTTGCTGGTGAAGACTGCTCTCCCGAGTGGCCAGATCCAAAAGCCTTTGAGCTTCAAATCAAGGAAAGAGGCTGCATGGCAATGCTGGTAATAGTTTCCAGCCTGCTGAGATGTGGTTTGGGAGTGATTGTGAGGTTTTTCAGGGTCTAGGAAGACCATTTGGGATAGCATGGTCCTTTGTTGCATTGCTGCCATGTTAATAAACAGTTTCTGCTAAAGTTGTGGTGAATTGCGGGTATGAATTCAGAAGCATTGGGCTTTAGTCTCTTGCTTGCTTATTCACAGAGGAGATGGAGTTCTTAGGCCCTGTTGCAACACTACCAACCCTCAGAATACTGGACTTTATTTTAACATGCAGCTTCTAGATGGTACAAGATTTCCAACTAAAACAATGTTATCCTTTATGGTATTACAGAAAACTTTGGAAATAAAGTGTATTAAAAAACGATAAAAACTGGAAAACACAATTTTTGAGCCAGTACTATGATTTCAGGGTGATTTGTTTTGGTATTCTCCATTTTCTTTTGAAAATAAAATTAGTATCAAGCACAGTTTTCCACCTGGAATTAGATCATGCACCAAACAAGCTCATCTGGAACATTTCAATACTGCTATACCACAGATATCTTTGAAGTCTAGGGCTTAATAAAGTAATTTTTACCAGTTAGGAATAGCAGTTTGGATTAGAGTTGCATATGTAGCAATATCCCTTAATCTGAATTAGTTGATTCTAGGAAGTGAAAGTCAAGTGCACAAATCTACTTTATGAGCAAAGGTAATGGATTTTCAGTTGGGGTGTAGGAGATACGAGCCAATTTACATCAGCATATGTTTATTGGTATTTTTCATACTTTTGTTGAGGAAATTATTGTGTGATTTTATTCTTTTCTTCTAGCTTGTGTATCTGAAAATGGGAATCACGTTGGTTTTCAAGCATCATTGGATGTTCACTGAGCATCTAAAATCAAAAAGTAATAATCATATTTTAGAAGGCAAGTGAAAATCACTGCTGACTCTTTCTTGTGAGTTGTGTTGTGAATAGGATGGTTTGCATTGCAGAGAATTGTGATATAACTGTGTTTGAGAAATTTATTCAAGAAAGAAAAGCTAAAAACAGGCTCAGTCAACTGATGTGCTAGGTTTCATTCTGCTTTTATCTCCCAAAGCAGGAGGAATAATATTTCTGATTAATTATATTCTTCAGTATTTGACAAAATATGAATCTACTGTGACTTCCAGACTTTGCTGAGGATGGATTAGGAGTCAGGGAACAGGGAGAGCTGTTGTGCATGGTCAGAGTAGTGTGGAAGAGTTTGTGCTAAACTTGACCCATATCACTGCTACCAGGCTATCATTATTCACAAACATGAGTTAAAAATATAACAGATATATCAACAAGATGTCCTAGCAATCCTAGCAGAAGCTTTCAATTTTTAAAAACATTTTTTCAAATTCCTTTTGGAAATAGTTATAAGATTTGACCTTTCAACTGTAATTAATTATAATTTTTAGAACAGTAGAAATGTGTGCTTGAAGAATACGTGCGAGTGATCTACGGCAGCAATAACTTTGTGCAAAGAGCCATGCTATGCAACCCAGTAGAGTTTCTTGCTGTGTATGGAGTTCAGTGCATGTGTGTATCCTCCATGGCTCAGAGCCTGGGATAAACACCTTGATCTTCCTTTTGGGCAGATAAAGTGGAGTTGAGAAGTGTTTATCCTGAGACCTTTTAGGTGAAAATCTAATACCAAATTGTTTCTGTTGTGCTTCATTAGAGGTGCTTGCAACTGGATTGCTGTTGATTGGCTTTTAAGCCTGATTCTATATTTTAAAAAGTTGTAACAGAAAAATGACAAGTGATATATATATATATATATCTACACCTTAGTAGCCCTGTGTCAGATGTGAAGAAAACTGCACTTTATCAACGGCCTGTTAATGGCAGAGGAGCCAATGACTATTCACAACCAAAGGCCCTGATCCTTTTTAATGTAAGTAACTGCACTGAATATCATGGGATTACTCACGTCAATAAAATTAAGTGAGTTTCAGTGATCTTGGAATCAGTACCTTGGAAGCTGTTCATGTAGGAAAAAACTATGATCAAATAATCAAAATCAGAAATGCAAGTGTTAAGAAAGGTACCAGTGGTCCTGACACTAATAGTTTCTTTGTGCTTTCCAGCTGACAATAACAAATTATACAAGGTTAATAATGTAATCACTAGAAATTGTT
This sequence comes from Falco cherrug, assembly GCF_023634085.1. Classification (NCBI taxonomy): domain Eukaryota; kingdom Metazoa; phylum Chordata; class Aves; order Falconiformes; family Falconidae; genus Falco; species Falco cherrug. The sequence continues at coordinate 52,253,160 of NC_073699.1, read as the reverse complement.
TTGCCACTTTTATGACCAGCTTATGTGACTGGTTGAAGTCGGTGGGTTATGCCACTTAGGTCACTTTCAGATTTCACTAATTTTCACCTATCCTGTACTTTCTCTTTGCTTTGTGCAGGCCTGATTTTTTTAGGCAACGTTGTTAATACATGTGACATTTCCCTATCTTCTTTAGCATGATGATGACATCAGACACAGTACTAGGAAATGCTGAGGCATCTTCAGGTCCTGCTATGGCAAAAGAGTTGAAGGGGTGTTTAGATCTTGTAGAGATCCTCAGCATCTTGCTTGGCTGAAGTCTTGATACGCTTGGTGTGTACAGCAGAAGTCCACAGCTCAAGTGAAGGTGGGCCCTTTAAGGACTCCACCAGCTAGTGTGAGAGCCTCCAATGATCACACCTCCTCATCCTCACCCTTTTCTTCCAACCTACTCCACCCTGCCTTCCCCCTCACCCCCTCATTTCCCCTTCAGGACACTATGGATTTGGTCACCAGCCCAGCGTCCCAGGGCCCCAGCTGCCTGTGCTGTAGGAAAATGACAAAACACTCTCTTCTGCAGTTACTGCCAGTCAGCCATAGTTTTTATTCTGTGATGAAGGTTATTTTGAGAGTTCAGCAGTCCTCACTTGGGGGGGATAGGACATAAAGAAATGTGATGGGTTTTTTTTCAGTTTACGTCTTTCCAGATTTTTTCCCTTTTGTTTTACCTTCTGTCTTCCTTTATTTTAACTCTACTTTTTCTTCAGTCACAGTAGTTAAAAAGAGAAGAAACACCAAGTATGTTTTGAAGGCAAATATTTTGAAAACTGGAAAAAATAGTAACAATTTATACAGCTTTTGCTGAAAATAAAAGTATTTTCAGACAGTAGTAATATTTATACTTTCATTGACTGTGCTATGCACACGTTGAAAATGGTCCTTCAGCTGACTATCTCCAAAGGTAGGTAGTTACATCAAACCTAAATTCTCTACTCTATGACTTTTTGTTGTAATTAGATGAAAGGACCAGATCCATTTTGGCTAACACCCTAAGAGAGAAATCATTGTGTTCCCCAGTTCCAGGGACTGGAAGTGTTTGGGTTATGAATCTAGATCCACTGACCAAAATGGTTTGAAAGTCCTCTAATGGATTTTACTGCTAAATGTTAACAAACATAATTTTTTTTGAGACTTATAAATACAGTCCCATCATGGCACTGTCCTAACTCTGATGATGTGTCTGTTCTCTGTTAATCTCAAATCAATAGCCATTCTATTTTCTTTTTGCTTTCCTGGTAGCAGTATGAAGTGATTAAAAAAAAACCAAACCAACCACAAAGAAGTATATAAAAAAAGAGCCAGATGGGAGATCCACACCAAGGTGAATTACTTTTTCACAGCTACCTGGCTAAGCTATTATCCCTATTTGTGGTGAATTTCCACCAAAATCTTAAATAAAAACATGTAGGTAAATATCCTTGACATAGTAGTGATTTTCATATTATTTCAGTTTTCTTTTGTTACTGTGAGAGCACAAGGAGGAAAAGACTATTATTTAGTTACTATATGCTAATATGTGTTTTCCTGTGATAAAGAAAACAAAAATTCTGTAGTTCATCCTATACTGCATCCACAGTGATGTCTGTGTGTTACTGTCTAGCTGAATTCAGTACCAGACTTGAATGTATCATTTTCTGATCATGAAATTGTTTGAACAGTGGCATCCAGGCACAGCCAGTCAAAGTGGTTGAAAAATAATATCGCATAGAGAGCTCAGATTCTTTGGGAAGAGACTTGAAAGACAAAATAACCTGCCTGCAAAGGAAACAGATTGTTTCTGAAGTGCAACAAGCAGCACTTGTTCCTCTTCTCCTGAGTGTTAAGCTGCTTTCTATCAAGACGTCAGGTGTGATGCACCATTTTCAGCCTGCTTCAATGAAAATACCTTTGGAGAAGCATGGAAGTTTTTTTTGCATGAACGTAGTTTTTCCAAAAATAGTGAGATGCAAGACTTAAAAATACTTGAACACATTGTCCTACTCTCCCTAATTTCCGGACATTTTGAGGAAAATTGCTACCTTGATTTTTTTGTATGTTGTTTGCAAATTTGTAGTTGGAGGTGATTATTCTACCAAAAACACCCAAAAAATGCACGACAGTAAGTTTCTCTTTTGATGGTCCTTAACAAAAAGTGCTTTACAGTAGCCTTTGTTTTGGACAGTCTTGCTTTGCAACAAAATTAAGGCATATCATGTTCAGATTTATCTGAGATACTATCCTGTATATAGTTAAAACTCTTACTCTTCCCTTCTTTTTATTTGCAAACTGCTGCTGTAGTGGTCAATGTTTTAACACCTGGTCTGTACCCTGAGTAGCATGTTATGATTTTTAATGGCTGAATGTCACGTAGCTGCAACAAAGTGCTTGGGTCAGACAGCTTGGCCTGGACAGATTAGTTCAAATAACATTTACCTGTCTATAGTACTAGAGAAAATACTGGAAACCAGAAGAATCAAAAAAGAAATCTGTGTTTGTTTCTTTTCCTTCAACTTCTGTGTGGAAATACTGAACTCATACTCAAAAGATGAAATGCTTGTCTTAAATATGTTTTTGAACAGAGAATAAATTAAACTCAGGTAAAACATGGAATAACCTGTGACCAGTAATTCTTACCTTTGGTTATACATAAAACACTCAGTTTGTAAATTAGCTCCAATATATTCTCTTATCTAAGGAAGTTCTGTCCCAGCAAAATGTCTGTGCATGCAATAATGAAACCAGCATTGCTTTTATTGTTTGGGGGAGAGGGGTTTGTAAATAAAGCATCGTTACATGAAATCTCTGTAGAGTTTAGACAGGCACTCTACCAACATGTGTATTTATGGTTTATTGCATATGAAGAATTGGTTCCTGCAGCCATTACCAACTAGTACCATGTGAGAACCTATCTGTCTGCGTTACCATCCATGCATAGAAACTCCAATGTCAAGCTACAACTGCACTTGTGTGATTCATAGCTGTTAGAAAGAAAGGCTTATTAGTCATCTACTTCATTGCCCTTCCTGTATAGAATTATTCTATATTCTATATATCTGTATAATGCTGTACATTTACTACTTTTTTGTCAGTCTAACTTTAAATTATTGAAGTAATGGAGCTCCCACCACTTCCCTCAGGAAAATGTTCCAGACCATAATAGATCTACTGTCAAGAAATATACTAATTTTCTGATATTAATTTTTCCTTTATTAACTTCATTTCATTGCGCTAACTGCTGTCTTCTGTGCATTTTCCCATGATCTCACTCTGAAACCTAGGCTTTGCACCCTGCAAACGTGTCTTGTTTATTTTCAGCTACTGTACGTGCATATGAAGGGGTAAAATTTAACCTCTGCAGGCTTATAAATTTGGCCTGTGTTTAGTAGGAGTAAGGCAATAAAACTGCTAAAATTAATTGGTTCATTTTAGAGCAGCACATCTTTGCAAGAACTCCAGAAGTAATTACAAACAACAGCTAAAAACTTCATGTTGATTTCCTAGGCCACTTTTTACAAAGGATGAGTGCACTATCTGAATGTAAGCAGGCAGAGTTAAATTAAGGTAAAAACTTGTGTAGACATTGATTTTGATTTGAGTTTTCTAATTTATGTAGAGGACCAGTGGGACAGTTCAGACAGCTGAAGAATTCAGTTTCCCAGTGGAGGTGCACTCCTGTGTGAACTTCCCTAGGCTGTTCCACGGCAAACTTTACTTTAAGCCAAGTCAGTGTTTGCTTGTGCTGTTATTTCTGCCCTGAAATGGATGAAGAACACTTCCTGCACATCACAAATGTGTGGTACAGGACGGTCATTTAAGATATGCCTTTCTGCTTTGCATTCAGATGATCTTTGTTACCTCAGACAAGGGACAGTAGCTTAGCACAAGATATGTCAAAATTCATCACTCACTCACTCACCTGACTACACTTTAAACCTATTTTCAATGGGTATCAGCTGAATGAAATAAATCGTTCTTGAGTGGAAATAACTCACATTAGGTTTTCCGTAGCTGGATTCTGTGTGCAGGAGTAAAACTGACTTAAACTGTGCAACTTTACAGTGTCTTGTAAATACGTATGTCCTTAAGTGACTCTACTCGACAGAATGGTGAGCAAGTCTTGTTTCCTTCATTCTGCTTTGAAATTTGCCATCATTAATTTCCTTGGAAACTTCAGATTATGCGAACGGTGTTCAGGTGGCTTGTGTCCTTCTAGCATCCACCTGCTTTCTCTCTCTCCTGGTCTTGGACAAGTCTGTGTTGTGCTGACCTTGTCCTAACTGCTAGCCCTCTTTCTGCTGAGTTTCCTGTATAATTTCAGATTACACACTCCAGCTTCTGCTTTGGACAAAGATTCAGCCATGATGTCTTACCCTGGATGTGAGCTGGTATAGCAGGTTAAAATAGAGACCTTGTTTTAAAAGCTTTAGAGTTCATCAGTTTTATTAAGGATATGTCTGTCATTCTTTTGCCAGGAAGTGACCATGTTTTATATGATAGTATTTCCCTTGGAAGCGCTTCCAGTAGGACTCAAAGATTTTGAAAAGTGAATGTTTTCTAACTGAGGCTAAATGTGGGCAAGAGCATAAATAGAACTTGATTTTACAGAATACGTTCTGTGTCACGGTGTCTGCTTTATGGAGGACAAAAATACCTGCAATGCAGAGAGTAAGATGGTAAACATGACTCTGCCCTTTTGCTCAACAGTATCTCTCACTTGAAATACTTGAATCTTAAATGGCCAGCTTATCAGTCCTTTGAAGTTGGTGAGAAGACTGCAAATGTTTCAGTGTATTCAGTCTTCCTGTCTAAATATCCAGGGAAGCCATATGAGGGCAACAAGACAAAAAAAGATCATGCAGATCATACAGTTAAGAAAAAGTGGGTATCCTAACTTCTTCAGTCTTTTCCAGGTTGCTTGCGAAAGCTGGATAATAGAAGGGATACACTGTCTTCTGAGATAACAAATCTTAATGTACTTTCTTAGCTCCTTTTCAAGAGCCAGTGTGCCGTTTTATTCTGAAAAATGGAATAAAATGAAAGTCAAAACCAAATCAGTCTTTTGGGCTTTGTCCCAATATTTGCTGTAATTGACATGGCTGACATGGCTAAGGTTACTGTGAATATATCAGAAGAACTACAATCAAATGTTGAGTGTTTGAACAGGCTTTTCCATAGCTTGGCTGCTAAGGCTGTCTTTACCTAGAATTTTATTGTCACTGAATGATCAGACAGTCCCTTTTGTTAACTCAAACTGTTTTTTAAAAGATAATTGGTCTTTTTAAGTTTTAATTGGATCTTCAGATTTTATACGATAAAGCTGACTGTGCAAAATGCATGAAATGGCATTAGGTTTATTTTATGTACTGTAACTGACCATGCATAAAATTCATGTAATAAATTAAACCTTGACAAATTAATATTTTGTCCCCTTCACCTCAGTGCAGTCTGGGTGAGCAGAACATACGGATATTCCATATATTTAGCAGTCTTAACAGGATTTTAGGTGTTTTGGGAGTATTTGGTTCTACCTTAATGTTGTCCACTCTGATCTGTAGACTTCTTGTCAAGAGGTAGGTCCATGTTAAATGCCTTTGAAAATACCAAATATGATGTAGCTGCTTTGCATTGGGAGCAAAGATTAGTAGAGAAAGTAAGTTTTCTAAGGCACTGTAACAGATATATTTGTTGAGATGAACCTCACTTTTGGAATTGTATCAATTGAGGCAAAGAGCAGGAATTAGCTTTGCAAATCAAAATGGAAGCCTTACCATGAAAAGGAACCTAAGCAGAAAGTAGGCTGGAATACTGCTCTCTTTAGCATTTACATTCAACATAAGTCCTACCATATACTACCACCCTTTTGGTATATTGTGTATTTTGCTATGCACGTTTAATTATCTATATAAAGCCTTTATATTAATTTGTCTTTGAATGTATGCTCTGAAAATGGTGACTTTGCAGATTTATACGATGAACTCTGCATTTGTGTTGGTGGATGAATGATTTAATAGCTCAGAGAAAGCAAAAAGTCATCAAAGGCAGCAGAAATATGTCTTTAAGAGTGTACAGAGCTGAGATTTCAATCAAGGAACATAGCTATCATGTTCTGATGTCATGTCTCGATCCTCAGGTAGATCCTGTGGTGAAGTGAGGCGATAAAAAATTTGTGACCTCACAGCAGTAAGAAATTAAAATATAGGACAACGACATTACTGGAGCCGTAAGGGAAAAAAAGGTTCAAGTTGAGAACAGCAGTTGTGAAGGCATGTTTATCTCCAATCTAAAGTACAAAATGGTTCAAGGAGAAGTTCCTGATAAAGTAATTTGGTCTCCTAGTTTGCCCCTGAAAAATTCTTCTTAAGATACTGTAGAGCAGCTTAGTGGAACAATAAAAGCAATTGCCAACCTGAGTGTATACAGAAAAGCAAGTCTTTGTTAGCAAAGGGAGAAATTAATTCTGTCACGTACTAATGAGGTGTAAGTTTTCAAACAAAAAAAAACCAATTTCCTTACTCATCTGTCTTTTATAAACTTTTAAGAGTTTGAAAACTATTCTGAACTCTTACTGTCTAATTGATGTGCAAGTTCTTGTGTGGCAGTGTATGGACTACTGATACTGAATTTGGCAATCTATTTTAGTTTGACCATTTGGTTATTCTGTGTGCAAATAGCCTATACAATTAAGTGTATGTGACTTCTTTTGCTGGTACTTCTGTCACGTCATAAATGCAGTGACCCTCACAGAAGAGGTTAATGGCTTTCGTGTCCTGATGCCATTTGTCCAGCACAGATGTAAAACAGAGCACAAAAGGTCTGGATCTGCAGTGTTCTTTGGCTTGTCCGAAATATTTTTTTAATAAATGGCAACAGAGGTTTTAGAATATAGGATAGAAATAAATCTCTAATTGCCATCTTCGTTATCTTTCAAGTGAAAAATACTTGTGAAAAGGGCCTTGTTTAATCATACAAAAAGTATTTTCAGAGTAATTTATGGGTAAGTAAATATTTATTACTGGTGCAGAATCGTAGTAAGCCACAGCAGAGTTTTATTAAGAAATGACCTTATACTTAATGATTATGTTATAAATTTAAACTGCAATAATCTGCTTTCAAAATACGGGTCGGTGACTCTCATCACACTGTAGTAAAGGCTGTCATATAGGAGGTTGTGGAGCAGGCTAAAGGGAAGGCTCCTGGGACCAGGCAATTAAAACATCCTGAGCACACAGCTTTCACAACAGTGCTTACTCTGCATGTGGCAGAAGCATTAGGAAAACTTGTATTGTTTCATGGTTTTTTTTCCAATAGCAAAATTTACAGTTACTGAAGTTTAATTTATGTATGCGTTAGCTGGAAAAGCTTTAGGCATTTGTGCATAGAACTATAGGAAGTATGATAACTGTTTTTCCTACTCTTAGCACGAAATGTTCAGAGAGGGTCACCACTCCTGTGTGAGAAACGTGTGCATAGTATGACTGAGAAGATCACTGACCAAGGGCTAGAAGAGATTAAACACTTCAAGTTAGCTCTCCCACTGCTGCTTTTCAGGGTTGGAGTCAGCTGCTGTGTGAATGCTGTGTGCTCAGGACCTGTGAACGGCTGGGTCCCACGATCCTTTCCCCTAGCCTGCTCCTGAATCTTCCTATATGACAGCCTCTTCGCAGAGGGCAAACATCTCCTCTTGAGTGCTGTGTGAAAGACTGCAGAGAAGTACCTTTGGGTAGCTCCTCTGTCCTTGATGCTCCTTTGCACATTTATTGTCTTCTGTGAAGCAAAGGGCCTTTGTGCTGGAGGGGTGAATCTCATGTCCCCTATAAATCCAGTAACATTGATGCAAATGGCACACATACATTTCTAGGATTTACTGCCATTGTTATATGAGTGTTCTCATATAAAAGAAACCCCTTAAATACCAGGGGCCAAATATATTCCTAAGTATAAAGTGTTCAAATAAAATGAGCCAAAATACCAAATTCCCATCCAGATTGTCACCATCCTTTTTTTTTATCCCCAGTTGCCTGCACCTCAGATCTGACAGTGATTTAAGATATGCAGGTAAATATTGTTGTGTATTTTGGAAGTCCCAGAGTGAGCACAGTTTCATGCATCTTGGGGGCCAGCTGAGGAGTCTTGTTAGCTGAGTATTACTTGTATACCATACCACAGACAAAATGTTTCCTTCTGCTAGTATTATTGCAGTATTTGCTTAAAAGGAATTGTTGCACAGAGATATTAGTATGACATCTTTAGTTCTTTGGGTTTTTAAAGCTCAGATTAATGTTTGCAGTTTTGCAGGGACCTGATTCATGTCCACTGGTTTTGAAAAAATTTAGATGTATCAAATGAATGTCAGCAGTACAAGTCATGTCCTGCTAGTTTGCTAGTCCCTCAGTGTCCTGAGGTGCAGATTTGCAATGTCTTGTATGGTAGGAAAGGAGTGGGCAAACTGTGTATGTTGGTACCACTGTCCACCCATGTGAGAGTCAAAACAGAAAAATAACTACCTGTATTAGCTTTACAGTATAGCTATAAATTGAGGAGCCTTCTCAACAAAATGGACCCCCATGATGCTTGGCTGGCAAGTGTCTCTAGAAGAGCATCACAATGGAAAAGGGCTGCCAGCAAGATGGAACAGCAAAGCTTCTCCAACCAAATGGCCTGAGGACTGAGAAGACAGGCATGCATTTTGGCGCTTATCCCATGGTGACTTCCCTCTCAATAAACCTTTTCTCAGGGCAAAATCTAGTAGAAGGATCCCAAGCAGAGCTGCAGCCTCCCTCCAATTGCAAGATTTGCTATAGGAGGGAAGCAGTGAGCCTGTTGTCATTATGGTTCTGCTTTACTGCCCTGTTAAATGTGGTGCCTTATTGCTATTTTTAATTTAATTCTTTTGTGAGATTGGAGGCGATAAAACAAATTGTTTCTATGCTTCATTCACACACCTAATGGGAGAACAGTGCAAGGGAGCTGCAAACTGTAATTCACATGAGGTACAGCAACAGGAATTTCCAAATGCACATGCTTGGAGTATGCTGAAAAGCTGACATTTGCTAATGAGTCCACTTTCATCCCCATTTCTGGTTGTACCTAAGTATAATTTATAATATCAGTGCCTTACGTCATGAACCCTAGATTCATTTGTGCTATCCAGTGGTTTTCATTGTAAGTCAAAGGGCGCCTGCCTAAGGGTATATATGTGACCTTGTAAAAGGCTTTTTGCTGTTTCAGCAGATGTAGGAGAGACCACAAGTGAGAGCAAAGTTTCTTATCAGGGACTAGAAGAAGAGACCAGGGGTTGGGCAAATTGTGTTGATACCTGCCCATTGGCATCTAGATCGAAAGCTAAAGGATTAAAGAGTCCTGCAAGTAGAAAGCTGGAGTTGCAGGGCCACGGGGAGTGATGTACAGTGTGAGAGAGATTTAATAAGCCAAGTGGAGGATTGATGGGTTTTATTTCCCTTCTGATTTTTGCATTGAGCGTAGAAGGCACCATGGGTAATATGAGACTGCTCCAAGAGAAGGAGAAAGCAAACTATCCAAAGGCATAAAGGGTGGACTATTGATGCACCTCCTCATAGGCAACAAAAGAAATTACGTATGCTTGCTGTGGATGCCTGATACTCCAGTTTGTGTGCAGATGATACCAGTGAGCCATGTGAGTGTCCACTGCTGTTCCAAGAGGCAAAACTAAGGCAAGAGGTAGGTGATCTCTCAATGTAAATTGATCTTTCTACATACTATGTTTATGTTTGTTCATATAGCTGCTTTGTAATTAGTTCTGCCAGCTCTTGGTTTCCATATTTCTTGAGGAATGACAGTACACTCTTAGATTTACTTCTGTTTATACGAACTAAATACTAGTGAACCTGTCCATCTAAAGGACAAATTATAAATCATATTTTCCTCAGCTCTGTGCTGGACTTACCCGTATTCCTAACTATTAAAGCTGCTTTATTTTATATGTTCTTCCGTCTTACAAACAGTTACATAAGTTTATAGTCCTGTGTAATTTAGCTATACACTTCTTACACTGAACTCATACAGAGGAAATCATGACAAGTTATGTAGGAGGAGGATTTCCAGTTATTCAAGGCCTGAAGTGATGAAATTATATAGAGATTTATATTTTTATTAAGCAAAATCATGGTGTCTCTAGAACATCTCCATCGCATACTAGCTTGAATATACATGAGAAGCGTCATTATCAAGGTTATATACCTGAAGTTCTTTTAAAAAAAAAAATTATACAGGGTTGAAAAATAACATTTAACGCCATAGCTCTTAGGAAGGAGAAACCTGTAGTAGCCAGGTGATTCCTGACAGCGTGGAAAGTTCTCAAAGCAGACTGTATATTATCCAGTGCCAGTGTAAAGGGAAAGAAAACCATTTTTCAAGTAAAGAAAATGCCTGGGATATTGTCATTAACAATTTGGAGCAAGAGAATTTCTAGTTTGGTGGGGTGTTTGTTATTTGTTAATGTGCTTAGTGGCTGCAGCCTGGGCCCAGACCAGCTGCATCCCCTGTCCTTGCTGCACTACCCTTGTTCACCAGCTGACTTGTTTTATGATCAAGGCAGAAAGTGTTATCAGCCCATGGATTGCGATCCAAGTTTTGTAGTTGAGCAGTGGTGTACACTGAACAATTGTCTTCCTCTCCTTTCCAAACCTATTTACTGAATCAAATTTATAGTATGATACTATTCCAACTGAGCAGGGAGAGGACTCCTTCTGAGGCTCTGTGGGCAAAGACCTTCTGTGGTGGAGCAGGGGTCTAGCTATTACCTAACTAGTGCAACTACGAATGGAGTTGCTTTTCTTGTAAGTATACAGATTAATCCAGGGAGGGCATCTGTGAGGTCAGCCATGCCACAGAAAGTTAGGGATAATGCTGACAAAGAAATGGGCCGTCAGGTACTGAGATGGTACACGGTTATGTGCCCATTCATCTTGTGCCACTGAGGCTTCCAGCTGGCTCTGGCAGAAACAAAATAGATGCATGCTTAGAACCATGTCTGAAGGTGGAACACAGCACATTTTGTAGGTCTGGCTTTAAGGTAGAATGTAAGAAGCAGTATTACCTGCTTGGTTATGTCTCTGCAGCAATGATACAGACATGGAAATTTGGCAGAGGGGATTGCCATGCTAAGTAACCTATATCCTCATTGCCCTTCATGCTAAGGAATCCTCAGTCTCTTGGAAGAGAGTTGTGGCTTATCCTATGAAGTTGTGTGAACGGTGCTGTAGAAATGTGATTTTAACATACTGTGTCCACAAAGGGCTTGGCATCATCACCAGTTAGGTTTCAGTTACCTCACAGTGCAAGGCAAGATGTCCCTACATGCCTGTTGGGGGGAGCCATGAGGCTGGTTTTGCCCTGGATAGGCAAAAATCAAAAAGTCCAAATCAGAAATGTGGGTGAATGTCTTTAAATACAGGGTACATTTTAAAACCCCTCATTATCTTTAAAAGATCTTCACTTCTGCCTCGCTCATGTAGTCTTATTTCAGTCTCTCCTGGTAGCTCAGTTCTATTCCCAGAGGCCTGAAATTAATAAATCCAAACATGCTCTGTTTAGACTTCTACCCCATGGCCAGCACACCCGATATGGCATTTCGGAGACTGAGGGAAGTGAGCCACATTTGCTTATGGAAAAAAGAAAGAACTGCAGCAATACAATGACGTAAGGTTTATCCTGCAGGTTCACCTCAGGTTACAACCGGATCTAATTCAGCATGCTGTTGTCAGTACAGCTTAGTTCAGCTAAACCAAGAAAACACAGTTCAATTCTGCATACAGCTAACTCCCACATAAAGCATCAAAACCTTTCCAATCTAATTTTTATTGCAGGCTTTTTTTTTTTTTTTTTATTTGAAGAGCTGTTGGGCCTGAATAATGTGGGTTTATTTATCTGTCTTGTACCAAATGAAAGTAATTTTATGAATTTGATTAAAGAACCATCTCAAAGTAAGCAGGAGAAACACACATTTAAAGATGTTCCCACACATCAGATGCTAATGAGGTCACCCAGGAGAACATTGCTCTTTGGGGCTTCTACTTGTCCCCAGGGTGCATTTTCTCACTGGCAAAAGCTCCTGCTATGCAGTCTTAATCTAGAGCATGTTTTGAAATAGCTCTTTCAGCTAGTGATGTGCTAAACTGCTTCTTTGTTTTCATCTTAGTAGACTCTGAGAAATGAATTGCATAAATTTCATAGCAGTGAGATATTTTTGATATATGTAATAATTTTACAATTTGACTTTTATATCACAGTGTAGTGGCAAGCTTCATCAGCCAGAAGACCCTGCAACTCCTAGAACTGCAAATATTCTGAATGTAGTGGCAGACCAGAAGTCAAGTTTCCACTGAACATATCAAGCAGCTCAAAGAAGTGAAATAATGTATCTTGACCCAAATCTAGGCCAAAGTATTTTTACACACCAAAGCAAGTAGAGTTGATGTATGCTTGCTGCCTTCATCTTCAAGTGCTGCTAGCTACTGGCAGGCAGAGCAAAAAAATGGTTTTAAAAGCTAAGTTTTATGGTACACTCCCAAGGCTGTAATCTTTTTTTCTTAAACGATAAGTTTTAGACAGAAATTTCTTGATTGAACTCTAGTGTTAACCAGACATTGGTGTGTTGGATCTGACCCAGTACATTGTTCCTGACAGTGCTCAGGAACTGGTCAGTTGACAGTTACAGAATAATGTGACAAAAGAGGGATTTTCTTAATCCTTGGGGATTCCCCTTAAGGGGAATGTCTTAATCCCTGACATTTAATCATTGCTTGTGTCAGGAAGTATAAATGTTTGTATTCTGTTGCTTAAAAAAAGCAAGGTTCATTAAGGATTATATTATTTTTTTAAAAAAACAAATGAGTTTCTAATGGGAACATACAGGAATTCATTAACAATCTAATGAATATTTTTTTTTTTATCCTTTTTGGTCCCGATTATATTATGCTGCAGACAGCTCCACAGGGTAAACTATGCTTTACGTTTAAAAAGGTAGAATTTTCTTTAATCTCTTTTAAATTTGCCTGTCAGTTTTAAACTCCCAGTTTAACTTTTCTTCCATATTTCCTTAATTATGTTGTCTTTTGGCTGCAACATGTTATTTTTCTTCTGTTATGAGAAAATAAATAAGAATGTTTCAATTCCCTTGTTTTTACTATTTATAATTTTTATACAGCTATCCTGCATTCATCATCTCTCTCCTCATTTGCCTCCTCTCCAAACAGAAATCGGTCTTTCTTCATACAGCTGATTTCCTGAGCCTCCTGGTGGTTTATGTTCCTGGGGTCTGAACCCTTTCTGTGGCTGCTCTTTTAGCAACCCCATCCATCTGTAGTACTCCTGATGCCAGTTCTTTCATTTTGTTTGCTTGTGGGGAGAGAGCTTCTGCACATCCCCTTGAATTTTGAGTGGTATGCTTGACATTGCAAGTGTCACCAGAAGTGGTGCAAGCTGGAGTTCAAACAAGTGGTAGGTACCATTGGGCTGCTGTCACGGGGGATGAGATCGTACATTCATTCTGTCTCTGTGATGGATTTGTCTAACTCTCTCCAACTCAGGCTGACTTTGATCCCATATAATGAAAAGCCTTAAAATAGAAAGTGGAAGGGAACAGAGAGGAGCTTTAATTATTTACTGGCTGGGTCGAATCCATACCTTTTGTAAAGACACTTCTTTTGTTGTTTTTTGGTCTATTCAGTTCTCATTAAGCCAAATTTAAATCTTTGTGCTCAGCATTGATTCAGATTCTAGGGCTGATTAAAGAGGCTTTTGAAGGATGATGCATTTTTTTCTTCTTTGACTTAGTTATTTTTTTCCATCTACTAAATGGAATAAAAACGCTCCCTAAATAATTTTCAGTATTTTAGTCACAGTAGTGCTAGGAGGTTCCAGCTCAAAGTTTTAGTTGCTCTGAGCACCTAGAAACGTGACATCCATCCTAAAGCCACTGAAGGCTATGTAAGTAAAACAGATAGGCAGTGGGAGGAAGTAAGTTTGTAAATTCCCAAATTCACAAAACAAATTTGTGGCAAAGCTGAGACCTGATGAGGTACCCTACCACTGATACTGTGGTGTTTAACTGCAAGCCCATGCTGGCCCTGCTGTATTCACCCCTTAAGTAACACCTGAGTAGCACAGCATGGTGTGGTGGTCTGTGACACAAGTACCCCCTGACTGACTGCATTTCAGAGTGGTATTCCCAGATACAAAAGTGGTTCCCATCATCCTGAACGTTTTAATAATGTGTTTTTGCCCTCCTCTGGAAACAGTAGAGGTGTCATCTCCCTCATTGCGTAGGAGGAGTTAATGCAGGGTGTGAGTACAGCTCCTTTGTGAGCATCTTGTCCTGCCAGGTTGTGCAGAAGGAGGCAGGGTATCATCCCCAATCCTTCCCCTTCTCTGGAGGCTACTTGAGGGAAGGGGGAGAAAGGGCAGGGGAGAAAAGCTTTTGGTGTGCCAGTTCTTCACATCATTTCGCTTACAACGAGAAACACCCTTGCAGTTACCTCTGTAGTCAAGCCAAAAGCTCACCAGATTTATTTTGGAAGCTAGCATCTTCATAGTGTTCATGGCTGTAAAATCTGCATGCTTGAGTTGAGGCTTGAGGAACCTCATTGCCTATCAGTATCACTACATCCATGGCTCCTTCACAAAAATAGACAGTAATGTGAAAGATAGTGATAGTTCAGAGAAATGTCCTTGCTTTATCCTCACCCTCTTGGTGCGTGTTGATACGTTAACAGACTACTGTACATAAGGGAAAACATGCCTTTAATAGTTCTGTCTCTGCTGCTGTTAATTTGATTTCCCTCAGGTAGTCAGTGTTCAGTCACAAAGTCCTGGAGCAAGACTTTTTGTAGGAAGAAGTACAAATAATTTACACTGTAATGTCTGAGGCTCTTAGATAAAGCATACACTGCTCTGAACAAAGCAAAAAAAAAAAATTTATTGGGGATAAACATGGTGAATTCAGAGAGATGGGAGGAGGTGCTATAATAAGGAGCATGTTTTTTCAAAGCAGCTTTGTGGTATCTGACAATGAGTAGATTATGTCCAGAGCTGTGCTCAGTCTCTGTGCCATACATGTTGTATATTTGCGGGCTGTTTGTTATGACACTTCACAGGAAAATGTCAAAATAATTTGTAATTATTACTGGATTACTACAGGTAAAATATTTTTCAATATCTCAGTTTTCCTGTGGAAATTGTTTACTTTATATTTTCAGCTCCATTCCAGCTTCTGTGTAAACTGGGCAAGTGTAAATTAAGTACATTGTGTCAGTCCTGAGGCCAAACCGCATTTGTTTGCGTTTATGTAAATCCGGAGTACTGCCTTTGACAAGAACACTGCATTCTGCCCTGAATTGTCATGTCCCATTCCATTGCTGGAGCCCCTCATTTAGGGGCGGGATTTTTCAGCAGGACTTAATGCTACTGCAACATTTGTTCTAATACTACTGTAGTATTGCATGGCTCATACAGCTTTGCAAAAACTAAAATTGAAGAATTTAGAGCAAAATTAGGTCATGGCAAAATGCATTTGAAAATGCCATGCTAATTGTTCACAACTTTAAAATTACTGCATTAGTTTCTTCTGAATTTGCTCTGTTCCATAGATCCCATTGACATTTCAATGTAATTCACTTTATCACTGTGTTATATCATAAAGTCCTATTTCCAGTATTTTCATTAGCTGGTAGATGTTCTGTAATATAAAAGGAAATAATACTTGGGGCATGGAGAAAAAAGGGAATGCAGTTAGTCTGTTAACCTTGCCTTTCTGGAATTCACAGATTAATTATTTTAATCTCATATGGGTATTAGGAAGGTTTTTTGGTTTTGTTTCTAGTTAAAGTTGTGTAAAGTTCCTGAAATTCTCTGGAAGGTTTAAGATGAGTGTATGACTGGTCTTGATTTCCATAAATCAGTGCTAAAAGGGAAGTGTGGACTAACTTAAATACTGCTCTGGAGATCACAAAAAGCATATTGTAATGTTTGAACATTTGAAAAAAAGCACTTTTCTTGGGGTGCGGGTTTTCCCTATGTTCAGATAAATGCTGCAGATGTCTTTTACAGGTGGTATCCAGTGTTGCCAATTTCTTAGCTCTCAGAAATAAGTGTACAGGATGGAATGATTGACTGGAGTTGTGTTCAGGTGGTCACAGGTTGAAAAAAACATTCTCTACGACAGTCAGATTGGGAATTCCCACATGATTAATTGACTCCATTTCCATAAGCCATTCTTCCCCTTGCTGCCTTTTTTGCCTGCGCTTCGAGTTGTCTAAAGGTGGCATGGCACTAACAGGACTGACAGGTGGGGGGTGTTTGGTGGGGGGGTGTTTGCCCACCCGGCTGCGGCTGCCAGCCCGCTCGGGGAGCCTCATGGGCCTTTCTCTGCAGCTGATCCTGACACCCATCCATCTCGTAAGATGAGATCATTATCTAAATATGTGTGCTAGAGCGAGATGATTGTGCCCAAGGAGAGGCATGATTTTCCTGTGCCTCTCTGGAAGCGTAAGGATAACACTGGCAGGTACAGAGCAAAAGAGATTTGATGGGTTAAACGGGCAAAAACAAAAATGTGCCATCTCCTGAGTGTGGTGGTGGTTTCTTCCTGATCAGCCATGACTTTATCCCTTTCCCAAGTCTGTCTGGGTCTGTGTTACCTGCAGATAGCTTGCTGAAAGCTGCCATGCCTTATCCCAGCTTTTTGTGCTGACATTTGGGATTTCTCCACAGGATGGGTACAGCAGAGGGAGCAGTAGGATAAGGTTCTCCCAGGCCGTCTCACCCTGTGTGCTGCCGCCCCAGCCCAGCCCCTCCGGCTGATCAGAGCTCCTCTTCTCTCCGTTTACCCCCAGCAGCACTGAGACCCCCAAGCCTGAAGGGTCTGTGCGTGCCTTGGGTCCAGAACCGAGAGGGAGAGAGAGAGGGCTGTGTGGTAGGGACACCTCCCCAGCCCCTGCAGAGCAGATGTATTTCAGAGAGCAAGTCAGACTCTTCTTGCTTTTACATAACTGATCGGATGGGATTTTTGTTGTTGGCCTATATATTAATGCTCCAGCTCTCATTAGCAGTTTCTGAGACTTCCAGGCTTCCTTCTGTGTTATTGCTATATATTCTTTCCTTAAAAAAAAAAAAAAAGGTAATCTCTTTTTCCCCAAGTTTTTTGTCTGAAGGGTGGAATAAAGTGAGTTTTATTTTAGAGCAGGAGGGTTTTTTCGGTGGTATGTGGGATGAAATGAACAGTCCCTGTTCCTACCCTTGGCTTAACTGAACAGAGAATCTGTTTCATGGATTATCCTCTTCCAGTTCTGAAAAAAGTGTGTGTCACTCTATCCACATGCGTGTCTGCCTGCACGCACACTTTAAGTATTGGTTGATTTTCCACAAAAGGCCTGTGGTTGTCTGTCCAGGCAAATATAAATACATAATTTGTGGCATTTTTATGAAATAACTTACTGGA
Organism: Falco cherrug; assembly: GCF_023634085.1. Lineage (NCBI taxonomy): Eukaryota > Metazoa > Chordata > Aves > Falconiformes > Falconidae > Falco > Falco cherrug. The sequence goes on along the minus strand of NC_073699.1, from coordinate 52,235,666 downwards.
AACCTTTTCCAATGCAGAATACAGTGCTGCAATGAAAGCAAGGTGCTGGATTGACACAGGATAACAGGGCCATTTCCATAAGAAAAATATTTGCTTAACTTCATAATCTCAGCAATAATAAGAAAGTTGTGACAACAAATTTTGGTGCTGTGATCTTTCACAAACATTCTGATTATTCTTTTCAGGAACAGGTTGCAATGAGCTCTCCTAATTAGCAGTCTTCACTACCTTTTGTATACTTTGTTAGATCAGACATGAAGCCTTCAAAGCAGTAGAGGATTCTTACCATCGAGGAGACAAAGAGCATCTCATGCTGGAGCAAAGGCTGTGTCACGAATATTTGTAGCTGGCATGTGGGGTATTTTGTTTTCCGAGTTTGGCTATAACGCTATGTTTGTTTGTCTCACTTCTGGTCATAGCCAGCAGTTTTGAACTCATTAGACACCTTTGCTAAATTTAACAGAAAAAAATCTCAACTATACTGATTCGCCTTGACTCTCATGAAGTGGGATTCAAGATAGCACCCCAATAAGGACAGGGCAGGTAACATTCGCCTCTTGAAACAGCTCCCACGTGTGCTAGCTGGTCAGTCTGAGCACACACAGCTCTGAAGCAGCTGCATGACTTGTTCCCTGCTTTTTGCCCAGGTAGGGAGAAGGTACAAAAGGGCACGTGGAAGGAAGCAGGAGTGCCGATTAGGGCTGTACCTTGGAGGCCTGGGGAAATTAAAAGGATTATTGTGGAGGTGGGGGCAAAGTTTGCATAGTATGTTAAAAGGAGCTGAAAGTGTAGGTGGGCAACACTCATGCCTGAGGGGTAGGGGTGGTTGTGAAAGTTTAGAGGAAAGGGGGGTTGCTGTGTTTGGGAGCAATAAATAACAAAGTAGCCTGAATCTTTAGGAAAATAGTCTTCATTAGATGCTCTGCTAACCAATCAACTTTAATGAACTATAGCTGTGACTTCAAACCTTTCAAGTTCAGTGTTTTCAGGTGGAGAACCTATAGTGGATGATACAGCTTTTTTATTTATCCATGAATGCCATTGTGCCACAGGAGACTTTTCCAGGGCTCAGCACTGTGTGGGTTTAGGTTTACCTGGCTTTTTATTTTTAGAAAACTATTTTTCCTTTCAGTGTGGTAAAATTAAACCATTTACTTACAAAACCTAATTTTTTTTAAAGTTCTCTTCATTTTATTATATCTCAGAGATCTTTATGCTGATCAATTCGGACATCTAATGAAAAGAGTAGTCTTTTTCCTGTATTTTCTGTTTGGATTAAAGATAAATGGAAGCAGAATTGTTCTAGTCCTCCTCTTAGATATTTTTCAAGTAAACTTAAATTGCTTAATTCTTCATAATTAACATTCATAATTTGTTCTTGTGTATAAAAATAAACCCAAAGCCTTTATATCCTGGCTCTTGTAGATGTGACATGCTTGTATATGATGATAAACACTGGTTTAAACCACAGGTTTGTCCAAAAACCTTTACCAAACTGTAAATAGAAGATGTGGAAAAAAGGAAAGAAATGTTTAAAAGTAAATCACAGATTTTTTTTAATCAGTAAAATGGATTGACTCAAAATATGATTTGTTCCTGAAGCTTAGATGCATGACCATGGACGATCTCCCTTCTTCCCACATAGTTTGAATCAAAGAAACACGGAAATCAAGAACAGAAAAGCCAGCACAGAAAATCCTTTCGTGCTGCAAAACTGCTCACAGAGTATGTACCAAGTGCATTCCCCATTTATCTTACTAATGCTTACTGAGAATTGAAGCAATTTGAGTATGTTTTGCAAATAGCAGAGCTAACCCATCTGAACATTTTTTGTGACTGAGTTTCCTCCCATCATCCTGTGAGTCTCCTGGAAATGGTAGGATTATACTTAGAGCAGTCAGACTCCACACTGGGAGGCCAGGGCAGTGTTTTTTCCTGTGGGAGCCCATCTCAGTCCCCTGGATTGCTTCCAGAGCAAATGTACCCTGCTGTGCCGGAGGCTGTGTTGGAGGCAGCAGCAAGAGAGCAGGTGTTCAGGGGCTGCCACCAAGAGCCCTCTGTCCCCACCAGCTCCAATAGCTGTTCCCCATCTCTTGCAGTAAAAAAAGTGGTAGGTGGGAGAGAAGCAACTCATGGGTCAACACTTGGCCAAACCGTGCCTGTTGGACCATGTTGGAGAGGGCTCTTGGTGTAACCACATAGCTGAGTAGCCAAGGCTGGAGGTAGGCTGGGGGAGTGAGGGGTGTGGAGATTGAGCGATGCTGAATGAAGTCAGTGTGCTGGGTCCACTGTGACAGGCAGGAACTGCATACCTGTCAATGTAGTGGCAGCCCCCTACTCAAAGCTCTTGCTCTCCAAAAAACCCATGCTGAAATCATCTGCAGAGGTTTACAAGATTATTCCTAAGAGCAAGAAGTAGTCTGAGTAAGACCTAGAAGGACTGAACCCGTAGGGTAGAAGATGTTGCTTGTCCCAGTAAGCCCAAATCTTAAGACTGCCAAGACAGATGAATTCAAGACACTGACAGACAAGGAAAGACAAAGAGCAAATTCTGTACACATTAAAAATAGCTAAATGTGAAGGGACAGATCATGCCTCTTAGGCACTGGGCTAAATTGGGAATGGGTAGGAAGTCACATGGCTCCAAACATGTTACCTATTTACACTTGTCACTGGTACCAAATTACTTTCTCCTCCCTGCCGCTCCCTTGTCTGCTCCCACGCCAGCTCCAGCTCCCACTCCTCTGTAAGAATTCGCTATTAATATGTATCCACATATGTCAAATCTAATGCCACAGAGGTCCCTGATCTGTTACATTTGGTGATGGCTATAAGCAACAGACCCTGCTGAGAGAGAAAGAGTAGTATCCCTTCTCACAGGTGTGGTAAATCTGTCCCAGACACTGGTATTACTGCATCTCTTCATCTGAGGAAACTGGACACCTGTCTTTTCCCTTAGCTTACGTGATACAGTTTTTGGACATATGACCTCTGTCCCATTCATGGGATTGGGGTCGTGCTGTCCACATTGACATCCAAGGTTTCTCAGTATTTTCCAGCATCCTGTTTTACAAAGCTCCACCCACCACATACTCTTAGGTTTATAAATAACTTCTTAAGAGACAAGGGAAGTAAACACATTAAGTGTTCTTTTTAGAGGATCCAAAACCCAATCTCTTCCACCCCCTCCACCTCCCACCACCCCACCACCCCCCACCTTCCCCGTATCTAGTAAGGGAAATACACAAGTTTAGATAAAAGTGTGGTGCTTCTGTTGATTTCCCTGCCTTTGTTTTTCCCCACACTTAAGCACTCTCTAGAGGTAGGCTAGAGTCCTAGAAACAGCTCAGTCTTAATCCTTCCTGTTCACGACTTTGCTTCTGAATCACCAGATTTGTCTATCACACCTTCTTCCATGGGGAGCTTCTTTCTTCCTTCCTTGTTGCCCTAATTAAAAAGGAGCTCTCAGCCACAAAGACATGACTGACTTGTTTGCCTCTCAGCATCTAAAGCACTGTGCTTTTTAAACCTAATGTTAGCACTTGGTCTCTGATTCTAGTGATTATCTGCCCTTGGAGTCTCACATCCTTACAAACAATTGGAAAAAAAACCCTGTTCTGAGGTACGATGCTGCATTATATGAAGTTGCTCTGTTTGAATGGGGGACACTGTGGCTCAATGACTTTCCAAGGGATTTGTAAGCTGGCAGTGTTAGAGGTGGCTCTGTTGGAAAGCAGTGCCAGGCAGCCTTCCTGCAGTTCACTGCAGCTCCTAAACCTCAGTGATCGACACCTTCCCTGAACCCTTTCATCAGCAGTCAGAGAGTTTTAGGACCTGAGGCAAAGAAGTGACTTCTTCCTGTCTGGCAGGGAGTCCCTGGCATGTTTTACTTTTGCTGGAGGTTGTAAGGCACTCTGGAAGGCATGCATTAAACATACTGAGGTCTGGCTTTGCTAATAGTAACAAAGGTTAGGAATTCAAAATACATCTTTTGACTTTTCAGGAGTTGTCAGCTAGTTTATTCTTTAACATTTATATGTTGCTGGCAACTTTTCCAGGCCCACAAACCTGAGCCGACTCCAGGTTAAGAGGAGCTCTTGCCTTACTGCCTGTGGGACTGATCATGAAAATGGCTGTGAAGCTACTGTTTGGTATATGTTCTATATATACAGTTATCAAAAAGCATCATGAAAAGTAGCTGGCAGGAGATGAAGTGCAGGCTTACTTAATGTGCACTAAGATACATCCCTTTAGATGATTTTTTCACCCTTCTTTAAGCCTTTCCAAGTCTGAGTTGTTTCCCTCATTAGCCTGAAGTAATGTGTGATTACTTTCACTACGAAATCAGTCCAGCCCCTCAACACTGGTGCTCTGAAAAGTGCATCATCGAACAGGACACTGGCAAGGTATTTATAATCTGTGGGTTTTTTAGCTAAGTGATTCTGGGCACAGCTTGGCCTTGCCCCGCTCCCTGCCCCGACCTGTCCTCGCTGCTTGCTTGGCTGCATCCCTGAGTACCGACCCCTCTCAGCAGCAGCTCAGACTGTAAACCAGAGACATTTACCATGTTATTCTGTTTGAATTGGTGTGACTGTCAATTGATATTTTCCAGTTGCAACTGAAAGTGTTCAATAATTCATATGTTTTACATAGAGTCTTGTGGCTTATTCCATTCCCACCCCTGAGATAAGACAGTCTTGATGGCAAGCAGTATTCAACTGGATGCGCATTTACAAATTAAAAACTGCTGCTTCAAAAGGCTGATAGTAGGAGCCAGGGGGTTGTGTCAACACTAACGATGCCTGAAGCCTTTGGTAGGGATACTGACTTTCTGGGTTAGGTGGAAGGACTTTATTTTCCCTCCCCACTTCAATCACCTCAAATGCTTCCATTAATCAGTAGTCTAGTTACTTCTGAGTCTGACTGCTGACAGCATTGCAATGCATTGTTACTGGAAGGAGCCACAGATTTTCCAAGACTGGAAGTTTAGATGCTTTGTGTTTCAGATCTGGTAAAATATCTTTTTGTTTGTTTTGTTTATAAGCCGTTCCTCAGTAAAGCTGTGCCCAGGCAGAAATGCCGTAAACGTCCCAATCTGAGTTTCTGCAGAAGCTCCATACAGCGGAGGGTGAATCACTGCCTTCCCCCAGCCCTGGTGCCCCGCCAGCCGGTCGCCTTTGGAGTCCCCTGCAGAGACGGCTTGCTCGCCGTCCTGTTCTTGACCGAGGTTCGGTCGGTGGGCACACGCCGTACCTCCAGGTACCCGGCGCCGAGCGGGGAGCCGAGGGCTGCGGGGAGCTGCGGGGCGGCCGGCGGTGCCCGGCGGCTCGGGCAGGCTGGCGGGGGGCGCGGCGGTGGGAAGCGGTGAAATCCTGCCTGCCAGCCCCTCCGAGTGCGAGCGGGTGTGCCAGGAGGAGAGGTGGGGATGGGGGCGATGGGGGCGGAGTGGCAGCCTTGGCAGGGAGGGAGGAGGGGGGGGGGGGGGGAAGGGGGGCCGGGTGATTGCGATTGGTAAAGCTCCGCAAAGGCATCTGCCTGCAGGACTTCAGAGGAATGTGAAACCAAATCATTTAGAAGTTAAAGATAGAGGCAGAATACACAGCATCTTGTGCCAGGGTTTAAATTCATCCCTCTCTGCCTGGCTTCTCGCAAAGCTCTGCTTGTCAGCTTGCCTCTGTCAGCTCAAACGACTCTAATATTCCCTTAAAAATAACATCATTCTGGATTCTTTGGAATTACTAAGGTGGCAAAAGAGATCATGGTGCATACTGTAGGGTAAGTAGGAAACTTGCCTTTGCATATATTTGCTAGAGTCGTTCCTCCTGGCTTTGCTTCTGCTCTCAGAGCACTCGGCAGTTCCTGTAGGACGAGACAGATATTTAAGTAACGACTTCCCCACGCGATTTATTCCCCTGTTTTCCCCATACAGATTGAACTTTATTCCTCAGTGAAGTGTTAACTCATGAGGTTACTTGTCTTGAGGAACCTAGGGAGCCTGGGGCTTTAATAATTTTGCCATTACAGTTTTGAGTGCTGTTTTCCTATCAGCTGAATTTTGTTATATACCTTTGCTCTGTGTTAGTGGGATATGCTGTTTGAAATGCTGCTTATTATTACAAAGTTGAAAAGCAAGTTGTTTTCTGCTTTACAGAGGGTGTAATCAGTGTTTGCTTGCTTGTTTGGCCATGGTTTCACATACCTACTATTTCCTCATGTGTGAATTTGATCACAACACAGGGTTAATTAAATTTAACCTTTTTGTTTATTTCTTTCCAAATAATGTTTTTACTTGGTGTTTGGGTTTGGGTGTTGTTGTTTTTTTAACATTTTGACCCTCGTTTTCTCTGAACAGTGTCCTTCTAGTAGTAATTTTAAAAGGTGCGCACATTCCTCTGACAGTCCTCACTGAAATAGTGAGTTTGTGAGTAAAAAGAAGATTCAGGAGATCGTGTTCTTTCTGTAGCTTATCAGAAGTAATTTCAGTATCTAGCAGTTACTTCATTGATCAATGTTTTTCTCAGGCTATTTTTTTAATATTTGTGATGAATCTGTGTTGTTCATGTGGCTGAAAGGATTTTAAAATGTCAGTAACTCAGTAGGAAGTTAGATGTAAGTTACGTTACAGAATGAGAACTTGTGTTCTGAAAGTTTCATCTGAATCTGTGCTGTGAATGAGAATTAGCTACATGCTAACATCATTTTTAGCATTTATCCCAGACATGTGTGTTTTACACTCGTAGTAGAGGAGGTCTTAACTTTGGATTTGGTGGCAGTTCACCCAAACATAGTCAGAATTCCTGACATGTTAGTACTGCCAGTAATAACCGTAGGAAGTAGGTGCTGTCTGCGGATAACTGAAACGCCTAACATTTTTGGTTATATATACCAGTGCCGAAGAGACTCACATAATGGCAGTCTGCGCCTTGCAAAATACGTGGAACTGGGTGAACTAAAATAGAAATGTTTCCTCTGTTTAAAGGAAAGTTGATACATCTGGTATGTTTTATTATCTTCCATTTGATCGAGTTCATCCCTATTGATCAGTTTACCCAAATTTTGCAAAACATCTGGGTATATTTGGGTGAGTACATCTGCTGTCAAGTGTTTTCTGTGTGGTTAAATGTCAGGGATGGAGAAGAAGGAAACCTGTAATCTTTAAGGTAAATGTTAAGGAAGGAAAGGAAAAAACTAACTGCGGGGGTGAGAAAAGACATTTAAACCAGTTCTCTTATAGCTTGTACTAGTTGGGAGTTGTTTTAACTAGCTTAGACTAGCTGAACACTTCAGTCCCATGCTATATTTCCAGGTCAACAGTTACTTACATTAAGGTATCACTGCAATATTTGTTTTGGTATTGAAGTGAAAGAGCTTTAAGACAAAATGTGTCAAGATGAGTAAAAACTTGCAGTGGGGCTTGGTAAAGCTGTGGTTAGTTTCTGCCTCTTGTACAGGATCCTGCACAGCTTCGGGCAAGTCCTGTGAGCTGTCAGAGCTCCTGCACACCTGAAGGGTATGGAAATACCTTTATTACTGTTCTGTGTTAGGTATGTGGATAGCAGTTCCTCAGGCTAGGCATTGTCTCTGATAAGGCTTGGCACAATTGGCTTCTGTTTTCAGATGCATCTCCCCAGGGCTATGGCAAAAGGCAAGAGGCAGGGAGAATCCACAGATTTGGAAGTAGAGGTTCACTGTACCTTTTATAAGCTTCCTAAACTGAAAGAGAAAAATAGACTGACATTCAGAGGTGAGCAGAAAATAGAACTAATGTTCCATGGGAAATTCCTGAGTCAGTTCAAAATTAAATTGCATTTCCCTAACACAGTGTATTGCTTTTCAGAAGTTACAGTTCAGGAGCATGATGTTCCCATTTCATTATCTGAGACCCTTCTCCCATAATTAAATGTCCAAGAGGCACTGGAGAGCTTCATCACAAGGAAACCTGCTTTGTATTCTGGGAAGTGAAGCTGCCTGAAGAACCTCATTCCTGGAAGGGAATGAGCATCTGACCCAGGAACAGGGAGTTCCCAGGCTAAAGTGCAGGACTGACTTTAAAAAAATGTATTCTGGTGTATCTAATCCACCCAAAATAACATCTTCCAATTGTCGTAGCAGTAAATGAAAAATCTTCAATAAACTGATATTTTCCCGTAGAAAACATTGCTGTGTTTGATATAGTTTATATATTATTATAATGTTGGCATATTTTCTGAAATGAAAAATCCTTGAACAGCTGTTAGGGTGAATGGTTGCATGGTTAGAGTGAATGTGGTACTGCACGTGTTCAGCAGCTCAGTATTTGGGTCAGGGTGTGGTAGCTTTATCAGAGCAGGATGTAGGGACTGGGACATCTCTCCACTACCTGTCCCCTTCTTTCCCACTAGCCCTGTGCTGCTCAGGTGACTAGGATTTGTTGGGAAGCAGGGAACAAGAGAAAGGGAGACATCTTTTTCTTAAAGACTTTTCTAACAAGGTGTTGCTGGAGGTGGTAACACCCTCTTCTCCTTGATCACCTGGACCAGGGGTCCTCAAACTTTTTAACCAGGGGGCCGGCGCGTGGATGCAGTGGCAGGCAGTCATCTGCGGCTGCTTGGTTTCCCCCCCAACCCCCGGTGGGGGGGTCTGTAAATACGGGGGGCCGGATTGAGGCCCTGGGGGGCCGTAGTTTGAGGACCCCTGACCTGGACTAACTCTTGCCTCACTGCAGCCTTTGATTATCCTGCCCTCCCCTTTCCCAGGACTCCCACTAACCCCACACAGGGGGAGATGGAGAAGTGCTGCTGGGACAGAGTGGATGGAAGGGTGAGAGAGTGCCTGCTCCCAGCCCCTGCCTCTTGCTACTGCAGGTAGACAAGAGAGATCATGGAGGCCTCAGTTTTCAGGAGGATCAAGCAGGGGACAGAACATTAACGAGAGGAGCGCAGGCCTACAGCTGAAACATTGATGCCTCCTGGTTTTGGTACTGTTTGAGTGGTTGAGGTGTTACTCTGATGCTGGTACAGTGTTCATCATTAGCATGTGCCATGCTTTTCTGCTCCAAGGAGCTGACTCTTTGGTGTTACCTAGGGACAAGCCCTGCTTCATCATGACTAGTAACATGTCTTCTGGAACAGGCAGGACACGGTCCCTCTCTTTCCATTACCATTAAGTTGTAAGTGACTTTGTCAATGAGAGTTCAGAAAAATCATGCTTTCTGAGGTGAAAATGGGTTTGCAGATTTTTTTCCTTTAATACATCCTCTGCTTCTTTCTTTGTAAACCCTGCTCATGGGTGTTAAAATCCTTCCTTGCTAGACTTTACAGTATACAATTCCTGTTTTCTTTCTTTCTTTCTGTTGTGATCTTTTTTCCCTTTGTAAATCTTTGTCTCTAGCCTCATCTTCAAGCTTTTTGCAGTGATCGTTTGGCCATAAATAAGAAAACAGGCGTGTCACCAGGGACCAGTTGCTAAAGAGTTTAAGGACTGTTTCACCAAGGCATTTTTCTGAGCTTAGAAGTACCTAGAAGCAGCTCACTGTGATAATGATTCTGCTCCCAGTGACAGCAGCTAATTTGCTTTGGCAGAGTATGACAGTCAATGCTTTGTACAATGCAGCACAGTGTAGAAAGCCTCAATTCTGTAATTTTGTAATTCTGTAAAAAAAGAACCCCCAAAACACTCACAACCAAAACTAATGCAATTATGATTTCCTATACAGCCGTATTATCACTTCTGAGTCCGTGAGTGGAAACCCAGAGAAATCACCAGTCTGAGCTGTGTCAGACCGCCTGCACTTACTATTGATTCCAGCTCCTGGTGTATCAGGGAATAAAGTACTTCCTGAGCTAATTATTACTGTATGAAGTGACTTTACCTGGAAACACAGCGAATACTTCCCACTAATAGGATGCTTAAAAATGCATCTAATTGCAGCTGCGGTAGTTGAAAGAATGCCTAATACCCAATAGTCTCAAGAAAACCATCCTCCCTGCAGGGGGCTATTACAGGAAGCCAAGTTTTACCACAGCCTTCCTGTGTCTGAACCAATTGCATGGCCTTGCTGCATTTGGCTGTAAAACCTGAATTGGGGATTATACTCTGGGTAATAAAGAAGAGATAGGAAAGCAGTAGAACTAATGAATCTTTATTTATTAATTTATTTGTTGGCATGGTGGTATCTGTTTGCTGAACATAACCTTCCCTAGGGCAGTGGAGGAAACAAGTCAGCTTCTGTGCCTGTGATCTTTGACAAGTCATGTAAGGGGCTTGGTGTATCCTTTTCTGAGAGCAGTGACAGTAGTGCTTGCCCAGTTCTGTGAAGGTCAGGGGATGAAAAGTGGTAGCAAAGTGCTGCATTCTTATTTTCTTTTATATCTTTTTGTAAGGATAAGACTACTCTGGTATGAAATGCCTCCTTGTAAACTTGTAAGAACATTTGCACTCAGTGGAACCTCAGAGAAAAATGAAGCAGACAGAAAAGTCTGTGAGCAACTAGGCTTTAAAAAAAAATTATTGACAATTTGTGACTAATTCGTTTAAACACAGTGGAAGTAAGCACGGGCAAAGCACAGAACATGCTTGGAGTGAAGTTGTCCTTGAGTACTCATTACCAAATAACAGCTGCAGATAGAATTAGTTGGTAATCTTAGGCTTTCTTGCTACATTTTTTAAAATATATTGTGTAACAAGAGTATATGCTTTCTAGTAATTACTACCATTTCAGTCCGTGTTCATTCCTAACTTGACATTGTCCTTGGAATAAGATCAGGAAAACCTTTTGATTCCTTCCAGATTTATAAAGCAATGATAGTTTGGCCATTGCATGTTTCTGTGCCCTCCTTTTTTGTTATACACAGCTCATTTATATTGGATTAAGAGAGCTACTGTATCATTTGTGTGGTATGGAACTATAATCCATTCCCTGGTTTTAGATCATTCTTTTTTCCTATAAATTGACTTCAGAATGACGGACTTTACAGCTAAAAATTGCATTAAATTATAAAGTCAAGACATTGATTTAAATGTTTTCTAAATTTTGAGTTAATAATTCTGAAATTTTACCACTCTTTCAACATGGCATCCTAATCTGTAAAAAAAAAATTTAAGCTAGGAGAGCTGGCCAGTCTTTTGCAGACTAGATCCCAAGGAAAAAAGGTGCATCATAGATCCCAAGTTTGAAAGCATTTATCTTGGTACTTGATGTGTATTTTTAATTGCTATTACAATTACAAATATTTCACTTTTCTTTGAATATACACAAACAAAATGTGTTTCCAAACAGATCAAACCAAATGCAAAGTGTTTTATGTTTTATTTTTGTCCTTAAAAGTTTGATCAATTTGCATGTCTTACTAGGGAAAATAAGTAATCAGTTTAATGCAGGTACAAATTATATTATGCTGGTAGAGGAATGCAAGGAGATCTTAATGGAGTTGAGAGTCAAGCCATTTACTCTGCCAGGCTATTCTGTAAACAGGTCATGTTTTTCTTTTGAAAAAACCCACTTCTGATAATGCCATCTATCGTATTACTTCCCCTACAACCTGTTCTGCCTCCTGGCTTCCCACCTCTCTTGCCACCTGTCAAGCCATTGGTAATCCTTTTCATCCCAACCTCCAAGTCGTCTTCCCTCTAATTCCAGCTGTAGAGTTGGATGAATTTTTGGCTGACTCATTGAACACATAGTCACAGCAGCCAGGGCAGGCTGGCAGCACATCCAGAAGTGGTAATTCAGTGCAAATCCTTGCTCCATCTCCTCGTCTTGCCTACAGAGTCCCATTTAGGGAGGAAATTTCTGGAGGAGACACATCTTCAAATACAAGAATTTGTGCATGGCTTGCAAGAAGCCCTCTGAGCACATCTCCCATAGACCCATGTCAGTTCAAAACAGAAGTCGTCAGCAAGGTTCAGACCTTCAGCTGGCAGAGCAATCACTTGCACTCACAAGCTTTGAAGCTCCCTGTGAACCATCATTGGACGGGGATGAAATATGCCTTTTGTTAATAAGTTAATTTCATCAAATCATCAAATAAGGCTGTTTGATGATAGTGGCAGAAAGACAGCAGAAAGAAACCTGCCTGCCAGGTTTCAAGTTTTTGTGTGAAAGCATGGAGGAATGAATGCTTCTCAGCAAAAGAATGATAAAAGATTTCTTTTAGCACAAGGAAAACTATTTCTTTTCATTAATTTTAGCTTTGAAAATTGCTGAAAATGCATAAATAATACATTTGGCTTGACTATTATCTGGTATATAAAATTTCAGGTCAGGCATAACATTCAGCAGAACAACTGAAAAAAAGTTTTATAGTAGGAAGTGGGTGTAAGCAGAGGAAACTTGCTAAAGTGTTGATGGCAAGAAGCAATTATGTGAGTCTAAGAGACAGTAAATACAATTTCAGAGATTGTACAGCTAAATAAGTAATTTAGGTGGTGAATGGTTGAAAAGGATCCAAGCAAATGTAGGTTCTTTGTCTACATTAAAACTGGTGATGTATTCCTCAATAGAATTAAAAGTGCTGGAGTTCAGAGGCTTTTTTAAAAAAAATCACTCTCCAGGCTTAGGTGAACTCTTCACAGTGCATTTTCACTGAAAGGTGAATAGGTGTCTGCTGAGAGCCATGCAGTTACTCATAATCTGGTGGCAGCTTGGGAGGAATGGGCCTAATCTTTGCTGTTACACTGTTTAATAGTCACCCACATTGAAACAATGTATTCTCTGTGAAAAAGACATAAAGTAAGGAGATAGACTGGCAATTTTTCAGGCCACTCACTTTTCCTCAAGGTGGAAATAAATTCCTTGTGCACAAAGCCTCAGCTTTTGTAAGTGGGCATGTAATGTACTAAAGAAGTCATTCATTGTGTTATGTCCAAGAGAAACCAAGCTTTGCCAGAAAGCAACCTCAGCCTGGCCAGGTCTGACCATACCTATTTCAAAGGTCATTAGTCCTATACTTTTTTTGTTGTACACCATCGTAGATGACTGCTTGGGCTTGTATTAGGCATGACTATATGTATATATATATATACACACACATAACAGACTCAGTATAGAGCTTAGAAATAAAATTGGATATCTCTGCCTTGGAAGAAATAGTCCTAATTGTTCTACCCCGCCCCTGGTGGATTGAGCAGGCAGATAAAAAGAGGGAAGGTTTATGCAAATATTGTCCTGGGCCTTGCTGGATTTCCAGTATTTTTCACTGTGTGCTAATTAAGAGCTACACGCAACTCAATGCCTTTCGTGAGGCAGCATCGCAAGGGCACGCTTGGCTCACCGGGCGCACAGAGGCTAGCAGTGGTGGTGTGTAGCTCCAGAGGCGTCACTGAACTGTGTGCTGGCAGCTCTTGATACCAGTACAGGCTGGGGAACAACTGGTGAGACAGCAGCTCTTCAGGAAAGGGTATAGGGATTACTGTGGATCTCTAGTTGAACATGAATTGGCAATGTCAAGCTGTTGCACAATAGAAAAGGAAAAAAAGAAAGGCATGATGTTGGGAAGCATATGGGAGTACAGCCCGTAGGAGCAATCTCCGTGTTGGTGAGTGCTTAGCTGGATTCCTGTGTTTGGTTTGGAGCACTGCTCTTCAAGAAAGTGCTGGCCACTTTGGAAGTGGAGAGGAAGGCAGTAAAAATGACCAGAGATCCAGACAACATGCACCAGGAGAGAAACCTGAAAGATCTACATAGTCTGTGCCTAAAGAAGAGCAGCCTGCTGGGGAGCAAGTAGGAGGCAGGCAGTTTTCCAAGCACAGATAGCAGAGAACCAGCTATTGTGAGAAGGCCAGTCATCTCTAGTCTGTGCCACAGACAAAGAGAAATGGGTCTAAAGTGAAGCAAGAAAGGTGAGGTAAACCCTAGGAAGACATTATGTCTGAAATACACTGCCAGTGGAACTTGTGGAGTCTCCATCACTGGAGGTGTTAGACAAGGCTTTAATAAACACGAATGAAGTGTATCTGACTTTATCTCACAGTGGGAGGTGGATTACATATCTTTTCTACCATCCTTAATGAGTTGGTGATACTGGTGATAATATTGCACATGGAATTCTTGTCTTAATGAAAGACATGCTATCTAAATTATGTTTGGAAAAATCTGCCTGCAGAGTGGGATGCATTTTGCTGAGGTGCAGAGGCACTTACTCATCATATAATTTTCTCATTTGAAATGTTCCTTAGGTAAGTGGTTAAGGCATAAACAGCTGGCTTTGCATTTCAGCTCAAATATCATTGTCCTGAAATACTTGGGAACATCATTTTGTCAGCTGGGACTTGACAGTCCATCCTAAATTTGAAACACGTAATTGGATTCTTAGGATGAAATCTGAGTCCCCTTTGAAGTCATGGGTTTATATTGGGTAAAAATTTCACACTGAAGACAGAGTGGTGTCCACTTGTATGTGCTTTAGCTTTACTGTCCTAGGCTGGCCTGTTGTTTTCAGGACAAGGATACAAGGAGTGGGTTGTAAGAGCGTGTAACCTTTGCTATGGCAAACATTTTGGTGCAGGAGGTGGCCTTTGTAGTGCTCGTGTGGGTGAGTGAGAGTTTACAACAGGCATTACGTGAGATGAATTAATTAATTTTTACTTTTTTCAGGTCATGTCAACAAAACCAATTTACGCCATCTGTTCTAAAATAGAGGCAGTCAGTAAAAAAGCAACACCCATTTTAATTTTTTAAATTACATTTGATAAGACTTCAGGCATTTTATATTCTCTTTAGTGTAATGTAATTTTTTTCCTTTTTCTGTTTGGGGGTGTGTGTTCTCCCCCCAGATGTATTTTTTTGTTGCCCATGGCCTTTAATTTGCATTTAGTATTCAGATAGCTATAACTGCAAGTTAAATGTTTCTCCAGTTACTGGTTAATCCCTCCCAATGAAATGCATACAGAGAAGTCTCCAGGTGCTATGAACTGGAATAGTTCCACTGAAAATACTTTGTCTTTGTTTATGCCAGTATTAATTCAGAGCAAGTTCACTGTTCACAATGTAGCTACTTTAGTTTTAGAGTAGGTGATGGTCAGAATTTCATCCCCCAAAAGAGATCACATTGATGCAAAAGCTCAGTGTAAATCTCAGAGCTGAGAGCTAAAGTTTTGTGCCTCTTAATGTATTGTTGCATTTCACATCCAAATTTCTTTGCCAGCTTTTCTTAACTGTGCAATGACATGCCCTGTGTAGGAATTCCGTATGTATACCTGAGGCTAGAATAAGCCTGCAGGGAAGCACAAAATCCAGACTTTAGGACCACCGATATATCAGTTGTTAATAACCTTACAATGATGTTATAGTTAACACTAGAAACATAGTTAAATTTAAATGATTTGAAACTGCCATTAGAGGGAAGAGGACAGAGGAAAACAGTTTCGTCCTTACAACGTCATGTATTCGTTGACCTACTTACGGTAGAGAAGAAAATATGTCCCTTCCCATTAGAGCAGAATAGGTTTGTTCAGCAATTTTATAATGTAGCTGCGCAAAAAAAGACTGGCTTTCCTAACCACTCCAGGAGGATTTGGAAAGGAGAGTAACATTATTTCACACACTACTAAGACGTGTAAGTTCCCGTCCAAGCTAAAACGTTATTAATCTAATCAATTTGGCAGCAAATGCTTTGACTGAGAAAAAAAAAAAAGGAAAAAAAGAAAGACTTGTATTCAGAGGTGAGTGGAAAAGGGCTGTGCCTGGGCTGCAGCTGTGCAGAGGAAGGTTTTGTGGGCAGTCACTTTTCCTTCATCTTGATCTTCCTTGATGCAAAATCCCTGACATCCCTGAGTCTCCTAGACCCCCTGCCTGGCATCCCTTGCAGCTGAGCAGCCCTGCCTTTCAGACACTGAAGGGAATCTCTGCAGCATGCGTTCACTTCAGCAGGAGTTCCCTGGCATGCTTCATGTCAGGGAATTACTGAAGTGCATGAAGAGATGGCGTAGGTCCTGGTCCTGTTGGGATGCACAAACTTGCACTGACACCGAGCCTTTGGAACTGTGTGAGTGTGGGCATGCAGCCTTTGGGACCACCAGGCTGGAAGTGGAGGAGTCCTGAACATCGGTGCCTGCTACAGCACCACCTGTGCATGTCCAGTGTCCCTACCTAAGTCACCAAGCAGGGGGCCAGAGCTGTAGAGCCCACAGCATGTGAAGCACTGCTGGAGAGCAAACCTGAGTGCTCACACTTCTTCACATCTGTATCATGAGCAAACAGCGTGACACGCAGGTGTCCGGGTTACTTCAGCCATGGGGCATGGTGGTGCCCATGGAGTAGGCAGCACGTGGGGCTTGGGGCGCAGCCTTCCTCCTCAGGACTTGTGCGTGTGGTATTTAATGTTTATTGTCTTATACCTGGGTTAATAAACCATCTTTATCTGAAAATAAACACCTGCAGCTAGTCCTTTCTAGGCCACTCAGGTCACATTCCTGCACAAGATGTTGTTGGTAATTTAGTGTTGTCAGAGGCATTAGTCACTGCCATAGTAGCTTAATAATGCGCGGTAGGAGCCAGCTGGTAATTAACAAATTAAAGATACCATATACATTTTCCTCAAATATTTCATATGTAGCAAAAATAATTAGAAGCAGAGCACTTTGGGTGTTTAAAGCTGTTCGTATATTTAAAACATCTCTCTGTGTTAGGAAATTATTCATTCTTTCAAAGGTCAGCTAGGCCTAATTTTGATGTTGTCCCAGGATTCATAAATATGCACATAGGAGCTGTGAAGCAGGCAGCCTGCCAGAGTCCTTTCTTTTTCTAACCCTTTAATTCTGCCTTGTTTAACATATTCATCCCAATGTCTGTGTTCTGTGCTTGTTTTTAAGAATGGCAGAACTTTGTAGGTCTTAGCTGCTCTCTTTTGCACTTTCATGTCAGAAGTGTCTTGAATTGGAAGGTTACATGCATGTGTGTGTGCACTGCAATCTGTTCAAAAGATGAAATCATCTTGTAATTGAAGCGAAGGAGAGACAAAGCTAACACAAATTGTATTAAACTGCTAAACTGGGAAAGACGTGACAGTATGAATGGAGGTGATGATGGGTTTCATTATGTAGTGCAAGTAAAATATCCAGGTATGGACAAGCTTGCTTTAACTCACTTGGTGCCTCCTTATTTTATCACCAGATGGTGGCCAGCAGTTTCAAATTAAGATGCTCTAAATTACCTGTGTGTGATGGTTGAACAATAGTGCACCTTGTTATGTCTCCCTTCCATGCTGCTTCAGCCCAGCAATCCTTGATCCTCCCACTGCCTGACTCCAGGACTTGGCTCTGAGTATCCCAAGCCTTTGACTCTGCTTTTTCTCTGGGGCAGGATCTGGCCTGAGCACTCTGAGGCAGAAGAGGCAGGGAACAGAGCAATCGATTGGAGGAACATCATTTCTACGGGTAGGGTACAGTTAACTCTTCGTGGGGAGTACTTGGGTACTGGCAGTGGCTTTGAGAAATATGATTTATGTTTGATAACTTTCTTCCTAGAGAGGAAAAAATACTGTTGAAAATGTGGATGGTTACTTTTTGATACAAAGTCTTTGTCAGACAGTGACAGAGTTTCTATTCCAGCTTTGAACTCATGGTACAGATGCAAGTGGCTGTAACAATGCAATGAAAGGCAGAGAAGAATCTGCTCCATAGTACCTTTGCTCTTTGCTACATTTATTCACCTCCACATTGTTTGATGGAAGAGCACTGGGGATTTAAAAGAATGCGTTTCTGAAGCTTATGAAAGAAAAGGAATTCCATGTGCAATTTCTGTTAAGATTTTTAGCCTCTTAGGGTTGGGGTCAGGCATTTGGAGTGCTTCTTAAAACCCTTTGGTAACTACTGCACGCAGGGTAGAGGTAGAAAAGGTCTGTTAAGTTATTCACGCGATGCTGTTAACAGCATAGACTTGTCTTGTGAGCCCTGAATTCTCTTTTATTGTTGGGGGTGGCTTTTGCTTGGGGGTTTTCTGGTAGTGCTTTGTACTGACTGTTGTCTCAGCAGAAATCCGTCACTGTTTTTACTGTGTAACAGTAGAACATGAAAGGCCAGGCAACACTGGAGTCACATAGTGTGCAGACGTGGTGAGAGAGTGATCCTGCTGACTGCATTCGGGATGGGTGAGAGCGGACATCTGAGAGGCCAGACAGAAATACAGGAACGTGCTGCCCTTTACCTGCAATCCCACAGCAGTGGTGAGAACAGGCCCTTGCATCTCCCAGCCTGGGTGCAAGCAGCACAGCAGATACTTTTTACAGTGCTGCCAACAATCCTTGTCCCTCTGCTGCCCAGACTGAGGAGCCTGTTGAATGCACTGGGCTTCTCTTATTGCTGGTGTTTCTGGATTTCCCCCCAGTACAGCCCAAGGGCAGGGTATGGGGATGGTCTCACCTGGTTCTGCCCATGGCACGGCATTGGTGGCAGCTGGGCATAGACGGCAAGACCTGGCAGTGCTCCTGATATCCACAACTGAGGCGTAGCTGGAGAGTCTCGCCTGTGTATCTCTCCCAGTGACAGAGTAGTGTTTCCTAGCAGGGGAGCTGGTCCCACAGGCAGGGCCTTGCACAACATCCACTTTTACTACAAGCAGCATCAGAGAAAATCTTTCACATTTTCCATCCCCTTGAAGCCCTTCATATACACAAACAGTTACACAGACTTCATAATGATTATGTTTAAACTGCTGTATTGATATTGGTAGTAGATTTTTTAAATAATTTTTTAGCCTTTGAGTCATGACCTTCATACTAAAGGTTTTCAAGTGCCATTACATCCCATGGAAGACTAGATTGCTGTTGAGGGGAATGGAAGTAAATACCATAGCAGGGGGAAAGAAGGAAGCTGGCTTTCTTCAATCTGATAATTCATGTAATTGGGGAAGGCTGGGGGGTGTCTTTAATACCTGTCACTCTCTTGTACTGATGCTTTTCAAATATTTGGACACAAGTCATGGAGCTTTCTGTTCACCTGGGAATGAAGGCAGACATTCAGTCTGAATCTCCTTAGTTGCTACTTTTCTCACATTACATTGCAGGTTAGTATTTCTGCAATGAGGCTATACAGAAATCTCAGAGTAATTTAAGCTGCAAAGATTTCTCGGTTCTCTAGTTTATTTTGGCAAAATAAGGTCCATATAGCTCTGTATTAAAGGAGCATTTGGATATTGCCTTTAAAGCATTGCCTTTCAGTGCAATTACTAAAAAATAAGCTGTGCATAGCTAAAATATTTTACTTGCTGCATTTCTTATATTCTGAACAAATATGTAATATTAATTCTGGTTGTATAATTTTCTGGAAGAAACCTTTACTTCTGACGTGTTTTGTTCTGTGCTCATTGCCTCAATTGTGTAAGTCAGACTTAGGCTGTCCTCTTCAGTTTTTAATTTTTATTTGATATTTGGGAAGCTAACCTGTGTGTTCTGTCATCAGTCTGGATGACCAAGTAATTCCAGGAAGACTGCAGTTCACCAGCTGATCACTACACTTGCAATTTACTTTTACTAAGATAAATGCCAAAGTCCCACAGCTTAACAATTTGATTCCAAATGCAGATGGCTACATTGATACTCATTTATTTTGTAGTTTTTAGCACTGACAGGTGAGGTTCAGAGTCCCCACCGGCGCTGCATGAGCAGTAGTAGAAGTGCTGCAGTCATTATGAGGAATTTTTCTTGAACTTGGGGGTGATCGGCTGTTAGAGTTGTTCAGCACTCTGCTTACCACATGCTTAGAGAAGGTATTTCCTTTAATTTCAAACAGCCAAGCAAAATGTCATTCCCAGCCATTACCTCAATGTCTTCCCTCACTAAAGTGACACAACAGGTGACTAGATCCTGCTGTGCCATATCTGGCATATTTTGCAGTTGTTTTCTGCTTCTTGGTAATGCTGGGATCTGAACTTCAGGTCATTCCAGCTGCTCTGGCCACTTCTCTGCTCACTGAAATGAAGACTGCTGGGTTTAATCGTTGCTATTTGCTGAGGCTACATTTACGTGCATTTACTCTGTTTATAGGATCCCAAACACTATGTGTAAAGATCTGTGCTGGCATTTGTAGTGAGAGTTTCTGTGCTGATGGGAACCCAGGCACGTACATGTATATGTTTTTGAATCAAGTGGTTATGGCGATACGTGCAAGCTTATCTCCTTAGCCTGTTCATTTGAATGTAGTCTTCTGCAATTAATTGCTAGGATGAAAAATTCAATCCATCCTGTTGAGAATTACGTGCGTTTATTCCGTTCATTGTTAAAGCTGGTGCCATTAGGCATGCATCATTTTTGCTTCCCATGTAAGTTTTATTATACTTTGATATTCTCCTGTAGCACCCAACATACTTTTAAAAACCACTTCCCCAGAAACTGTCATTTCACTGTAATTATAAAAGAACATGCATATGAATCACAAATGAGAATATTACCCAACTAGATGTTCCTAGAAACAGGAGGGCACTTACGTGCAATACAATATATTAATCATTTATAAGGAGTCAGCTATTAAAATGATATTTTTTTAAATACTGTACACTGAGTACAAAGATGATGTGAAAAGCCTTTTTACTGAAGATGTTTCTGGGCTTTTGAAACCTGAAGTTTCCATCATCACATTCTTGTCACAGATTTTGAAAAGGAAAAGCTCAAATATACTAGTTTGGGTGACTCCAGGTTAAGGCACCTCTAGCGTGTGAGTAAACATGCATACATGTGTATATACATATGTACATACATGTATCTGTACGCATATGAGAGTGTATATTTTGGCCCCATTTCTACAAGCTTTTGTCTTTAAAGGAAGTCCACAGTGTGCTTGGTGGTTCTTCATTTAAACAGAACTCCTTATGGGCAAGAGGTTTGCCTGCTTAGACATTTTCACAGTCAGGATCTGTGGTCACTGTAAGCAGATTTCTCAAATGGAAAAAACTCGTGATAAATCTAGCTGAGCTATCGTTTCTTCACAAGGCTTTATTCCTGGGCTGGCTTCAGACTTACATACTTGTAAATGTTACTGATAACAGAAGAAGAGAAAGGAAAAACAGGAATGAAAAAAGCTTCAAACAATCTTGTTTTGAATTGCTTGTGTGAAGACGTGGTGTCCCCACTCCACGTTTGGATGCAGGGCATGTATCTGCAAGATGGCCACATGAGCTCCCCTCTGTCCTTTCCCCAGGCTGGTGAGATGTGCTCCCACACCAGCCAGGAGCTGCAGAGCTCACTTACCACCGCGCTGTGTGCAGTGATGATGCATGTTGTTTTAGCAGCTGCTGAAGCTGAAACCAGCTTAGAGCTGCCTTGTACCTGGGCAGCTCAAGGAGGAAGCAGGAACATTCCCTGGGTGGTGCACATTCGTGATGGAGATGGTAGGGCAGGAGACCTTTCCAGGAGGGTGTCTGGTCTGACTCTTGCTTTTGCAGCAGAATTATTGTTATTAAGAGCCCTGTCACCACTGGGCAGTGATGCAGAGCACTGTTCTGCTGCCCTGGATATCTCACCCTCAGCTCCCTTGATTTGGAGTGAAAACTGGGCAAGGGAAAGGACCAGCTGCACGCCTGCAGTCGTTTTGAGGCAAATGCACTGCATTAAGAATGGAGGTACAGTCTGGGCCACTTTAAATTCCCTTGTTGATGTAAGCCAAAAATAGGAAAAAGCGGGATGGTTTGGGGAATTAATAGCCACACCTGATAACTTAGCTTTTAAATAAAGAACAAGATTTTCCAAATATTGCAGGAAGTGGCAAAAGCAGCAGGAGAGAACAGATTTAACACTTGTAAATTATCTTATTTTTTAAGTGCTAAAGTTTGGGCAAAAGAGATTGCAGTTCTCCAGGGAAGAAAAGTCTTTGTAATGAATAGTTGGTTCCCACCTAAATCCCTTGCACTCATTATACTGGAAAATACAGCAGTTGTGATTCCCGTAGCAGTATTTAAAATGACAGGCGTATTTAAATCTGAGTTTGTCTAGTGAAACTTTGCTGAAACTATCACACCAGCATGATGATAGCATGAGTGCTTTACGGTTTCAACCAAATCTGTTTTGCCTCTGATGCCACCCTGAGGCCCATTGTAGTGAAAAAAATCTGTGGTTCATGCTCTGTGCTTCCAGATTGGTTGCATGTCATTGTGGGGCAGGGAAGGAAGGTGGTCTTTGATGGAGACCAAAGTGAAGGTATCCAAGACTACTTTGTGCTTTAGTCTCCCTCATGGGGTCAAACCCCAAAAGAGATCAGACTGTCTGAGGCTTAGGAAAAGAACCTCCCACCTTCCTGATGCCCTAATGGCTTTTTGGGAAAGGTCGTCCATTCATTCATAAATTAGTTAATTTTTCATTCATGAAATAACCCTGTTTCATGCTCTAGAAATACTGGTAGTGGAAGACGGTGTGTTACACACATAGTTTCCATAGTTTTAAATGCAATATTACCCTTTGTGTCTGATTTTCAGAGATTCTGAGCAGCTGTAATTCTGAATGAAGTCCATGGAGAAGTGTGCATGACAATCACACTATTAAAGTAGCTCTCTCTACCAAGTTTCTCCTGTTTTGCTTTCAGTGCCAGACCTTAGTACTTGCAGTTCAGCTGTTTATTAAAGGAGAGCTCATTATCTTTTGTACCCTATTTATCAAACGTTGTACTGGTAATTTATCCTTCTTATGTGCTGTCATATGCAATTCATGAGCCAGACCCTATTGAAAATTCATGGAAAAATGCTTGGAAAAGAATGTCCGCTGGAAAACTTATTCAAAGTAAAATTCAACTAGTTGTTACAAAATTGACAGTCTGATTCATTCACCCGTCCAGGGCAGAATGGAAGGTCAAATAAAATTTGAACCCTTGGTAAAGGAGTATCACTTCATACTAGTGTAACAGGCAGTCCAAAGATAGGATCACACATTACTAAAGGTAAGTGGTGCAAAAACCCACTTAGAAATTTAAAAGCAACATCCTGTACAAGTGTGATTGTTGAGTAGGACATTGGTATTATAATCTTCCAAATGACAGATCTATCTGACTGTAATTCATTGTGAAGTAAAGAGTTTCTGGTGTGCTGGGAGTTTTCTGGACCTGATGTGAGAACTTCATAGTTAACTTTATGACCCCAGGAAATTAAATACATTATTGCAATTCTGAATCTAGTCTTTCCCTGCCTGAAGGTACTAAAACTTCTGTAATACTATTTATTAAGCAATGGACACTTAAAAATTCTAAAACTTTGCCTTTCCTTTATAGTTCATGCACACACAACTGCATTGAAGCAGCTAAGAACATGTTGCAAGCTACCTGTTTATTGTTTTTAATTTTGGAGTTAGCAGAAAATAAAAAGTCAAGCTGTTAAGCCTCCACCAGTTTTCAGTTCATTGGAGCTGTTCTGAGAACTGCAAACCGTACGTTCAGAAATGGGCTTCTAAGCAGGATCTTGTGTGCCCTACATGTGTCATTGCAGAAAGACTTTAAATTCGTCTGATGAATTAGGAGAGGAGACTTCAGTGCTGAGAGATCCTCATGGTCCCAGAGACAGATTTGAGGTACAGTCCTGACCACACTGTCATCATGTGGCTCTGGAAATGCTCATTTACTGCCTGGGAAGAAGGAATTGTTTTCCTCCTCTGTCTCTAAAGGTCAGTCTGTGTGAAACCTGCTCCAGTTTTCCTTTTGGCATACAAATAAAATTGCCTGTTGCTTTTCCAGGTATCCTTTTCCTTGTATCTAATCCAAGCACACATCTCAGGTTTCTTTTTCATCTGCTGAAATATGACTGTGATAATTTTATCTCGACAGCCTGTATGGCTCCACTCGCGTTTAAGCGGCAGTCTGACTGGCTGTGGGTTTCAGGCACATGGCCTTGGTAGAGATGCAGGCTATCAATGTTACAAAAACTTTCTGTGTTGGAGTGATGTGCATGTGCATGCATCTGATACAGCTTTGTAAGGCCATGGCAGACACAAGAAAATGTCCTTTGGTGTCTCTCACTTCCCAGACTGACCACGGAACAATCTTACAGGCCTTGTCCAAGTTCAGCCAGCAGCTCTGCCCTCTGCCTCCTTTCTGCTTCCCTCCTCTTTATTTTTCTGCTCATTTTCAGTTCACTAGAGAGTAGTTGATAATGTAATCTGCAATTAAAAAAAAAAGTAAAGTCCTGACTATGTAATAGGTTGGTAGCACCGCCAATTAGGAAAACTGCCCAGCAGTTCCCATTGTAGTACCCTGGTTTTCAGGGTATTTGTGAAACTTTTAACGTTTGAGCTGGAATTTTTCAGGTCAGCTGTTTTCCTCAGCCCGAGTATTTTTGGAATATCTCAGCTCAAGTGATTCAGTAAGACTGAGAACAAGGCTAGCATAAAAATAAGTTGTTTTCTTCACCTTAAAAGAAACGTCATTTTTTTTTCTTCAGTGTGCTTTAGTATTCTTGTACTTTGGAGTAGTGACGTAAACTTAAGCAGAGCACATGACCTTTGCATGAGGAGTACTTCTGTTATTTGTCACTGTGCAAATCTGCCTACATTTGTCCTACACAGTAGCCCTCAAGGGAAATAAATCCTGAGCAGCTTACCCATGCTAAGAACCAGCTGTTTTGAGTGAAGGTCTTTGATGGATCCAGCCCCTCTGCTGGAGAGTGTCCATGCCTGCTCATGACACCTGAGTTGCTCTTTGGGCCTTGAGCATCTGGCAAGCTTTCCGCTGTATTTGTCTTCGCAGGGCTTCAGGAGACACAGAGCTCTGGTATCTAGTTTACAAGAGTGGTGCACTGAGTGAGGAAGTGGTTGCGAAAAGAAATGTGTACCGAGGAGTCAAAGACTGTACTGAATAAAGGTGACAAAGCCTCCAATTCTTTGTAGTAGTTATACTGCCTAGCATACAGAACAACCTTGATCGAGGATGCCATAGTACTTTTGGCTTTCACCTATTACCCCATGAGGTACATGCAGCAAATACACTTCTGGCAGCTCTCCGGCAGGAGCGGGAAAAGGATCCTTCTTGTTCTCAGGCAGCACTGTCTCCGGGGAAAGGAAGTGGCTTACATTCAAAGTTCACTTCCATTTTGGTTTATGAAGAAGTGCTTTTCAAAACTTCTGGGTTTCTACCATACATCCACCCTTAGCTAAACAGATCTCAAAGGGAAAACAATAAACAGAAGGAAAGAAAATACATGAACATTTTGAAACCTTGGTTAAGCAGCATTGGCCAGTATTGAGTAGAAAATCATCCTGCTGTCATCAGTGTGTCTGATGTTAGGATTACATCTCGTCTCTCCGTTTTTTTGTTGTTGCTTTTCTCTTTTAACAATCTCCCTTTTCTTCAGGAACAGCCTTTTGATTCAGTTTCTGTTTTGTTCAGTGTGGTCAGATGAATGTTATTTTCCACTTATTATATGCCCCATGCTTACTGTATTTTACACACATGAATAGGTTTGCTTGAGAACAATGTGAATGTTGCATGGTAGGGGGAGCAGAGAGTTAATATTGTTTACTGAGCAACATAATGCTTTTGGATACATTTCTCTGTTGATCCCCCAATCCTCTTACGTCTGCCTAAATAAATTCTTTGTCATGGAAAATAACTTCACAGTTTATAACACTGTGAGATCACTTCCCCCTCAAAAGATCTTATTTATATAGTCCTTTATTGCTTTCAGACTCACTACTTCTGCTCCAGTTTCCTCTCTGGTAGTAGTGGTTTAAGGATAACTAATAGGCAAAGTTTGCAAGAAATAGTGCTTTTTACAAAGCCAACTTGCACCTGTTGAAAATAAAAACAAAATTCTGGCAAATGTAGTGGTGGCATTTTAAAGAGATACACAAATCAACAAGTCCTCTCCCCAGTTATCTGTAGTAAAAAGGCTTTGGGATTTTTTTTCTCATCTCTTTCACAAGATTTTCTGTGCTCGCTTCTCCTGCCTTTCACCTCACTGGACCTCATGTTTCTTGACTACTTGATGAAAAATATTTTGGCCAAGGCATAAAGACCATGGAGAGGATATGAATACATCATAGCGACTCTACCTCTACAAACAGTTTCCAAAGTTATAAAGCTATTAAACAACTGGACAACTGAAAAAAAGAAAACCCATAGTTAAGTGGTTTACTAAAGGCATGACCTTTTATTAATGCAAGGCAGATTTCCCAATATGGGGAAATACATCTTTGGAAACAAACAAAAAGAAGAAATTCTGCATCCCAGCAATTTGCTGCAGACAAAGGTTGCCTTCCTGACTTCTTCAGGGGCACAGTCCACTTCACATGCTGTCATTTGCATATTAAACCACAAGTCTTGTTATAGCAATGTATTAAGGGGTTCAGAAAGTTATACTGGGTTCAGTCATTATTTAAATATGCTCTGGGCTTTCCTACCTGAATAAATGGATTGCCAGCTGCTCAGACAAAAATACTTTAATTAAGATGGGAGAGTAGCTGGTAGGTTCCATGAACAAACATATTTCCCGGATTTTAGATAATGCAGGAAAATTGTGAACTTCATGTTACAAAAAGGAAAGATGCTGAATGGAATGAGCTGATGTGCAGATAAAAGCAACTGTGAGCTTATATTGCTGTTGCAAGTGGTTTCATGTGTACAGAAATAACTGCTGTGCAGGCCAGGCTGGGTGCCAGTGTCATCTCCTCTGCTTGTATGGTGCTGAGGTTGCCAGCGCTTACCCTAAAACTGACATAGCTGTTGGCACAAGCCTAGACTCCCAGTGGTCACTTTGATGTCTGAAATATAATACAGCGTATAGGCGACTTCTTTACAAAAAGAACAGCAGAGATACGAATCCCTCTGTGTCCATGATGAGAAGTAACAGATGGGTGAGAAAGGCACCATGTCTGCTGGAGGCCAGAGAGGGGAACAGGAGGGCAGAGCACAAGCACAATTTTGCTGTTGCTGTCTTGCCGCTTACCAGAGCCCTACCACAGCATTTTGTTTGCAAACAAAATTCAGGTTTCTGTGTACAAATGGTGTTAGAAACAAAGGCTTAAAAGAAAGGGGAGGGGAAATCCTAGATTCCAAAGAGATTTAGAATCTTGGCTGTGTAAAATTGCAAGTAAAATCCATGACTGTTACTCTCCAATCATACGAATTGAGTGGCCTTTAAACAACAAAACTGTTTCAGTGATCAGCTGGGAAGTGGATTTAGGATGTCAACTCAAATGCGCTTACCCTACTGACATTAAATGTAGCTTTGGAGATGAAACTTTACCTCTGGCTGCATGCTAATGGAAGTAAAACTCCCGCTCTCAGATGAAATATGTAGCTCGCAGGATATGTGATACCGTGAGATGTGCTGCTCGTCCCAGGAATTCGCACCTTACGCAGCAGAACAGAAAAAGCATTGTAGGCACTGCACGAAGAAATAGATACAGCTCATTCACAAAAAGCACCATTGCTAATGTCATCGGTTAATAGGCAGCACAACATACCAAAACTACTACTTTGAAAAATGGTGGTGTTTGAGGTTTTTCTTTCTAGATAGAAGGATGTGGTAATGTCAGTCCTTCGATACTCAAGAACAGAAGCTAGTATTATTAAGAGCATCTCTGTTTTCATACTCTACTATAATTTTTCCTACCCACTTTTTTTTTAGTACCACCTCTATTCATTTAATAACCTCTGTTTGGAATTAAGGATACTTTAATTTAAAATATTGATTCTTAAAGAAACTATTAAAACTGAAGTACCTTTTATGAGACACAGCAGCTTTTTACGAGTTCTGTTTACACATTATCTAGGCTTGCCAAAGACTGTGCATATCCCAGAGCATATTTTCATTGCTAGACAAGAAGGCCAGAGTTTGCCCTAATCGTGTCAGATTCTGGCTGCTGAGAGCACCTTAGTGTGCATCTTGTTTGTAAAAAAATTATCACCGAAACAGTGAGTGTAAGAGATACGATCTTTATCAAAGTAGCTGTAGTTCTGAGCAACCTGTGTCAGGATTCTCGCTTATGGCTATGGAGAGCATGGACTGCAAGGAAAGCTGAAATTCTTTCAGATAAATCAGCTAGTCTGATTACCATTACTTTTATTTTAGAGGGAAAAGGCTGATTTTGAAACATGAGCTTTCCTAAGCAATGTGTCAGTTTTAAATCATTTTGGAAAGAGCTCTGGCATCCAGATTCATACATCAAGCTGAAGAGGTAGAGACCTCATACTAAATAGCTCACTGACTGAGACGCTGAGGCTATGTCTATTCTAGTAAACACACCACAGAGATGCCTCTGGCACTGAGACAAACTAGCACGGCACAGCATGTGTCCATACCACTGAGCTCAGTCTCCAGAGCGGGGTGGCCACAAGCAAACAATCTGCTGGAAAGGTCTCTGGCCCCTACAAACTCCCAAACTGTGCCTAGGAGCCCTCGGGGGGAAGGAGGGCTGTCTAGGGCTAAAACTGTGCCAGGGACTGCTGTAATGCTCTAGTGGTAAAGGCAACAGCTTCAGCTCCCGGGAGTGCTTCCTTGCCCAGTTTCACTTACTAATATAGACAGTCTTATCAGGGAGATGGAACCACCTAAAGAAGAAGCAGTGGTTTGGTTGCCATCACTCGCCATTGTGTTGCAAGGCATCGGTTATGAACCCCATTGCACGCTGTAATAGATTATTCAATAACTCTGGGCAAGCTGCCTCCCTAACAGCTCCCAAGTTAAGTTGGAACAAATCTGCCTTGGGAAATGCCAGAGCCCAGCTTGACTGCGTGTCTTCTGCTGGGCAGGATCTTGCTATCAGCAGGGTTTTTCAAGAGACATTACACATTTGCTTTCAAAAGCGATGAAAATATTTGTGGGAAAATCTTGCCATTGGATACAAAAAAGTTTGTCTCCTGGGCCCAGTGCTATAGTCAGTGTGTTTCAGTAAATCACTGATGCCCTAATTTCTGGCATTACTTTTTTTTCCAGATACAGAGGAATTTGGAATTCTGTTATCTCTGTTTACAAAGAAGTATTTATATCAGTACCTTTTACTAGTACCTCAGTGCATGTAACATGGTGATGTCACTGTGGTTTAAGTAACAACATGTAGCACTGCTGTCCCGGACATGCCAGATACTACTGCTGCACGTGTGCAAAAAGCTAAATGATCTGGATGGGAAAATTTGGTTTCAGAATGATACTGAGCTTCCAGGGATTGTGCCAGGGATCAGTCCTAGTTGATCCAAATTGTGTCGGGATGTGCTTGTATGTAGGTGCAAGAGGAGTCACAGTCAAGAGGTAAACTAAAGGACCCGTACTGCACAGCACTCGTTCCATTTCAGAGGAAAGTTTTCCGGAGTCATGGCTGTAAAGGAAACATATTCATGTGCACAATTCTAAGCAGACAATTAATCCCACACAAACTCTTAAAATTAAGTGCATAAAGTTTGTATCCATTTCTGTTATGTGAAGATCTGTTTGCTGGTCGCCCATCTTGTTGAAATAGCTGTACTCAAATACCATAATAATGGGCATTGTGGGGAAGCTTAAATGCAGTAGAACTGCCCATCGTTCTGTTTCTGCCTAATTCACTGATGTTATCCACAATATCCAAAGGCATGAGGAAAAAAAACCCCACTGCTACATAGGCCAGCTGAAACTGCTGAGCACTCTGCAGTTTAATAGTAAGAATAAAGAGAGTGACATTTTTGTGGAGGTAGATTTATTTCTTTTCTTAGAAATAAATTCTGTGCTGAGTAAGCAGGCAAGGTCTGTAGTTTCCTTAGTATAAATAAAAAATCTGATTTGACATATATATTAGTTTCATGCTTTGGGCTAAAGTTTCTAGTTTAATTTGCAAATATTTTCGTTTTCCTTAGGGAGAAGAGTCCTTCTGCTCATCTTCTTCGTCTTGTAATACGGGAACTTTGGTTTCCAGTTTAGTGTTTGTAGTTTTATGCTTCTATAGTGAATACTTCTGTAGTGTGATCAAATGCATTTCAGCATATTCTGATAGTGGTGATTTTGCATGTAAATTGCCATCATTGGGTTTTTGAAGTGTCAGGCAAAGCAGAACTTTCGAATCCAGCTCAGGACTTGATCCACAGCCTAATATGGATGTAGAATGTATCTGGCCTCAGCCTCTCCGAGCACGTTTGGAGCCTGCCAGGATCTCACTTTGGACGGTTTGCATGATGAATTCATCCTAAGCAGTAAACAAAATGTGGTTAATGCTCTAAATAGACTGCCCTGTTGCCTGGGTTCTGTGTGGTTCAACTGTTACTTAACTACAGTAACAAGATTTTTTTCAAAGCAGAGAATTAATGTTTCAGCTTTTTGTTGTGTCCATGTAGAGCCATATAGCAGAACTGTGGCACAGTGAAGCAGCTGTTTTACTTAAAAAAACTTTAAACTTTGAAGATCAATTTAACTCTGTTTAATGTTGCTATTTGTCCTAGCATTTACAAATTCCCTGCTTTAAAGTTTACCCTGAGAATGATTTTGTAAATGTAGTACTATCATGCTAGGAAGAGGTGAGCACTTCCTGGGTAGGACATTGGTAGTCCCAGGTACGCGGCGTGGGGAGGCGCTGCTTGGGCAGGAGGCTGGAGCAGATGACATCCAGAGGTCCCTTCCAACCCTAACCACTGTGAATCTGTGACACAGTTCAGTTGCTGTCTCTGTAAGGCTGCTCCCATTTCTGTGAGAGCAGCCACCGAACATGGATGTTAACCACCAGAACCAAACTACTTAATTTTGCCATTGTTTATTGTCGCCAAGAAAGTTCATTAAAAATCAAAATCTCTCTTCATGCCATTCCAGACATGCATGGTGGTGATTGCTCCTCAGGAAGCCTTAGGTCTGCATTCTCTGCCATGCAGTGTGTGGCTGTATGGGTGAGCTGGTACTGGGAGGAGATCTGCACGTTACAGAACAGCTTACCTGAGCGGTGTTAACAGATAATACTATCAGTAGGAAAAGTCCTTTGGCTCCTAGGAAATGAAGCAGCGCTTTCTCCTTTCTATAAAATACAGTTCAAAAAGGAAAAAAAAAAAAAGGCGTCCCCTCTGGAATGTTACTTCTAGCCCTTGTTTGGTTGTTTTAAATGGAAGGTCTAGAGGGAGGAGCCTGGTTTTGCTTGTTTCATCCGATGCCCTTTGGTAGGAGGGACTCTCTTGCTAAGTTTTGTCTCTGACCTGCAGAGTTAGTAACCGGCTCACCTGTCTCCCCTGTTCTGCTCCAGCATATTGAACCTGAGAGCCCACCAGAGAATTACAGAAGCTGCTTTTTCTGGAGGGATGACTTACCTCCAGGGAATTGCCAGACCTTCCCAGATAATGAGAAACTCTTCCATAATTTCATGTGAGTGATCTCTGACCACCATTAAACACATTAGTCATGTTTAACCAGTGTAGTTGCTTTCCACCGTTGTCCCATGTCATGGAATTACTGACCACCAAGCCCTGTTGATGTCCTTAGCGTTTCATTTGTAACGGCAATGGAGTCATTGCCTAATCTGACTAATTGCTAGTAAGGCCAAATTGGGGGGTGGGGGGCGGGCAGAAAAAGTGTGTGTACATTGTTATGATTGAGATAGAATTTGTGTTATTTCTGCTGCTATCCCAAACAGAATTAGCCAAATTAATTGTTTTGGAGTTATGGGAATGTAGAGTTTTTTATATGAAACTTCATCATCATCTTTAAGGAAGCAGTTAATTAACTCTTGAAAGCTAAATTATTTGGGGGGGGGTGTACTGCATTTAGGATTTTTGTGACACTTAATGGATCTTGGATAGATCTAACTTAATCTTAGACTGTTTCTCCTGTCATTTCATTCCTTTCCTGGTGTACCTTTAGCCCCAAACGCAACGCCATGAACAGACTACATTGCTAGCAGGTAAATACTTTGGAGAGGGACCTGGTTTACTGTGAAGACTGTGAGACACTCTGAAAATAAACAGTACAAAATAAAAGGAGGGGAAAAAAGTATTAAAAAAAAAAAAGGTGAAATATGTTTGTCTGTGTAGTCCTTGAAAATGGCAATGTAGTTCTTTATTTTGTCCAACCATTACTGAGTTCTTCTGTAACACCAGGGGTACCCATAGTGTTGCTGTAGGTTAGTGTTTCATTTTTCTGTTGTTCTCACCAATGGTCTGTGTGTGCTTTACTCTGTCCAGGAAATTAACTCTGCCTAGTAAAGAAGTGTTCAAATGCGTTTCGTAAATATCATGTTTTGTCCTCAGTTTCTATGAATTAGAAGGTGTTTATTAGGTACCCTCATTCACCAGTACCTTAGTGCATGGTCCTTTATACATCTTTCAAGATAACAAAGCAATTGATCAAAAATACTCCTCTGCTGATCTCATTCTTCACTGTGTTGCAATGGAAAGAATTGATGCAGAAGGACTAAAGATAAAGAAAAAAAGGTAAAACTGTAATTCTTATTTAACAGAAGTTATTAATGAGGAAATTTGGTAGAAAACTATTTTTATAGGTGATGAAATTCACAGTTGTTCTAATGCACCAGAAAAATGCCAAAGGTTGGCTGCAGAGTAAGTAATTACTGAGAAGATGGGAGAAGGTGGATATTCTGTGTCTCCTGTTATGATTTTGACTCTTGGTCCAGTTTAGTTTTCTGCAATATTTGCAAGTAGCTTTCAAGTTATGGCCAGTAAGCCCAAAGGTTTATTATTTTTGTTGTGATGATGATGGTGAGTATCTTTGTCATTGTTACTGATAGGTGGTAAAATTAGAATCCAATTTTTTTTCCAATTATTGACTAGTTGGAAATGAAAATAATTTGTGTGTTCATTTTTAAAATCAACTTAAAGGATTTTTCAATAGGCTAGGGTTTGGGGCCGTAGCACAGCCTTGTATACGCTTAAGTGGTCTTAGGAGTTAAACAGACCAGGTTAGTTGTGTATTCAGAGTGAAAAGCTAAATTAACCAGTCCCTTAAGGAATCTGACATAGCTATGAAAAACAGATAAGGAGTTTTTGTAATTCAGGCTTTTGGCTTGAGAGAGTACTTTTAAGAGGCAAAATAGGTAGGTAAGGAAAATCACCTCTGACCCAGTGTTGCCCCAGAAAGCTTCTTACTACCTTGCTGGTGAATCAGGAGGGTACCAGGGTGTACCCCTGAGCACACCTGTGGCACCTCTGCTGGGCGCCTGGCACAGTGGTCCCCGAGTGCCCCGGCAGCTGCTGGTGGCTCCCCGCTTGCCTCGACCCCTTCCTCCATCCCACTGTGAGCAGAGGAGGTCTCCTCATTCAGAGCACTTTGATTGCTGCTTGGTTTATTCACTTCCTTTCAGGCCAGATTCTGCTCCTTCGGTAGGTGTAAGCCAGGGCAAACCCACAGCTGTCTCCAGCTCTCTTCACCACCCCGGGCCGGCAGGCAGGCAGATGCTCCTTGAATTGATGCAAGCAATGAGGAGACTCCCCTCCAGTATTTCAGCACAAAGAATCCACCCGCAGCTACATTGCCATGCTGGAAACCGCTTTAAAACACCATTTTGCATACAAATAAGAATTTGCTGGTGGGAAAAAACATATCTGGTGTAGGTTAGTTGCAGTACTGAGTGGCCAGATCAGTCTCACAGGGCAGTAGCCTGCTCTGGCCACAGCAAAATGTATCATGGGGACCTGCCCAATGCCTTTTTGGATGGGGGATGTGTTGGATCTCCTAGCAGCTCCTGTCCTGGATGTGCGTGGAGAGCAGGGTGGGCATGGTGTGGAGGGAGAGAAGCCTTGCCTGTGTAAGAGACTGGGACACTGGCAAAGTGTGTGCCTGAGGGTGGGAGCTGAGTGTCCTTTCTGTGTCCAGTAATATAACTAGTGTAGCAAGAGTTATTTGTTGACTTGAGAGGGATCATATTTTCCATAGAGCACCAATACCCAGGCCAGTCTTTTTTTGAACTTTCTGTAAAAATTGCCAAGGACAGAGAGAAAATAAATTGGAGGGAAGGATGGGTTGTAGCACATACCAGTGAAACACTGTTTCAAGTAACTCTTTGAAGGCTTGTTTTAGCCTCTTGAAAGGAAGCAGGAATTCACGTGTTTTATTTTTAGCTTGCAAGGGAAGAGTTATTTAATGTTCCTTTATATCTCATCTCTGAAAATGTTCTCACTGAGGCAGGATCTACAGTCTTGGAGCTAGTTAACCCAAGACTTGCCTGCCTGTGAAAATTTATTTTTTACAAAGGGGAGTTACTGAAATTGTTTTTCCCTTATAAAATTTTAAGTAGAACCAATTCCAAATTCCAGAATCAGTAGAGTGTTAAAATACTTTCTGCTGCTGGCAGTGATCTGTGATTCACAATATATAGTCAGGTGCGTTTTGCTTTCAGGAAGTCATAAGTTTTTTCAGAATTTTATTGCGGAGTTGCTTTTGTTGACATTTGCTTTGATTTTGGCTCCTGTAAATTATATGCAGTTCAATTACTTAAATTTTTCTAGAAGAATATTTTCATTTCGGGATTTGAATAGTAGTGCTGTGACTGGGCCTTCAATCTCTAAGCAGAGATGGAATGAGCTATAAATGAGTTCGTGCTGAAAAAACCTCTCTCACTTTTTTCTCTCCCCTCCTCCCTGGTCTCTGAAATTCAGTACCATGGCTCATGCTTTAGGTACCTGAAAATCAGTGAAATATTTATGATACTTCATTGTCCAGCAGTTGCGTCTTGAATGGGCTTGCAAGATGTTGCTGGTCAATACTCACACTGCTTGTCCAGCACTCTTGTGTCAACAAACATCTCTGATGCATCTTAAACTCCTTGGGAGCCTGCTTTTATTTTCCTTGCTTTTCTTTCCCGTGAGGTAGCAGAACAGTGTCAGCAGCAATGAAATGAGAGCTATCATCTTCCCGAATGGGTAAGACAATCTGCAAAGCATGTATTAAAAATAAAACAGGAAGTCAGCGATTATCAATTTTTAGCAAACACATTTCTACCAATCTTCAGACTGATGCCTAATGATAACACAAGGAGAAGCTCTGCGTCTAGGCAGTGTAATTTCTAGTTATTTGTAGTATCTTTTCCCCTCATTAAGGCATGGGCTGTTTTTATTTTAAGGCATAAGACTTTTAGGAATAATAACAGAGGCCTAGTGTTGCTTGTAAACAGTGCGTGTTGAACAGCATGGCTGGGATAAATAGGTATCGGGTTAAAAAAAAAAGGAACGTCCTTTTATTGTGCATTTACAGTTTGCTGAAGTAAAATGCAGCATATGGCAACATTAGCAAGGAAGAAGTCACGCCTCTCAGAGACTCTTCCCTAGCTTAAGGAATTAGTAATTGCTTCCCACCCTCATAAAAGAAAATTACTGGCATCCCTGTGTTGAGCGGTGTGCATGTGGGTGATGGGAAATAAGGCTTCCTCCAGACCTGACCACCTGCTTGAGGAGCAGTGATGGTGGTGGGAGGGAAATCCACCCACCAGTGAGCGGTGTTGATTGATGTCTGTTTTCACTGCCGGAGGGGAACCAATGCTCTGCTGCATGGGGAGCTTCTCCTTTGTGCGTCTCTTTTCCCCTTGAGAAGAACCGAGAGTGTTTATTTGGACCCTGCTGCAGAGGAGAGGGAACAGCCTGCACACCTGCCAGGAAAGGGAATCCTAAACAACTGCTCCCGCTCGGAAGAGATTGGGAGCTGGGCCAGACATTTCATATGTGGATGATTAAAATTAGACTCCTGCATCCATATGTACGTTCTCATTTTGAAAACACTGCCTGGCTCTACTTCTTTTCTCCCCTGCCTTTTATGTAGTCCCCTAACGGGTGCATGCTTCCTTCTTTCCTGTAGCTCTGACAGTGGCCCTTGTACTCACTGAAAGTACATTTATCTTTCCTTTCTATAATCACACCTGATCACAGGCACAGGAACACAGCTTCTGTCTTTCATTTTCCACTAATATTCCCTTGACAAGTATCTTTCTGAAATGAGAAGAAATTATAATCACTCCTTTGGAAAAACAGCCAAGTGTGGAAGTAGACTTGGCTCTCTGCCTCTCCTCCTGTGCTTCTGCCTGAGCAAACTGAGACCTTCCTGCGCTTGCTGATCCAAAGACATCCAGGCCTGGCTGGAAAGGCATCCCATGGAGGAAGGGGAGAGGGTAGGCAGACCGGCACAGCATTTGGCTACAATGTGCTTGTCTGCAAGCCTGTTCTGTTCACAAGCTCAAACCACCAAAGGATAAAGAAGCAGTAAGGGAGTGAGTGCATAGCTGCATGACCTCCAGTTGCGAAGAATGGAGACTTGCAATGAGCCGTGCAAAACTGTTGGTGCAGGAGGACTTTGTGCCAAATTTCAGCTTTCTGTATCCTTTCAGCTGGATAAGTGCACAGAGATGCTTATCATCATTAGACAGTGATTTGTTCCCAAGAGCTCTGAAGCATGCATGCAAAGACCCTTTCTAAAGTACTTCTAGAAAGAAATCCTCATGTCTCGAAAGACTTTTTGACATTCCCCTCTTAAAAGCTCTTGGTAGGAAAATGAAGAGACTTCCTGGAATTAGCAACTCCTAGGAAACCTGTATTAATGCGGCTGTTTTATAAGCAGCCAGGTGTCGGCATCCTCCTGCTTCACAGTGTGTACCCACTGCAGAGTTTAAGCACCCACAGTGGGAGGAGAGAGTCAGCCCGGGGGGACCTGCACTTCCCTGAGGGCTGATCGGTCAGGTCATGATTCTGCTCTGGGCAAGGAGACAGCACAGCCTCCACTGTGCCCTGTGTGCTTGCCTGGCATGGGCTTGCCCATCACCTTGCTGGTTGCAGGGCTGTCCTGGTCCTGACCCTTGCATGTGCACTGCTGTACAGGTGAGGAGCCACCCCTGTACCTTTCCTGGGGAAAAAACTGCTCACACAGAAGTGCTGAATTATTTTCCCTGTAGAAGTACATCTTGGATGGTAAATTGAGGCTTAAGTCTTCCAGCCATGGTCCCAGCTGGGGCCTGGTGAGGTTGCATGGGGACCCCTGCACTGGGTTTCCTTTCATCTGGAAAAACTGCAGGCTACTGGGTACAGGCCAAGGCAGAGAGAGGAGGCAGCTGATGCACACCCTGTTCTTGCCCTAACATGGAGTGAGGACATGGCTGCAGGGCACACAGAGATACAAAAGCTTTTTTTCTTTTTTAATATCAAAACTAAGAACAAAGCACCTCCACTAGCAAAGTGGAGTTTATAGCTTGCTTCAGCCTGGAAAAAGGCATTTCAGAGCAAATAGTACTGGCACTGTCTCCTAACAACCCTGCAGTGTTTACTGGAGGTAGTTCATCTCAAGCTGTTTTTTCATTCCTGCGTTTTTTAAATTGTCCTCCCAGACCCACAAAATTAAACAAACGCAGTGACTTCATAATGAAACATCCCAATAAAAAAACTCAAGTGAAATTTGTACATTTTTACAGAGCAGCTCCCAAAAGCCTGCCAGTCATTGTAGTTTTAAGAGGACTTGCAATTTATGCATAGCCTCTAAGCATCTCCTCCATCAATAAGAGTTTTCTGATGTTGTATGGAGAACAGGGATATATTCGAGGTATAGTAAATGGCATTCTTAACATTACAGATGCAACTGTTCATTGTATACAAGCAAGAGGACAAGGTACATGTAGAAGAGATTTCCAGAATTACTAAACTCCTGTTACTGTCACAAAAATGCTGGCAGCCAAGCAGAGCGGAGAAGTCAAAATAGGTGCCTCAGAGAGCAAAAGGGGAGCAGGACTGAGCAGTTACACAGTCGGCTGTGGGAGCTGAACCATCTGTACATGCATAGCGCCCGACAAGCCCCTGTACTTGCTGGCTTTTGCCCGGGAAGGCTGTTGCAGCCTGTCTCCCCACAACCAAAGGTGTAAAAGTCATTACATTAGTGAGAGAGGAAGCTGGAAATCATATACAAAGGAAGGAAGTTTTTTGAGAATCAGGTTTCACTGTTTCAGCTACTCAAGGCAAAACTTGTTTATAATAATATACTGTCTATATTAGGTGTGTATCTGTATAGGTATGTGTATATATGCATGCAACATAGGTGTATGAAGAGAAGGAACTTTCACTGTGCTCTGTCAGCCTAAAGCACATTGCTTCTGTTTCTTCCTAAGCCCTGCGACTTCCTTTTTTAAAAAAAAAAGGCATTAAGAAACTCCCAAGGTAGAGTGCGTGCAAGTGTGTGTGTGTGTGCGCGAGGGAGTATGAGTAACTTATCTTCACATTTAGCTGGAGCCTTGGTATTGTCAAAGCAGCTGAATCACTCACTGCCTGTGAGCTGCCATCTTTGCCATGGTGATAATTTGACAGCATGCCAACATTGCTGCCTACTGTCTCTGAAGAGCTGACCTTGTAACAACATCAACACTCTTTCTTTGGCTTTTGCTGACATCCTCTAGGCTCTGGAAACTGTTTTCAAAACAAATATATAATGAAGTATTGTGCTTGTAAAAGCAATTGTGTTTCTGTCCATCAGATTATTTTAGGGTGTCTCACTGGCTGAAGAGCAAAACAAAGGAAAAGGCAGGGAGGATGGGACTCCAGATAAAGTGAAAGGCTCTCCGTGTACAGGAACGCTTGGAATCAAAACTAATCAAAGTAACCTTCTCAGAATCAGAAGTTAACGGTAAAGTGGCAACTTACTGACTCCTTGCACTGTTCCATTGTAAACCAAATTATTTCTCAAGGTCATGAACAAAGCAAGGGCAAGTGAGCAGAGCTCTATAAACAACGTGAAGAACTTGCAATGGCCAAAAGCAAGGAAACCTTGATTTAATGTTTGCTGTGTACTGTTGTGTGTCTTTCTTCATTCAGGCAGGAAAAAATTGCCATCTAAAATACTGATTGAGACTTTCCATCTAGATATTTGATATGGAGAAATAATAACTTGTCTTAGCAGGTGGGGTAAAAATGGCAGTACCTGAATATGCCAGTCTTCTTGGCGCTATGGTTAGGCTACTTTATACTGGACGACCTGACACATTGAGACGTTCTCTAGTTGTGGGGGATTATCTAGGCACTTTGTATTCCCACTGCCCACTTATGCCTACCAAACTTTGTGTGCCCTCTGAGCATCCAGTATGTTTGCCAGGGCTCAGCTTGTAAAGGAAACAGAATAAACCAGACACAGAACTCACCCCACATTTGCTACTGTTTTGATCGTGGGGACCAGTGGTAGTGAAATGCTGTTACAGATTTTTTTCTTCTTGCTATCTTTACTAAAATAAATGAATACAGTAATTACTGGTACCCTAAATGTCATTTCACGGAGGGTGTTTGTGATATCAGAAACTGTATAGTGGATGCATGACAGGCTTTCCTTAAAAACTGCCATGCGGTGTGCAAAACCCGTACATATGGTTAGGTAACAGCAGTTTAAATTTTAGATATGGCATTGGAAAATGCAGTTAGCTTAAACTTAGGACTCCACAGGTTAAGACGAGAATGAAAGATGTAGCTAACAAAAGTCTGGAGGCAACATCTTCATGAGACACCCCAGTTTTCACTCCCCCTCAAAGATCTATTTTCAGATGTTGCCATAAAGAAGAACACTATAATTGATACCAAGATGTTTCCCCTGGATCCTTCTTCAAGTGCAATCCTTTAGATATGTTTAAGTCAGGTGAATTTTATATAGCTGAAGTTACGCTTTTAGTCCTGCATGTAGAAGTAAAAGTTACTCTTGATTTTGCATAGTGAAGATAAAAATTGTATTGTTTGCCTGCTTTCTAACTTACCTACTTAAAAAGCCTCCAACAGATAAAGCACTCTGACTTCAGCTCCTTTTGACACGTCTCAATGTATTACTCTGACTTTATGTATAGTGTATATATGGCCAGCAAAACTTCAGCTACTGCAGAAAAATGTATTTGAGAGAAACAGCAAGCAAATTATATTTGAAAAAAACCTTGGCATTGTTTTCCAGCTTGTTTCTTTTTGCAGTTCAGTGTTTGGTTTTAACCTGTTTGGGCTTCATTTTCTTTGGAGATTGTGTTTCTCCCTGTGTTGTTAGCACTTGAATTGTTGGGCCAAACTGACAAACAGGAAAAGACTGAAAATGGGATTTTCAACGTGAAATAACTTGCTGTGGGACCTATTTTCAAACCTGTAGGCCCTTTGTAATGAGGAAGGCTGAGTCTGTTACTCTTCAGGATATCTGAATGATGTAGCATCTCAAACTGCAAAGAGGGGTGCTGAAATTGCTGGGCCTGTTGTATGTCATCTAGATGGGATGTTATGTTTAGCTTTGAAAGGAGTATTTGTGCCTAAAGAAAAAGAGGTTTTGTTGCCTTAACCAGTGGCATAGCTAGGAATGAAGTTAAATGGTCTCCAAGCTGTGGTGGACAGGCAGTGACTAAATCTTTTTAAGTGTGGCCACTGTACCAGTTCAGATTTGGGAAGGCTTAAGAGCTAGTTGAGTGGGCCATGTCTAAAATGTTTGCCTGAACCAAGCTTATAACAGAAATTTGGTGCAAATTAGCTTCCTGAGATGCTCCTGATAGCTCAGTTGTCGATGCAATGGAAATATGCATTTTTTTTCTGACAGTGAGAAAATTCAGTCTTTCAGTGCCTGAGAGTAGTTCACAAGCCACATGGTTTATAATTCATTCAGCTTTATACTAAAAGCAGGGACTAGTTTTTGGGGCATTGTTTTCATGTTAAATGTTAAACCCCTGTACAGCAGAAGCCTGCTTCTTACCGGCTTGGCTTCTTCCGGATGGATGGCAAGAAGGACTTTCAGAATGACTTTCCAGGGGACTGTGAGCTTTTACTGGCAGTGCATGATTTTAGCTAATGCATTTATTAGCTTATGCTAGTTTGTTCCTGTTTGTGTGAGTGGGATCACAAAGCAGGGACCCTTTCAGCGTGCAACTCAAAAATAGGTAAGGAAGACTTTTCTATCAAAGGACAAATGAGAAATTGTTCCTTGTGAGAAAGCTAATTTGAGACTATCCAAGGCAGACCTGTTAGGATGTCAACCAACTAGTGCCTAAACCATGCAAATTACTGTAAAAAAAATGAATATTGCTTGCTTGTTTGTTTCTGAAACCAAGGGTGCCATGCATTAGCTGCTCACTGAACAGAGTATCAAACTGGACCATAGAAGGAGAAGAGGAGAATGCCATGGAAAATAAGGCTGGAGGCTGAGCCAGATTTTTACTTGGTTTTGTGCATGAAGAGGTCTTGTTATAGCCATATCCTTTAAGCCCTGAGGAGACAAGATCCATTGCCAAGAAAGGCCTTTGCGTCTCTGATCACATGCTGCCTCCTCCACCAGCCTGTTTTTTTTCTAAAAATAATCCTGATTTCATACCTTAGCTGATGGACCTCCTAGCAGCCACAATAGATGCAGCCTCCCCGGAAAACACACAGTAATACTTAAAAACATTGGTTCCAATCTCTAAGGGAGGTTGTACACAGCTTTTGAAGAGGCATCCTTTGTACTTTGAATTGTGCTAAAACATAGTAAGCTTATCCCAAGCCATTTCTTCTTCCTCAGAACAAACAAGTCATTTCTGAATACCAGGTATCTTATTCAGCAGAGGAACAAGAATTCCTTTTTTTCTTTCAAATAAAAAAACCCCAAGAAGTCACTTGGCAGACAGGAAAGAAAGGATTTGGTTTTCTAGTCCAGGGGGAAATTTGTCAGGCTGCACAGCCTGAAACGTCTGCTTGGGTTATGTGATGGTCACTAACAGTTGAGGGAGTGTCCTGAGACAGGTATTGTATTCGCCGTGTGATTAGCAGGGAGAAAAGCTGCCCTGCAGTGCAGCACAGCTTTGGAGGCTGTGGGTCTGTGTTACTGTGCTGTTGGTGGCAGATCCCTTGTCCACTCCACACTCCCCTTCGCTCCCCCTTGTGCCAGAGTCACCCTCCTCACAGCTGTGTCAGGTCCTTTATCTGTTTGGCTGCTGGGAAGCTCCTACACCAGATCTGCTGCTGGAGGAAGCAGTAATGTACAGCTGCACCCTTTGTAGATGTAAGAGTTTGCAAACAGCCCTGGGTTGCCACATGTGTATCCATCATAGGGTACCAAAGTAGGGAAAATGCACCGATGGTAATCCAAAATATTTTACCAGCACAGAGATGTCTGTGGTTTGAGGACTTCCTGAGCCACAGGTGGAGTCTCCATGTTTAACAGCATTAGGGTATGATCAAATGGTGGTGCTTTGTGCCCTGAACTTGCTGGTCTATGTTGCAAGTGGTGCTTTTCCTCTCTGTTTCCTCTCCTCAGCCGAATACAAAGGAATTGGTGGAGTTTGATACCTACCTCATACTCACACTGCACCCAGGACTACCTAGGCCTGGCTGAGCAGAATTGGACCTTAAAATGCACTGTGGATATATCTGTACCTGTAACATTGCCCAGGCTATAGCCAGATGGCACCA
This sequence comes from Falco cherrug, assembly GCF_023634085.1. NCBI lineage: Eukaryota > Metazoa > Chordata > Aves > Falconiformes > Falconidae > Falco > Falco cherrug. The sequence continues at coordinate 52,193,471 of NC_073699.1, read as the reverse complement.
GAGCTGGCTGCAGCCGTGCAGACATTGACATGGGAGGGAGTACCTCCATGTGCTGGGGTGACCCTGGTGGGATGCCAGGTGCCCCCCAAAGCCGCTCTGTCACTCCCCTCCTCAGCTGAATGGAGGAGAGAGAATATAACGGAAGGCTCCTCGGTTGAGATAAGGACAGGGAGATCACTCACCAATTACCATTACAGGCAAAACAGACTCAACTTAGAATAGAATCATAGGTTCGTTTAGGTTGGAAAAGACCTTTAAGATCATCAAGTCCAACCATTAACCCAGGAATGCCAAATTCACCGCTAAGCCACGTCCCTAAGCATCACATCTACAAATTTTTTAAACACTTCCAGGGGTGGTGATTCCACCACCTCCTTAGGCAGCCTATTCCAATGCTTGACCGCCCTTTCAATGAAGAAATTTCTCCTGATATCCAATCTAAACCTCCCCTGGCACAACTTGAGACCCTTGAGACTGTTACCTCTTGTCCGTGTCACTTGAGGAAGATTAGTTTTCGCTTTCAGGGAAATTAGTTTAATTTATTACCAATCAAATCAGATTAGGATAATGAGAAATAAAAACTAAATCTTAAAACACCTTCCCCCCGCCCTTCCCTTCTTCCCGGGCACAACTTCTCTCCCGGATTCTCTCCCTCCCCCCAGCAGCGCAGGGGGACAGGGACGGCATGGGGCTGGGTCAGTCCATCACACGCTGCCTCTGCCGCTCCTGCCCCCTCGGGGGAGGCTCCTCACACTCGGGCCCTGCTCCAGCCGGGGGTCCCTCCCACGGACACGGCCCTCCATGGACTTCTCCAACGCGAGCCCTTCCCAGGGCAGCAGCCCTTCCCAGCCTGCCCCAGCCGGGTCCCCCCCCGGGCGCAGCCCCTCAGGCACAGCGGCTCCAGCGCGGGTCCCCGCGGGGGCACAGGCCCGGCCAGCAAACCTGCTCCCGCCTGGGCTCCTCTGCACGGGGCCACAGGCCCTGCCAGGAGCTGCTCCAGCGCCGGCTGCCCGCGGGGCACAGCCTCCTCGGGGCATCGCCCTGCCCCGGCCTGGGGTCCCCGTGGGCTGCAGGTGGGGATCTGCTCCACCACGGCCCTCCACGGGCTGAGGGGCACAGCCTGCCTCGCCAGGGGCTTCACCGCGGGCTGCCGGGGAACCTCTGCTCTGGGGCCTGGGGCACCTTCTCCCTTCCGCTTTCGCTGACCTTGGTGTCTCCACTGTTGTTTCACATATTCTCACTCCTCTCTCTGGCTGTAGTTGCTGTTACGCAGGGCTTTTTTCCCCTTGCTAAATACGCTGTCCCAGAGGCTCAGCCTTGGCCAGCGGCGGGTCCATCTTGGAGCCGGCTGGCGCTGGCTCTGTCGGACATGGGGGAAGCTTCCAGCAACTTCTCACAGAAGCCACCTCTGTAGTCCCCCGCTACCAAAACCTGGCAGAGCAAACTCAATACACTCCATCACAGAAACTTGCCCTCTGCCACTTCCTGCGATCAGGAAACAAGTAACAGAAAAGCCTCCCATTACTGGCCACAGACAACTTCTGTCACCAGGAGTATGTATTGGATGAAGAATAAAGGCAAAAAGCCACAGTTGTATGTGCCAAAGAAAGCAGGCGGCATTGATGGCATCCTTCTGCAGGTGTTGGCCACCTTCTTCCTGACTGCTGTCTGACAGTACACCACATCAAGCTTTCAGCTCCTGGAGCCAGCTTCGGGGCACCTAACACATAGCATCAGGGGAGAAGGTGGCAAAACACCGATCCCTGTTCTGTAGGCTCAGAGCCGCTTAAAAAGCACTGACAGGGTGACCTCCTGTGCGTGGTGTCAAGCTAACATAAGCTGTGTGTTGTATGCTGAGGCGGATTTGACACCAATGTGCTTGTGTGACAGTCTCGGCTGCAGGTCAGGTTTGTGCTGCTGAGTGACCTGTCAGTCACAGGCTGCTTTCATGGCATCCTAGCTTCAGCTCAGGGGTGGAGGGAGTGGTTTGAGCACTGTGTGTACACACAACAGGAGTATCAAATGGGCTTCGGAGGGGAAAACCCACATCAAGTGAAAGACACTCCCTTCATCTTGTCCTGGATGCACAGGACAACTAGCACAGACATATGTGGCCTCCATTTAAAGATTTTTTTACTCCAAAACCTCATCTTCAGCACTATGCATAATTCAGTGTGTCTCAGCACTGCTCTCCTGATGGTACACGATTTTACAGTGTATCAGTAATTTGTTTTTCTCTCTCTCCCTCATTTATAAAGGGTTTCCCAAAAAAAGTTCATTGTCCATTCTAATAAGCATAGACATGTTTAATCTGACTTACTTTATCTTGATTAAAAATTCACTTTGGAAGTTAGCAGCCAGTTGGCTCAGTTGTGCTGGTCCAGAACATCCAGCAGGAAAATCAGTAAAATCACCATGTTTAAACTGCTGTGAATAGAGCTGGGTCCCCTTGCCCCCTCTGGGTGTGCGTTGGCTCAGTAGGTCCTGCAGCCCAGTGCCCCCTGAGTTTTGGTGCAGAATCATAGTTTTGTTTTCACTTTGTGCCAGGGATTAGTGTAATTTTAAGGCCTTAGTGGAAATAATAAGAACATAATAACAGGTTTCTGAACAGTATTTCTTTGAAACTCTGGGGGCTGGAGCAAGGGGAAGCCTGGTCTATAAAAACATCGGTGAGTGCTATTTGCTATACATTTGAAGTACTGAATGGTAGCTAGTGAAAAATACATCATCCAGGAAGAGCCAAGTAAAACTATTGACAGCAAAGATTTTCCCAAGGGCTTTTGCAGCTGCTCAGTTTAGAAATCTAATCTGAAGGGCCCTGATTGGTGAAATGGGCTGTCAATTTGTGTCTTACCATTTTATTCTCAAAGCGGGTGGATTGGAAATTGTGATAAGATGCTGGAAATTGCTACAAAATCCTGTACTGTTTAGATGTCCTATACAACATCTGCAAAATCCTGTACTGTTTAAAAGTCCTATGCAACAATGTCCGAGCTGTATTTATTGTCCTAGTAAATAAATTTTTCAAGCTGTCAAAATAAACAAGAAAGAGGTTCCCTCCACACATACACATTGTATCTGTAACTGGTGGTCATTGTGCATACCTGTGTGAATCCCTTGGGAAATCCTTGCCTTCCTCAGAAGATAATGCCTTTCATGTCACTTGGGTGAGGGTTAAGCACTATTAACCAGAAGGATGAAAGCTGATGCAGTTGCTTTAGGGAGCCGGAGGGATGTTTAGGCTTTTGGTTCACTTGATTTATTGCTCAATTATTAGACTGTGTCCTAACAATAGCGTGTGAGAGGCAGGGAGAGCTATACATTTCTGCCTGATTTCTATTAACAGCCTCCCAAATAACAGCCTGTGTTAGCAGCTGCTTTTTCCTTTTCATGTCCAGGGAAGAAATGTTTGAAAGCTTTTATACTGTCTGAGTGAGTTAGGGAGAGAAAGAAGGTACTCTCATCTCCAGTTCAGCCTTTATGTGCAGTCATTTATGTTTTCACAAAGAGCAGTGAAATCCAAGGCATGTTGCAATACTGGTTGCTATTTTCTTATCTCCTTATTTATGTGTCGGTTTAGAGAGAGGCTAACAGGCATGTAACTGATGAAATATTAGGGGCTGAGTGTTCAGGACATCTGGTGTATCACATGAGTAATGAGTGAAAATCAACTGATCAATCAGTTTCCCTGACTTATGCTCTTCAGAGCTAATCTTTATGTTGATCCTGGTGGAGGGAGTGATGCCTTTGGTTAAGAAGGAAAGGTATTTGACAATATGCAGCTACATGGCAGGGAGATATAGTGTGTGTGTTATGTGGGATAAGTTAATTGTCCTTTTGCTTGTTTGCATGTAGTGAAAAATGTGAAGTACTCAGGATGCTTGGAGCTGACGCTACAGATGTTATAAGACAAGAGGAACATATGAACTAAATTTCTGAGAAAACCTGCACTAAAACCTGGACCAATTCCAGCTGGGTTTCCTGAGCAGCTCCAGAAACTACTGATAGGTTCATATGAGCATCAATTAATTATCATTAATACAGTTATGATTCATAGGCAAGGTGCAACATGCCTTGAGCAAGGAAGTTTCCTTTGTAGCTGCTTACACCTTCCCTTCTCTATTTTCACGATCATTTGCCTCTGCTGTGTCCCATTTCTCCTGCTCTGATCCTGTCTTTTATCATGTCTTTACCTGTTACTCTACCCTCTTCTTCCCTCCTCCTTCTCAGTGTCTTCTGGCTTCCTATGCCACCCTCCTCCTCAGGAGCCCCCCCCCTTTCTCCTGCCTGCCATTGTGTGCTCTGGCTTGCTTGCTCTCCTCCCCGGTGTAGTGAACACTGAGCCAGGGCTCTGAGGGACAGGTAGGTAGTCCTTCTCTTAATATCAGGCTGGTGCTGGGCCTGTTTGGTTATAGTCCAGAGAGTGCTAGCAGGAGTGGTCTGGCAAAGGTCTGTCTTGGGTATTTCTAAGCTCCTTGTCTATATGATCATCTAATCACATCAGGCTCATAAACATCTGCGTCTCCAGAAAAACGCTGTGAGATAGGATGCGCTATTAATCCTGTTTTATAGATGGGAGACTGAGATCAGAACAAATGGGGAATTAAGCCAGAGTCTCCTGAATTACAAATTAGTATGACAATGTGATCTTTATGAATATGTTCTTTGTTTCAGTTTGTCTGGACAGTTTTTTAAAGTGTGATTGCAAAAGAATGTGGAAAGTGGAGAGAACCAGCACAGTTACAAGGATGTTCTAGTTTGGAGAGGGTGACTATAGCAGGAGGGAGAAAGGAGCTGAGGTTATTACATTGTTATCAGAACTGTACACAATATTGTCCTCTTCATGCTGAAATCTGTCGGTGTTGGTAATATTGGGTTTTTTTTCATTAACCATTGGTTTAAAGCTAAGTTGTTCTCAAAATATCAAATGGAGACATATTCCTACAGGCATGCATTGTAGCAGCCCAGAAGTTAGGAGGATGGCTCTTCCTGGTGGCATTCCAATTTCAAGGCTCCTGAGCTACAGTGACAGAGCTAGGGACACAAGCATCTGTTTTCTCAGTCATCAGTGGAGTCCTAACTACCAGATGTGCATGAGCCTCTTTTGGGCTTTGAGTAAAAATTCTACCTTAGACCTGAGAAACCTTTCCAACAAAACTATTGTCAAAACTAGGGTATGCAGATATGATGGGAGTTGTGTTTGATAAATCAGCATTTTCTTCTTACATATTGCTGGGATAGGGCAACCCCAATCCATCCCACTCCTGCCAGTTTGATGCCAGTGCCAGCAATAGATGCCCAGAGCCTGAAGAGGGACTGCAGGTCAGCGGGAGAGCACCTGAAGAGCAGCACAAAGGAATTGCAGCCCCCCCCCCCCCCCCCCGCAGTCAGCTTCATTGAGGGCCCAGCCTTAAATGCCTCTGTGCAAATGCACTTAGCGTGGGGAATAAACAAGACAAGTTAGAGACTAAAGGTGTGCACACACCTGCAGGGCTGTGATCTTGGCATCATGGACACATGGTGGGATGGTTCCTGTGACTGGGGTGTGGAGGTGGAAGGATACAGGCTCTTTAGGAAGGGCAGGCAGGGGAGACAAGGAGAGGGTGTTGCCCTCTATGTCAATGACCAGCTGGAGTGCATGGAGCTCCACCTGAGGATAGATGGATGAGGAGCTGACCAAGAGTTTATGGGCCATGGTTAAAGGGAGGGCAGGGACAGATGACATTATAGGGGGGGTCTGCTACAGGCCACCTGACCAGGAAGACCAAGTGGATGAGGCCCTCTATAGACAGATAGGAGCAGCCTCACATTCACGAGTGCTAGTCCTCATGGGGGACTTAAACCACCCTGATAATTGTTGGAGGGACAACACTGCAGGGCATAAGCAATCCAGGAGGTTCCTGGAATGTGTTGATTATAACTGCCTTCTCTGAGTGATAGAGGAGCCAAAAAGGAGAGGTGCTGTGTGGGACCTTGTTCTCACCAACAAGGAGAGGCTGGTTGCGAACATGAAACTCAAGGGCAGCCTTGGCTGCAGTGACCATGAAATGGTGGAATTCAAGATCCTTAGAGCAGCAAAAAGGGTGCACAGTAAGCTCACTAACCTGGACTTCAGCATAGCAGGCTTTGGCCTCTTCAGGGGTCTGCTTGGTAGACTACCATGAGATGAAGCCCTGGAAGGGAGAGGAGCCTAAGAGCTGGTTAATATTCAAGGATCACCTCCTCCAAGCTCAGGAGTGATGTGTCCCAACAAAGACAAAGTCGGGCAGAAACACCAGGAGGCCTGCATGGATGAACAAGGAGCTCCTGGACAAACTCAAACACAAAAAGGAAGCCTACAGAGGGTGGAAGCAAGGACAGGCAGCCTGGGAGGAATACAGAGAAATCGTCTGAGCAGCTAGGGATCAGGTTAGGAAAGCTGAAGCCCTGATAGAATTAACTCTGGCTGGGGATGTCAAGGGCAATAAGAACAGCTTCTATAGGTACATTGATAGTAAAAGGAAGACTGGGGAAAATGTGGGCCCTCTCCAGAAGGAAACAGGACACCTGGTTACCTGGGACATGCAGAAAGCTGAGGTACGCAATGACATTTTTGCCTTGGTCTTCACTGGCAGGTGCTCCAGCCACTCTGCCAAAGTCACAGAAGGCAAAGGCAGGGACTGGGAGAGTGAAGAACCACCTGCTGTAGGACACGATCAGGTTCGAGAACACTTGAGGAACCTGAAGGTGCACAGGTCCATGGGACCTGATGAGATGCATCCGTGGGTGCTGAGGGAACTGGCAGATGAAGTGGCTAAGCCACTATCCGTCATATCTGAGAAGTTGTGGCAGTCCAGTAAAGTTCCCGATGACTGGAAGAGGGAAAATGTAACCCCCATTTTTTAAAAGAGAAAAAAGTAAGGCCTGGGGAACTACAGGCCAGTCAGTTTCATCTGTGTGCCCAGCAAGACCATAGAGCAGATCCTCCTGGAAACTATGCTGAAGCACATGGAAAATATGCTTCACTAAGGGCAAATTGTGCCTGACTAATTTTGTGGCCTTGTATGATGGGGTTGCAGCATTGGTGGATAAGGGAAGCACAACTGATGTCATCTACCTGGACTTGTACAAAGCATTTGACACTGCCTCGCATGACATCTTTGTCTCTAAACTGGAGAGCCATGGATTTGACAGATGGACTACTCAGTGCATAAGGAATTGGATGGATGGTCGTACTCAAAGAGTGGCGGTCAACAGCTTGATATCCAAGTGGAGACCAGTGACAAGTGGCATTCCTCAGGAGTCAGTATTGGCACCAGCACTGTTTAAAACCTTTGTTGGCAGCATGGACACTGGCATGAGTGCACCCTCGGCATGTTTGCAAATGACACCAACTGTGTGGTGCAGTTGACATGCTGGAGGGAAGGGATGCCATCCAGAGGGACCTTGATAGACTTGAGAGGTGGGCCCATGCAAACCTCATGAAGTTCAACAGAGCCAGGTGCAAGGTCCTGCACGTGGGTCCTGCAGGGGGATTAGAACTAGATGATCTTTGAGGTCCCTTCCAACTCAAACCATTGTATGATTCTGTGAATTGGTGTTGGAGAAAGTCGCAGTGAGCTTGGCTTTTCACACTATAAGATGTTCTCGTCTTCCGTGTGCAACTTTTGAACTCTGTTAGCAATGCTTGCTGCAGTGTCTGAGCAGATAAGCTGATTTGAATTATCCTTCATTTTATTCCTTTGTATTTGTTTTTGGCTCAGTGTCATTAAAAAAAACAACAACAACAAACCCAAAACATTTATTTGAGGTACCCATACAGGATTTAGCTGTAACAAAAGTAAGTGAAGTTAATCACTGCTGGGAAAAATAGAGCTCTAAACTCTGACCTCACAGGAGAATAAATAAGGAACCGAACAAAGATTTTGATACACTCTTAGGGGAAACAGAGGTTGCAGTACCGAGCTCAAAATAGTGCCAACAGTGGGTTGACTACACAATGGAGAGAGTAGTCCTGATTCCCCTTCTCTCATTTGATTCATTCTCCTTCCTCCCAACTGTACTATGCAAGAAATTTGGACCAAACAGAAGAACTTCCAGTAGAGTCTCCAGTGTGGAAGATCAGACCTATATGGGCTTTCTGATGCACTGAGGCATTTAATCTCTGCAGACTAGGTAAAGCACCTAGGCACCTAGCATGTGAAACTTGTCCTTATTTTATGACTGTGTGGTGAGAGTCAGGAGTCTGGAAACAAGTCCTAGGTGCACCTCCCTACTCACTTCTCCAGGCTCAAGAATTTGAGCCTTCTATTTATCTGGTAAAATTGTAGGTCAGTGCAAATAAAAGAATGGCACCAGAACTGGACAGTCTCCTCCACACTGAGCTACTAGTTTTAAGTATTTATTGCAAATATTGTTGCATACAAGTGATTTCTATCGTAAGTGGCCTTTTGCAATTTATTTTTTTAAAACCAATTTCCTGCTGTAAGCCAAAAGTAATGTGCCCAGTTATGAATGATGTTGCTTTTATTGTATCCTTAAGACTTTACAGTTTGCCTCTCATCCCTTTCTGGAACAGTTTTTAAAATAAAATGTTTTAAGTGATATTAAATTACAAATAATTTAATTTTAAAGCCACATTTTATTTTGAAGTATTTATGCAAAGGGTCTGGTATGTTTTACAATTAAAATAATTTCCATATGGAGACTGACCTCGATGCTCCTGAACTGAAGACAACGGTTTTGGTGTAAGGTGTGGCAAGTTCAGGAGCACAATATTCAAAAGAGAAAGTAAAAAAGAGAAATCCACAGGTTCTACTGACCATCAGTAGCTTTGCTTTTTAACTAATTAGGTGAACATGGTATTTTCACGATAAATGTGGACCCTACTCACACACGGATCCTTTGAAAACTAATTTTAGATTATTGCATCTCTGGAAAGTTTGTCATAGTTTATCTGAGTAGGAGCCCATTGTAGGCACAGCAGATAGGTCTGTTGGACTGATGCTAGCTGAGGACAGTCAGGATAGACCACAGATTGACTTTACTTACACTGTGGGGTAAACCAACTTGGTGCCCTTTGTATTTGTCTTATTCTACAGTATAATGAGATAAATGTATTGCTCTGTGTGGTCTGCGTCTTGGGCATTGCTTCCCCCACCCCAGAAAACTTTAATTTTAAAATGCAGGAGTCTGTATCTGTTTCATTATGCATCTTTTTGTCACAGTTGAATGACCTGGCATGCTCACATTAGCTGTGGTTGCTTTATGATCTGCAGGCATTTCAGCAGGGCTGCAGCTTCTGTAGTGACTGCTGCCCTGGCTGCACCGGCGGGATGCCCAGGAGACCCAGGAGTCCCAGCTCTCAGGCTTACTGGACAAGCAAATACTTAATTTGCATTCTTGCTTGCAGGTACTGACTGGCTCTCAGTACTAGTTAAAACAGTTTTAATCAGCTGCAGCTGTATGCAACTTGATTGTTTTGAATACGAATTCCTAGCTATATTCCCTCAGCATTTATATGTGGATATATTAATAATATCTGTAAAGATAGATAATGTCAAGATTATCTATATTTACGCAAGTGCTTCATTTGGAGGTCCACAGTGTAATTCATCAGTCATTTCTATGTGCTTGAATCCCAAGAGGGCAGAGTCACCTCTGTGTCCTGGGTCACAGTGCACTTAACTAACTCATCAGGTCAGAGGGTTTTCTACTGCAGTGTTTGATGTGGGGAATCATTCCTGAGAATGGGTAGCTGTTAGTCACCTGAAAGGCTCTGTCCTTTTTGCTTGCAGCTCAAAATATAACATGATTCTTCTGCATCATGAACATACTCTCTTCCTTAATACACACATCCAGTGACTCAAGTTTTCTTTTGTCCAAAATTGCTAAAGAGGTGCTTTAGGAAGAAGAACAAGGTGCAGTTACACAATGGGATGAGGACAGATGCTGCATTTAAGATATTCAAAGCCACCTAAGGAGGACTGGATCCCAGAAAGGTCGGGATAAGTATGGGTCTTAGAGAGGGTCTTTTAGGGGCACTTTAGAGCTTCCCTTGCAGATGAGTAGTAGCAGAGGGAAATCCTTCCTGTCATACTAGGTGTTTTGTTGGTTTACATCTGGAAGAAAGGTAAGATTAGGGGTTCTTCCTTGAGCATGGGGAGGAATTTAAGAATGCAGCAATGCCCTGTGGGCAGAAATGCCACTGTGCCTTGTACATCTTTGTGCCAGGGTAGCAGGAGTCAAGCCGCTGGCTTCCATGGCAGTAGCCTGGGGACTGGAAGCTCCTCTGTCTTCAGAAAGGGCTGAATCTGGAAGGGAGTAGGTCAGCATGTGCTCAAGCTCCCATCCACAGTCAGGGACTTCCAGTGTCTCTCATGTGTGAGAAAGAGAGGTCAGTACCAGGGTGCTGGCCTCTCTTCCCACATGGAAGGCACACATGAAATAAAAGATGATTTCTCAGAGTAGAGGCAGAAGGGGAGAAGTTTCATGGGTTCTGGTAGTGCATGCAATGTTGCGGAGTTCTTCTCTTTTCCACAGGTTGACACTGGCATGCATCTTTTGGTAGAACTGGAGCGGGAAATTTGAGGATGCAGATGAGGTGAGACATCATTAGATATAGCTCATTTTCCAGACAATTGACAATCAGTGAAAGAAGATAGTAGCATGCAGTGTTATATTTCAGGACAGCTATAGGTGAAACATGTCATGGCAGCAGGATCTGGTTTCCCAGATGTCTCTGCTCATCTTTCATATGCAGTCAAATCAAAACTCTTTATTTTCTAATTTTTGTCCCGTTTCACCTTCTGTACTGTGGATGGCAGTCCTGTATATTTTTCTTGGCCTAAAATTTGAAGGCTGAGGGCGCATGCTTCCTTTTGAATGCTGAGTTTTAGCTTGGTTGGGAGATCAGAGGAAGGGGCAAAGGGGACTGATCAGTTAAGTTTTGAACCTTATCCATAACTTAAGTCAGAAATTAGTTTTCAATTCTTTTTGTTTTCAGGAAAAAGTATGGGCAGGAGTATTGCAATATGTGACTTTTTATAAATTGTCAAACATTGTTTCTAGAACAATTTTGATAACACTCAGTTCCATTGAGTTTACACAGTTACAGATACTTCCTTGCTATGGTGATCATCTGGTACAAATAATGCATATTGCTATTGAAAGAAAACCAGCTGTAGTTAAATTCTTTTTAAAAAAATGAACATTGCCAAAACAAAGATGATAAGCTGATTTTAAGAGAATGCTTTTCAGCTTTTCAGCTGATAGTAAAATTAGAGCTTAAATTAACAACAGTGAAATTGCCAAAAATTATTTGAAGTACCTTTTAAAGTAGAAATGTCTTTTTTCAGTGAAAATTAGTTAAAACTGCTGTTTCACTTAGCATGAATGCGGTTTGGGTTGATGCTGTATCTTTAAATCAGAAACCCCATCCTGATTGTCACCGAGAGTCATCTGAACCACGAGGCAGTTTCAGTATGGCTGTTGTAAGAATTGTGCAGGTCTCCTCAGAAAGGCAGGGACTGTTTTGCCTCTTTTTTAATCATCATTCCTTTGCTTTCCCTCATTGGCCTCTCCAGAGCAAAAGGCTGCTTATCTACTCAAATGGAGTGGGAACTTCTTTTTTGTGGAAAAGTGCAAGGAGAAGATTTAATTTATTTTCATTTGTGATGTAAGAAGGAAATGAATCCAGATTGCCAGAGGTAGAAACCAAATGTATTAACTCTTTACAGACTTTCCTGCCAGAACCCCTTATGCCAAAACTCTGTATGGGATGTTTTTAAGGGAAATCAGTTGGATAAATGTCAGGAGAAGGCAAATTAGACAGCTGGCTTCAGCTGCTTGTATTCCCCACAACCTTGACTCCATCCAGCAAGCCCAGACGGATTCCCCAGTGACCCAGTTCAGGGGTGATCCTGGGTACTTCAGTTCTTGCTCTCTCCCATCCTCTTGTCCCTGTTTTCAAGCTGTTAGCTGGGGTTGACAGTCTTTCCATGCACTGACAAGGGGACAGCTGCAGGTGCTGCCTCTTACAGCCTTCGTGGGGACATCCCTCCCTTGCAGAGCCACCTGCAGGGAAAGAGGGTGGTCACAGGAAGGGGTCTTCCAGGTGTGCCCACTGCATACTAGTTGAAGTAAATGCCTGATACATGTGAAACCACTTGCCCATTTTCAGTTTGAGAACAGGGTTGCTGCAGTAATTCTGAAGTCTGTTTCACCCTTTGCATCTGAAGATTGTAGCAAACTGGTTCCCCAAGGAAGCTGGGAGTCAGCTCAACCATCAGAACTAATTTTAGCCAGGATGTACTTCCGTTCCTGGCACAACATTTCACATGTAAACAAGTCAAAGTGAGAGAAGGTGTGGATGTTATGAACAAGGTCCCAGCTCACAAACTTGGAACACTTTGGATGTTGGTATGTGTAATAATTAATCATATGGCCAGATGAAGGGATTGAGATGTCATATTGCAGTGCCCTTAGCTGGACACTGGACAGTGCTTCAGGTACTACACAATAACAAAGTTCACTGAAACACGAACGTTAGTTTACAACGCTTAACAATTTCAGATAGTCTGTGTCATTGTGTCTTCTTCCATATTTCCTTTTGTTTCCTATGTAACCATGTACTTTGCCATACTCCCAACAGGAAAGTCAGGCTTGCTTTGGTTAAAAAGCCATGGAAAAAACAGTACTGTGGTTCCCCCACTATTTGTAATCACATTTTCCTTAAAGGTTTGTGTAGAAAGACTTTTGTGTTCATCACAGTTCATTCCTCATACTTTCATGCTAATAGCAGGCAGACCCAGTTATACTTACACATTGTTCTAATTGTTGCTGGTGGTGTCCTATTTAGTTAATATCACTTCTTTCTGAGTAATACTAGGTTTGCTGAATCTGTCTGTTTTTTACTTTTGCTAAATTGAAAAAAAAAGAAAAAGACAAATTAACATGCTTTCAAAAAGATTTAGAGATAGGGAAACCACTACATCCCAGTGCATGAATTAAAAAAAAAATGCAAGTAGGCCTATAAATGGAAGTCAGGAGTTGTTTTTATTTCATAGTTGCGTCTCTGTGAATGCAAGATTTATTGGCTTTCAGTCCTCCTAAAGCTTATGAATGTGCTTAGTTGGACTCGTTGGATTCAAAGCAGGGTTTTTTCCACGCTGGGGAGCAGGGGTGCAGAAGCTGGCTAAGTTTCAGCACATCCTGTGAACTTCACTTGTGTTCACATCACCAGCTTTGGCTTCCCCTGTGTGCGGGCATGGTGACCTCTGGCAGTATGTCTGTTCAGAGGTACCTGCTTTGCTAGATGTGATGCAGGGTCTTTTAAAGAAGGAGTTTACATCTGATCAACCAGCTTGAAGTCAACCAGGTGATGGAGATGTACTCTTTAAAATATTATGGGTTAAATGGCAGAAGATTTAGGCTTGTACGCATGGTCTTACATGCACTTGGCATGTCCGTGATGCAGATGGAGACTGCCTTGAGCCACCACAAAGAGCAGGGTGGTGGACCAGGTAAGGCAGAGTCTGATCTGTGTTTCTCTAAAGTCCGTGCCAGAGTGTGGGTCTGGCTCCACTCTGAAATGCTGCGAGCAGTGAGGTCCTGTGAGCTCTGTAGTCAGTAGGCTCTTGTCCCTGTGTTAGGGCAAACATACAGGGAAAGGGTTGGCTCAGCAAAAGCAGCAAGGAGATGGAAGCATTTCAGACATGTTAGTATCTCCTACTGATCTTCCACACTCATTAACACAAGTTGCTAAGAAGGACAGAAGATGGCTGTTGGCAAAGCACAATAAATAAAGGCATTTGGGGTAAGATAATAAAGCAATATGTAAAATTGCAGCAAGATCATACAAAAATGTAGATGGGCCATGAAGTGTAATCAAATATTAAAGTAAGAGTTAAAAATAGTTTCACTTAGTGCACTTCCCTTAATATCTTGTCCATGTTTTATTTCAAGATTACTTTTATTCTATTACTACTTTCACTCTCCTCTGTTATATTAAAAAGCTGCACAAAGTACAAAGCACTGTTCAAACCATAAAGCAAACAAAAGAGATAATTTATTTTTTTATACAATTGTTTTATTTGAAGTAATTTTAAGTATCACATAATAGTAACATTTTTGAAAGTCAGAAAATTGATTTTTTTTTTTAAAAAGTGGTTTGTATCTTTTAAGGACTGTTCATATAAATACTGTGGTTCTTTATATAAGAAATGTAGTCGAACAAAATCCTGTGCGGATTTCTGTTGCTTGAGGGCAAAATGACTTTCATAGCATTCAGGGAGGCATGCTGTTGCAGCCCCATAGCAGAATACACGTGCTGCCGGGCAGCACGGTAACATGGCAGCAAGCTTGAGAGGACATATATAAAAGCGGATAGGTAGGAATGTGTTCTCGTTGCCAAGGTGTTTGGATACTTCATTTCATCTATCAGCTGAGTCTGGTTCTCTCCCTCTCTTCTGGAAACCTGCAGCCCTAACCTGTAACCAGGTTCAGCCCCTGATAGGCAGTCAGGTCCCAGTAAAATATGGACAAAAAATTTATTGATTTTTTTTTCCCCCCCCAATAGAGTTTCTGGCATTCATGGCTGAGGAGGAAAACTCCAGATGGTTGAGTGTGCATTATCTGTTCATTGGTGCTCCTAAAGCCCACCTAAGTATGCCTGTCAGCTGGCCACTGGGGCTTACAGCCCTGGGTTAGCAGCAGGAGCCCCGCAGAGATGGGTGCTGCTCCCTGCTCTGTCCTCAGCCACCAGGGCCCGGGAGAGCTGAGAGCCAGCAGAGCTGCCCTGCCCTGTAATGAGATTTTCAGCTCCTGCAGGTCGGTGAGAAGAGGGTTTGGGAGAGATTAGGGGTGGCCCTGGAGCCTCACTTAGTGGGTGGCCTCTTTGCCCCAGTCCCACTCTACCTGCCAGACTACAGAATTGCTCTCGGATAGAGATGCTTAGCTGTTCTAAAATTTGTGACAGCTTAATGATTATCTCAGATAAGGGGTGGGATGAGCTCTCCACATCAGTTTCCCTTGTAGTTTGTGCCAAGCTGTGAATATAAAATGTCAGGTTCTAGTTATACAAGCACTTTGTCTGATACATGCAGCACACTTCCCTTGATATCCTTAAACTAACTACAACAAAATGGACCAGACATGCATATCAATTTTAGCTTTTTGACTGCTAATGTCATGGTACTATTTTCAGTGACTTTGGTTTTATCATGGTGGCATTACTGCCAGTGAACTACTGTAGTTGAAAGGTTGTTGGCGTATCCCTCATAATTTTGAAAATAAAATATCCTTGTCTCCCTCTGGCTGAGTGGTGAAATCACACTACAGTGGCCCTACTTGATAATTTTCTCATGAAAGACTCAAATCCTAGAGTTAATTAAAGCATGGAATAAGTATCTAGGGAGGCATACATAAATGCTAACAGGATTCCTACCACATAGCTACAGAGGCAAAAATCAGCATGTATAGTCTATGCTAAGCTGAGGACAGAAAATCCTTAGATCTCTTACAAGGCAGAATTTTTGTATTTTGTGATAGATGTAGCCAAAAAGCCCCCAAATGATAACAAAACCACACAAAATTTGATAACGATGATACATAAATATATCCCTAATAATCACAGGGATTAAATGTTCTGGGAGATTGTATAAAGCTTTGTATTTACAGGAATCTTGAAACCCATTCCTATCAGAGGAACCGGGACCTAGGGTCTGAAAGCAAGGAAGAGTGCTGTGTCTGACTGAAACTACCAGGGAAACTGTAGCAACCAGAATTATCTACTGATAACATAATCTGGCCAGTGCTGCAGGCCAGATCATTATGGAGAAGAATTGCATGATCCATAATGATAGGTGATCAGAAACATTGTCAAGCTTCTTGCCTAAAAGCCCCAGTTCTGAGAAATCCATTGGCACTCACCATCTGCCCCCGACATCAGCGGGGGCACCGACTCAGAGAGAAGGGTGCCACCTCCTGACTTCTACCGTCCTCCTTGGCTGGCCTCCATTTTCACCCTGAGGTTTGTTTTTCTGTACTGGCTTGACCCTCTTTAGTTTATGCTGGTTAGCTGAGGTAAGAGGAAATAAATGGATGAAGTAACCCAGAGCTTTTGGCAGAAGTCCCCCTCGCTTTTCTGTCAGCAGCGGTTTGGACTGCTCTGGCGTAAGGGAATTCTGTAGAGGGTCTCTCCAGGCCCTGGATCACCTAGATTTAGGTCTGCACTCCTGTAACTGAATTTGCTCATTTTTAAAGAGGTTAGGGTTTGTCTGCTGGAAGCAGAGCCTTAGGAGATGGAATGATACCATCTGCTTTAAGCTTCCAACTTGGATGCAATTCAGAGGACAGCGTTAGGAGCAGCAATTCCCTGTAACTTCATGGTAGAGAGGCAGGTGTCTCTGTGCGGGCAATTGAGGTCATTCATGTTACATGCTTAAAATAGAAGATACGCAAATTCAGATTGTCTGCTCTCCTTACCTAGTCTATTGCTTACATCTGTTTATGTCTTATATGTGATTTACCATCGAGCCACTGAAAGAAACCTCGCACTCTTTTAAACTTGCCTGCCCGATGTAAGAAAAAAAAAAAGCATATACATTAGATCCTGACTGCATGCCCATTACAACACACGTGCCCCCAGCATACGCACACGCCTCGCTCCGAAGTTGCCTGGGAGGTGGTACTGCGGCATTGCTGGGTAGCTGGGGAGGGGGGGGAGAGAGAGAGCCTGAGGCTGCTGGGCAGGACCGGCAGCAGCCGCATTGCTTTCAGGTGAGTGGCAAGAGGCCGGTGGTTGAGCTGATTGAGCCCAGATGGGTTTTGAGGTGGTTTGAGCTATTGCCTTGTAGAAACATGTTAAAATACAAATGAAGAAATAAAACTGCCTTTGCAGGAGTGTAGAAGTGATCACAGTGGTAGGGAACCTAATTGCTAATGTATTTGAGAATTTTTTTTAAAATGTGTCCTTTTGAGAACCATTAGAAAAAGGCTAGTTCATCAAACCACTCCCTGGCCCCTTGTGCTTGCATGTTTGTTCCTTTGCTTTGGAAGTGCTTGAGCTGTTACTCTGCTATATAGATGTGCTCCAGTCTTCAAACATTTGCTCTCCCCAGTGTTACGGTGCTGCTTCATACAGTGTTTGCTGGCCTTGTGTTCAGTCCCATAGTAACCATTCCCTGGGAAGGGCAGCAGGATGAGGCGAGGAACATGTCAAGTGTCCAAGATAGAAAATGCAAAGCCAGACCTGACAAAGTCTTGACATGGGTGGCAAATATTTGACAATGCTTTGTAGTGGCCAGTGAGTTCTCCCTAATGGAAAGACAAGTGAAGAAAAAATGCAGAATACCGAGCAAAAATTATGAGCGGCTCACCAGTATTTGACAAGGGATTGCACGGACCGGTCCTGTGTGGAAAAGAGTGCTTGTGGCAGCATGGGGAATACAGGTCAAACCTCCCAGTTCCTAGGTCATTCACAACCAGTACATTCACCTTGGGGAAGAGGTGGGAATGATGGGAAAGAGGCTGGAAACTGTATATATCCTTCTTGCTTGCTTGCTTCCTTCCTCTCTCTTTTTCTGTTCCCCTGCCCATATGTCTGGTTTTCCCCAGTCACTCAGCAAGCCTGCAGGAGCCAGCTCTCACGGTGGGCAGCCACCGAGGTGTGTGCAGGTGATGGCGCTGTATTTGCTCTCTGCCAAGGTACAGTTCCTCCTTCGGCTTGGTGTGAGGGTGTACCTGGGTGGCACACCTGTCACCCCAGCCACGCCGTGAGCTCATTGTTGGTAGGTGAAAAATGAGGCTGAGCCCAGTCTTCAGACTGAAGAGTTTTTATTCATTCTGACCTGTTTCAGTTAACATGTTTTATTTTGCATTCAGAGTTTAATTGCAACCAGAGGCACACACCGAGCAAGGAATTCTGCTCATCAAATAATCAAAATGATTTTTTGGGGCTCTGTGGGTTCTTGCACCATAGGGCTTGTGTGGGCTTTTGTCTGCCAGTGGTGTGCACTGCCGGCTACCAGATACTTGAATCCTCAGGGAGGGGGAAGGAGAGGCTGTAAAGACTTTGGCTGACACAACCCTTTTTCAGCTATTTGGAGATTAAGGCTGTAGTTTCTTAACGCAAATTTTCTGCCTGCCTGCCTCAGTGCAAGGTTTCACCCCCATGCCAAACCGTGGCTGCTTGCTCCTGTCACTGCACGCTGCCTCCCCAGCAGTGCTGGAACCAAATACTTGTGCCGTGAAGTGGCTCAGCCACAGAGATTTTTCTGCATTCTATTTCCACTGATCTGGCCTGAAGCATTATTAATTTGAAAAGAGCACCCAAGTCAGCTTGAGTCCAGACAGGCTTGTTAGCACTGGTGCAGCCATGCCAGGCGGGGGGGCTCACAGGCTCTCTGAAGCCATGCTGGACCAGTGCTGTTGGGGCTTGCAGGACCCACATCTCTGAGGAGCCCCTCAGAGTGGTGGTAACATCCGAGCAGCTCTGTGAGGACTTCCCTGGGTGCAGCATGGCAGGCTGGGAGCCAGAGCTGGCACAGCATCTTACTGACCCCCTTCGGAGCCATCTGGGTGCCCCTGTGCCATGCCCACTAGCCCTGCCGAGACACAGGCTGGCTCAACTGGGATGCAGCTTGTGTCAATGGGGCTTAACAGTTCTGGCTCTTTCTGAAAGCAATCTGAGTGCTGGCCTCTATTTGAAGGAAAGCCTAAACCTGATCATCTGTGGCTTAGAAATCTGACAGCTGAACAAACCCAACCACAGGCATTTGTAATATCTTGCAGTCTCCTGGGGTCTGCAGCCCAGCCTTCAGCCATCTGGGCAGCACTGGGGATGCCTTTCCTACCTGTCGATGCAGGCAGCTGCCCAGCACCAGGGCAGGGGTGCCGCAAAGTCAAGCTGTTTGTCAGGCGAGTGGGGGCAGTGAGAAGAGATGTGATTCCCTGTGCCGTATCCTGCTTGGCTTCAAAAGTGCTGGAGCAGTGCCGCTACTCCATCCCTTCTGCTCACACCACATTTTAAAGGGAGAGTCAAGTCTTCACAGCTGCTGCAGACTGAGTTCCTCCAGAGAGAGTCCGTTCTCATAGAAGCCAGGCTTTACCTTTATTTTGTGTGGCTTGAGTATTGTGTGAGAGGATCAGTTATCCCATGGCAGTAGGAAGAGAGCCCTCTAAAAGTCTCAGTAACATGTCTGATGAGAAAATACTTTGATGGAAAAGCGGCCATTCGTCCTGCAAGTCCAAATGTTCTTGATGCCATCTGTGTAATGCAGCCCCCGGCCAACAGGTGTTTAAAGAAAAGCAGAGTAACCTTCCTTTGAGTGCATTTGACATTGGCTCAATCTCCTGTTGCATTTTCCAGGTAGTGTATTAACTGACTCTGTTCCAGAACAGTAAGCACACAATGATGCTTCAAGCCATGCCCGACCCTTTCCATACAAAAGGAAGTGCTGCCTGGAAGCTGGTTCCCACTTGTCTTAGGAGCACGGTCCAGGTGCCTAACTGTGTTAAAAAAAGTGAAAGAGTTCAGAGCTATCCCCCATTACTGACAAGCACAATTTCTGAAACGGGCTTGCTTTTCCTGCAGGTCCGCTGAAGTTTGCTACAAACCTGTAGGAGTGAAGGAGAACTGGGTTTGGGGGGGGAAACACAGCAGACGAGGTAAAGACTGTTAAAGGGTGAAGTCGTGAGCGACACAAGAAGTTGCTTTTAGCCTTGGGACACCAGAGTAGACATGAATTATTGAAATTATGGCTCTGTTAATCTTTGTGTTGTCATTCCTTCTATGAACAGTGAGCAGGTGCTGTACGTCCGCCAGCCCTGTTGAGTGGGAAAGCCCTCTGGTCAGGGAGCCTGGAGGCCTCTGCTGGGGATCCAGCCTGCAGCCTCAGCTGTCTGACCTGAATTATTTGTTGGTTCGGAGGGATATTACTCTTCAAAAGCCTGTGTTCCTTTCTTTAAAAACAGGTGATGATGTCCTTTAATAGTCCATTAGGCTCCCTCAATAGGTTTTCTTTTTTTGTTGTTTACTTTATACACAATTAGAGTGAAGTCACTGCAAGAATACAAGACAGACAGTAACCTTAATAGGATGTGCTTGGAAGGTTTGCTTGCCTTTCAGCTTTTAGGGTTTTTTGCAGTTGTTTGTGTGTAAAGTACTTATCACAGAGTTCACAAACGACTGTGTAAGAACTGAAACTCAATCACGTTATACAACTTCAGGATGTGCTTTATGGGCTATCTGTTCTCCTAATAGTCAGTATTTGGGGAAGAAAATGCACCATGTCGTAACAATTAAGAGGATTATGCCTTGAGTAATTCTCTGAGGAGAATCCTCTTGCACTGTGTGTTTTGTCCCTGTATCCAGAATGCCAGACAGAATTTCAAAAGTGAATAAATACATACATACCTACTTCAAGGCAAAGTAAGGTGACTTTTCCAGGAGCCTCATTGCTCTTTTCTGTCTTCAGAGGTCTCTTAGGACATCTGCAACTCTTAACATGTACAAAAGTGGAGATCTGTGAACTCAAACCCAGCCTTCGCTGGCAGTTGTAGTAAGATAATACAGATTGCACAAACAGCTTTGGCAGGTCCTGTATGAAAATAGGGTAAAAAAATAATGAATTACCTTGGACGGAATTTGACTCTACTCATAAAGCAGTAAGAAAGAATGAATTAGTAGTTACTATTTTATTTTTATTTTTATTTTGGACTTTCTGACGGGGCGGGGGGGTGAGATCCATGATAGTAGTAGCTGTTTTTTTCTGTGTGCTCCATCACATTCAAATGGAGAACTGAGTAGAAAAGTTGACCTTTTAATGGTATAGTTGCAAGGCTACATTATTACGTAAGACACTCCTGGAACAATAGTACCTTTCACACCTCGAACAGACTTTTTATCTTGGAAAGGAGAAGCAGTTACTCCAACTCAAAATGCCTAGCAGGTTTTGGGGAAGGCTGCTGGGAAAACCGTATTAGGGCCACTTCAGAAAAGCCTGGCCCTTCAGAGGTAATAACTCATGTACTCAAGTACACTTTGCAAGGCAGACTTTAAATGTATTACTAAGATGTCTCAGCAGTGCAAGAATTCATTTAAAACCGTAAATCATCAATGTTTAACTCAGAAGGCTTTTTATGGTCAGTACTCATGCTTAATCCAGTAGGGCAGTGCTAATAATGATTATTTGGCATTTTCCAGTTAAATACAATTCTGTTCCACAAGCAAGTAATTTTGTAAATTTTTTTTTTCCCAGGCCAAGGGGGTGGAGGTGCATGGATGTTTTGTATCTGAAGGTGTAAATCTGGTGTTTGCCACCTGTACTGGCTCTGCAGCTATACCATCACATTTCTGTCTGCCAAGCATGATTATGTGATTGCAATTCCTATGGAGATAGGGACCTAAATTTTGAAACCAGTGAATGGCAGGAGCAGAAAAACAGGATCAGCTGTTTAAGGAATCAGTGGTGATTTCATACTATTGACTCATTTGTTCTCTTAAAAATAAATCCGAAGTCCTCCTAAGAAAAACCTATAGTTGTGTCTTTCTTTTTAGACTTTGCCACAGTTCAGCTCTCACAGGTGGCATAAGTCTATCTGGATTAGATTTGCTGCACAAGAAAACAACCCTGACTTTTACTGGGTGGGTGGACAGGAAAAAACCCACAACTTTTTGTCAGTCTTTTGTGTTGCAGCAGCTGGATTCATTGCTGCTATAGCAACACACCACATGATGAGGTGTATTAGATTGCTCTGCACAGAGCACGAGGGGGAAAAGGAGCACAGCTCCTTGCCGAAGGTAAAGGCTACGCTGGAGTTTCTGATGGAGAGCTGGGGAAGGTCAAATGCTACAGTTCCCAGCACATGTTGTGCTCCGCAGAAGGGAGTAGGGGTGCATGGTAATATTAAACTGCAGAACCAGGTAAGGTACAACTGCATCGATTAACTTGAGATCTTACCCTCCTCAGTGTGTCAGCACAACTTCCCAGAAAGTTTTCTCTTAGTTTTTCCAAGTGGGTGGTTTTTTGTAAGTTAATTTGCTAATATGACATTGTGAATACATTGACAGTGATTTAAACTGTTAGAGACGCACCCTTACTGCAGAGAGACCAGTCTTTCAGCTTAGGAGGTGATTCCCCTAAAATCAATGCAAAAGTGAAGTTTTTTGCTGTTGTTTCCACTTTACTTAAAGGTGTTGAACAGGTTTTGGTTTTGTTACTGTCTGCACAGTGGTTCAGAACATCTCTCTTGTCAGTCAAAATCCAGAACTTTACCTACTTAGTGGTTTTTATTATCAGTACTTTTTAATGGTGTGCAGTCTTTAGTATTTATTAAGATTTCTTCCTCCCTCCCTCTGGATCAGCTGCATCAGGGTGCCTGAGTCTTCTTGGAAGTGAATTTTCATGTAATTTTCTCCTTCAGATTCTATGCTACCTCCTTAAGTCCAGCAGTTTTCTTAATGCAGCTAACCAAACTTCAGTGCACCTGTAAAGATGTGGAAGTGGACACAGTGCCACAGGATATTATGGTTTTTACCCAGTTAACCATTCGTCCACATACAGGTAAATAGAAATAATGTCAGCGCTGAGTTTATGCTTATTCAGATCCATATCAAACTCAAAAAAATACTTACTCTCCCATATTCTCTATGCACCTTTTTTTTGCTTTTACACATCTCTAGGTTAAATGTGACAGGCTTTCAGGTAGCATCTGTTCAGTGGAGGAAGACAACAGTACTTTAGAAAGGAAAAAACTGAGATCAAACCAGTAGTGGAGAGGGTGGAGAGCATGTCTGAAATTCAAGTTAGTTGGTTCAGTACTTTTCCTGCTTCCCATGAGGCTTTTCCAACATTTTGAATACTTTCTATTATCTGCAACTTAGAACATATTTCTCCCTTACCATTGAGCTCCTCTTTATTTCAACAGATAGTTGCTTTTTTCTCCTGACCATATAAGAGATGTTTAAGAGCCTCAAACTTCCACTCCATAGATGATTCTGCTTACACAGATAACAAGAATCAGAGGCAGAAACCCAAGTGCTTTCATGCCAGTTTAGGAGCAGTGGTGAGGCTAAAGACTCATCCACTCCCTAGTTCTGTCAGAAAGCTGAAGAGACATGGCATGGATGTGTGTGTAAAGCCAGTCCATGGGAAAAGCTCCAGTGTGTTTCACAGTAGACAGTTATAAAATGTAAGGAAAAAGTGTCCTGCCCCACTACTTTTACATAGGGCATAGCAAGGGTGTGCAGAAGTGCAGTCTTTCTCTACTGCTCTAATTAAAAGGTTTCAAGTGACCGTTGTGTTTCTCCAGATATTTATATCCATGGTGATCTAGTATTTAAAATCCCTCATCACCACTGCAGGCAAATTGGAAGCCTTCCTGTAGAAACTGAGGCCTGGTGTGAAAGTCAGCCTTCCCCTCACTCAGCCCTGTTAGTGGCAAGAAGCAACAGCCTGATTTACGGTATAAATAAACCAAGTCTGAGTGATAGGCAGCTTTGCCACGAGCAAAGAGTAAGTGTGCTTTGTGTGACACTGTAGGAACTGTGTGATCAGAGCTCAGATTTAAATGAGACTTTTCCAGCTGTAATGAGGTGACTTTAACAGAGGTGAAGAAAGAAGCAGCCGTCCTGCCCATCAGCTCCCAGGAGGGAATTTGTGAAATAAAGAAGTATATAAACAAGCAGCCTGTTAATGATCCCAGAACAAGACAGGTTTGCAAGGAGCTGAGTCCGGATTCTTGAAAATGAGGATTCAGAAAGGGTGGAAATCTTTGAAGGGGAAGATTAACTGTACAAGGAAAAACTCAAGTAGGACCTTGATTTAGCTCTGATTTCACCAGTTAAACAGAGCAAGGAAAATCCAGATGAAATTATCTAAGCAATAGAAGCTTAATCTATCTAGATTTAGGGACCTTGTTCAATTGGGTGAATGAGAAATCTAATTCAAACACACAAGAGCTCTTTATCAATAATACAGCACATCCATTGTGGCCCAAAGCATAAAGCAAGTGATGCATAGTATCACTAACACACTATCTAACAGACTGTCACAGAGATACACTAAGGGTGAAGTTCTCCAGGGAATTAAAAAATTAAGGAGGAGACAAAGCACCATCTAATAAGTACTTCCCTCTCCATGAGTTTGTCTTTCTAAAATCACAGCTACGATGGTTTATCACAAGGAAGGGAGAAATGGAAGTGAGAGTCATAGGTGCTCCATTATTAAGCAACAATAGCAAAACGAGATAGAAAAGAGTGTCTAGCTGGTCATCTTTGCTAGAGTAGCAAAAAGGGAAGAGGTTATGTAAATATGGGTATGGAAAATCATATTCATGGTGAAGCCTGGTGAATAGAAGGAACATGAGTACTGTCAGCAAAAGGCAGTTTCCTTCACCAAATGGTGTTCCTTTGCATGGGTTTACTAGGATTAGGTTAGATTCTACGCGTGTTCTTAAAGATTGCAATCCTGGTCATGGTCTGGTGAAGAATACTGTATTTTCAAGTATTGCATTTTGTCCATTTTTAGGATCTGTGAGTACATATGAACCTTCCCCCTTGGACTTTTGTTCCATTTCCTTTCTACTGCCTCATTAATCCCATTGAATCTCTTGTAAAACCTTCAAAACAAGGGGCAGTGTCTTATATATCTATGTCTACAGACTGCACAATGTATTAAAACCCAGTGCTAAATGAAAGCTCTGAAAGGTGCAGTAAACCAGGTAATAATTCTTTATAACATATGGGTGCCTCTTGTATGTGAATCATCTGAGAAAGTCAGGGAAAACTGCTAGAATGTACTAATGTACCATTGGAATAATTTCACTGCAAAATTTTGCTTTTCAGATTTTACCCAGCATTAAAACTATAACTCACTAATAATGTCAAAAAATTTATAAAATACGTCTCATCTGCCCCACTCCTGTAGATTAATATCACACAATTTATTAATAAAATAATCTTTTTTCTGGTTTTGGATTCATGGAAAAACCAAACTGACTCCACTGGAAAGAAAAAAATAAGCCACTGGACTGACATGACTGTGTGTCAGCCTCTGAGAAGGAAGAAATCTGGAATCTTGATTAGTAGGAATCAAAACAGACACAATTTCTTAGGGCTATGTAACATGATGTGTATATGCCTTGTATGCAAATAGTAACGTAGGCAAAATTCCAATACGGAACAACTTGCAGTGACTAATTGATGTAGGAATATGTGCAGTAGTAGGAGCAGGCCAGTCCCTCACTCAGCTGTCAGATGGCTGAGATATTTTTCTAGAGGTAAATATGTACAAGGATGATTACAGTAGCAGACACTATCTCTAGGAGCTTGGTCTCCACATCCAAATCTTCATCTGGCTCAAATCAAAATGGGAAAAACCTTTTCTAAAAGGAGAGCTAACATCTCCAGGGTCACATCTCAGATCAAAAGTGGATGTATTGATAGCAGTCCGGAGTGTCTTCCTCACATGCATGACCTGTGCTCTCAGGGCCAGTTACTTACAAAAGATCCAGTCACTTAGAGCATTCAACATGGAGAATTAAAGAAATTTGCTGTCCTTGGAAGGAAGTCTACTATGAAAACATCCCAGGAGAAACTGGTTCAGTTCGTCATAGAGCACAAGAGCTTATGGCATCAGGATGTTTATCTTGGATGTCTGTAGAGCTAGCTCCAAAACCCATTTCAGCTTTAAGAGTGTGCTGAAAGAGGGCAAACGCACACACCACTTCTGGAAAATGAGGCTCTGGCTCCCAGGCCACCATGGCCACTGAGCAAGGAGAGGAGGCTTGCATATGAATGCCTCAGGGAGAGATCCACATGGCCACATTTGCCTGGGTTCAAACTTCCTGTAATTCTTCCTCTGAGGAACTTGCCTTCAGTATTGCTGAGTCCAAAGCGCTCACGGATCACGAGTCTGTGCTAGGGAACAGTCACGAGACGTTAGCGCTACCCTGCTTTCTGGCTCGTTGCATGTTCTTTTCTGCAGCTGTGAACCATGGAGAACTTCGAAGTGCACTGCAGAGCAAAAGAGTTTGTTCAGTCTCCTGTTTCCAGTAATACAGTCTGTTAAGGAAGAAAATGCCAAATGCTGTGACACCCTGAGAAGAGATCCTCTTTTCCTGATGGAGCAGCAGAGGTACAGCCAAAAGAAAGCTCTCTGAGGTGAAGGTGAGCCTCTAGTGCAGAGACCCTAAACCTTAGAGGTTCATTTGGAAATATGTGCAGAAGGTTACTTTCAGTGAGGAATTATCTTCCTGTGAAAGAACGAGAGAAACAACCGACAGCTTCTTTAACCAACAGCTCAGAGTATCTGGTGGCTCTTACTGATGTTAGATCTTTGAGAGGAAAGGGAGCATAGCTTCCTCCCACAGATTCATCCAACAATAAACCTGTGCTGAGAGAGTTTCTGGCTCTGAACATCGAAGACTAAAGCTCCTATCTAGATCCTGTGCTAAGAAAAAGCTCCCCTCTGTGATTATACTACCTCCTTTGTCAGCTCAGGCTGTGCTAACTGATTAATCTACAAGACTCCTCCCTCCCTGCCTGTCCCATGTAAACCAGCCCTCATACACATGCTTTTGTGTATGCATGTACGCATATACACACAGACGCACACACAGATGCACTTAAAGTGAGTCATGTATGTCATTAGACACAGATTACTGCATTTGGGTTGAATTACTTCGGTTTTCATGATTTCCAAAAAGAAAGATGACCGAAGAAAAGATTAAATGCCACAAGCTCTTTTATCAAAGATAAGTGACCTAAGAAGTGCTGTCACATTGGGTCAAGGAGAATAAAACAGGCACAAACTGCAAGCCTCCCCTTCCTTTTTTACTGAGCAGGTAGCCTGTTAATTGTGCCAAACTGCGTGCTGATCTGCGATGCTGAAGTAACTGGCTGCCTCAGAGGCTGACCATCCCACATTCACTGTGCACTGCAGCAGCACTGGACTGAAAGCAACGGGATTTACAGGGCTGAGAGGCACAGTGCCACCTACCTACTAACTGTAATTAAGAATATTATTTCTCACACATTTATGTCACGAGGGGAAGACTAAAAGCCTGTTAGCTGTCTTCAGTTAGGGATATTTTTGTGTGGAGTGCTGTTTAGAATGAAAAGTGGCAGATTAGACTTTCAAGCACCCTTCGACAATGGCAGCGAAGGTGAGGGCACACTGAGGAATGCTAATACTGGAAAACTAGGAACATCTTGATTGTTAATTCTGCTGAAGTTAGCGGAGGAAAGCAGGGGGAAAAAAAAGGTGTGGGTTTTTTTCCTTCTTATAACCCCTAGGCTTCATACATCACACTTCCTTATTGTCAATTTGCTCAGGAAACCACTGCTGACATCTCACCTACGGATTTAATATCATTCCAGTCAGGCTATCTTTCACTTATATTGAAGATTTCTTGGATTTTTACCAGCTTTAAATTATATTGAAAGTAGGCAGATGAACATTTAAATTAAAAGGTTAATTGAAACTGAAATATTGCACTGGCACACTTAATTTGTTTCAGTTAAATTGTTTATTAGCTTAATTAAGTATTTACAGAACCAAGGCAAAAAAAGTTGTGCATGTGTTTCCACACACAGAAAAGTAGATGTACTTGTATTCAAAAGGTAAATAACCACTAATAACTCTTAAAAACAGTAGCCTGTAAGAGTATTTCCAAAGCAAGGAATGTTCTTCTGTAGCCAAAGTCCTAATTTTTTATGGTTTCCTATCAGTCACCAGTTTCTTTTATGATTCTTCAGGGTTTATGAGTATCTTCAAAGGTGTCAAGAGAAAGAGCTTACGTTGTACAAATGCTTGGGCCAGGAAATGCTGGTAAGGTCTTCTGCCTGACAGAAGATGACCAAATACATGATTCTTTTTTCTTCTTAGTGGACTTTTTGAGACTGATGAGCAAGATCCTTGTGAGGAAGAGTTGTTAGAGAAATCTGTCTGCTTTTTCTTTTCCCTAATTGGAGAGGGCTCAGGCTCTGCTGGTGGCAGGAGAGGGAAGCAGTGATTCATTCTGGCTTTCCTGGAAGAAACCAGATTTTAGTTAGTTGGCTTTTGTAGGGTGCCTAATTTAACAGCACAGTCACAGGAAGATTTTTTTTCTTCCTTTGAGAGAACTGTATTTCCAATCTAAGGGGCAAACTGAACACCAATAGTGACACCAAAATTAAACTGATCAGATTACGTCTGTATGAACATAAGTGTTTTTTTTGACAGAGCAAGTATGTTCCAAAATAAGGAGTAACACATGTGATTTGAAATATGTTTAAACATGAAAAATGTGCTTTAATTGGATTATTTTAAAGAAGTTTATGTTTGAAAACATCTAAGATTAATAAAAATGCTATTGTGCAATTTCCTATTCAAAGAAATATTACGGCTTTAAATAGCAACACAAATGGATTTATTTTGTTTTTCAATATCTAATAGATGGACTATTTGAAATTCTGCTTTATCCCCTGTATTAGTTTCCTGACAGGATTTCCATCATCAGGCTTTAGGGAATACACTTAAGCACTGAGGTCTTAAAGCTATGATAATTTTTAATCTTTAGCAAGTAACCAGTTAGACCTCACTGGCTTCGTAGCATTCAGACCTCTCCAGATTTTACGAGGTATTTTGCCCATTATAGCATCTGCCTCAATTACACAGATGGATATGCTGGAGCAGTATCATACCAAAACCTCCAGTTCGTGACAAGTGGGAAGGGTGCTTTTATCCCCCAGCATGATTTTGTGAGTTTGTGCATCTTAGCAGCACTGCAGGAGAGGAGACAGTAGGTAGTTTCAGGCAGTGAGGTAGCTACAAAGGTCACAATGCCTCCTGTTTTGCTGGAAGTGTGGCTGTGGCTCTCTTCAAAGAGTATTATGCTACTCTGTAACTGTGTCAGTTCCGAGCAACTTAAATGTGCTGCCTTAGGTGGCTTGAGCAACAAAGCCTAGTCCTTTGGCCTTTAATCAAAACAGTTACTGTTTGATTTTGACAATCTTTTGCCAGCCGTGTATTGTTTTCCTCATGCAGTGCACCCACAGCTCCCACGTGAGCAGTTACCCGCAGGTGCGCGGTGCCCAAATGCTTTTCTGGTGCACTGCTTCAGACTGATGTGTTGGTCATGAGTAGGCTGACCAAAAAATACCTGTTGTTTGGGGTTTATTCCATGAGCCTGGTGTGTTTGTTCCATGTTGAAACATAACTGTTGACCTCTGAAAACTCTGTGTGGAAAGGTACAATTAAGTGTCTTCAACGGGCTTTGAAAATACTTCCAACACCGTGTTGGAAGTGTGAAGGACACCGACTGGTACCCCTTAGCTTCCCGGCTATATGTTCATCGTATTTCCCTTCTCATTTGCTATTCTTACTGCCTTCCCTTGTCTGCATTGCCACTCTCTGCCGTTGGTCCTATTCCTCCTCCATGCTCACTACATATATGCACTTTTTTGCCTCTGTTCTGCTATTCCTTGGAGCAGACTGGCATTTTCTAATGACCAGATACTCTTCATTCAAATCTGTCCTTTAACATTCACACAAGGAATCTCTTTTTCTAGTTCTCCTCACTGATAATCCTTGCACTTTTTCATTGTCTTTAACTGTTTCCATATATCAAGGTTTCTCTTTGCCGTGTCTTTGTTCACAAGTTTTTCCTGTGTTCGTTAAGCACTGGTTATCTGTGGATCCTTCGTGATTGTTGATTGTTATCAGCATTGTGGCTACAATTATGTTTACACTTGGTATAGGTCAAATTGCTGATGTTATTCAGAGATATTAATTAAACTTCACCCACGCTATTTCATATTGTTGCCTTGTGCCTAATAAAACAACCTTATTTGGTGCCTTACTTGTCTGATCTCTATGAGGCATTGCCAGAGCCCAGCACTTGCTTGGTGTCTGTTAGGGTAAAAGTACTGAAAGCTTCTGGTAGACCTTTCCCATAATGAAGCCCGTGTCACTCCTGAAAAGAGCACCAGTTTCAGGAGGTAGAGGCATAACATAAAAATTTATAATGCTTATATCTGAAGTACCCCTATGTGCTTGTGTGCTAGAGACTTGGAAACACCTTCCCTAACTGCTGAGATAACATGAAACAAGTGCAGCTTCTGCACCTTGAACATGGAACAGCGCGTGAATGAGAGAAGGTGATGGTGGCGGATTGTGAGTGGAGACAGGGAACTACCTGCTTGTGAAGGAAGAAACTTCTTACAGCTGCACCATGTGTAATGATACGAAACCAGCTCCGCTGTGCCTTCTTTTTCATGTTGTTGCTTCACCTCACTGCTGAGTCTTCTTTTCAGAGTGATTTTATTACAGTGATACATTAAATGCAGGAAGATGGAGCAATCCTGAGCAATGATTAGAAGCTGAAGAAGGAGGATGTTTTAAGCCAGCCATTAGTAGTGTTTTTTTTCTCCCAGCTGGTAATGTAAAATCTGTAAATCACATAAATAACCTAAAAGCAGAATGAAATAATTATTCATTTTGGGTCAGGTTTTGATTTTTAAGAGCCTAAGCATAATTATTCTTGCACAAGGGACCTTCTAATGGTTTTAAAGCAAACAGAATTGGCTGCAATGCAAAACCTTGTGCCTTCAAACCAGCAAGCGTGCTGGTCTGGGCAAAGCGGTGAGGCAGAGTCCCATGAGCCAGACCATCACCAGCTTAGACTTCTGCTGGGTCTGGGTGGCTGCAGGCTTGGGTAAGTATAACAGCCTTCCAGCTGTCAGGGTGCAAAAAGAGTATTCGCTTCTGTTTTCTTTAAATGCTTGGGTTTGTGATGAGTATACACTAAACCACCATGTTTTACAAGAGAAATTAAGAGTTCTAAGTCAAAAGCTCGAGAAGGTGGATCATCCTTGCAGGAGGAATTAAGAGTCAATACACCTGAGACTGTGTGCGGCCAGCACTGAAGCATGTTCTTTGTGGGGCTGCTTTTGCCAGCCTGCTCTCTGCTCTCTCTCACTTAAGCAAGGGGTACACCTCAGCACATTTAGTGGAGCTGCATGGAGAGAGAGAAGTGATTTAAAACTACTGAAATTGTAGGAGTCTTTTTTTTTTTTTCTAAGGCAGAGAATGTATCAGGTAGGTGCAGAAATAGATTGTGCAGTTCAGAAATAGGTTTTGAATAGCAGAACATCCCAGGCCCTTAAGTTTTGGGTGAAGTTCAAAGAAATGCTTCCAGAAAGCCAATTCAGAATTTAGCCAGACCATTCTGTTCCCATTTGGCTCTCTAAAGCCTAGGAAATAAGAAGTTTAATCAGCATCTACCAGTGCAATTAGCTCAGAAAATTTTCCTCAGTTTGGGGTGTGACTTGGCAATGTAGAGAACAGCTACAGATCTGAAAATAGTGACACAAGGAGCAGAAAGTGCTTTGGCTCCCTTTTACTAAGCTAACATATGTATATTTTGAATTCTGACCAAAACCCAGGATAATATGAAGTTGCAAATAGTGGAAGGACAATGATCTCAACAGCTGGTAAAAAAAATAATTACATTTTCTATTTACCTGAAATTTCCTACCTTTGTCCTTAAAACCAAAGTTTTATGTGTAAATTGTAATTTCTAATAGAAATAAAATACTTTACACAGTGTATTTTAAATTGAGGGCTACCACGAGAGAATATGTCTTGTCTTCATAATGCTGTCAATGCAGACATTAATTTTGTGCAATTGTAACTGTTGGAAGGGGATAGTAAAAACCTGAAGTCCCATTCCAGTTTCTGAAATTCTTATAGGAAAGCGATACTAGGGCTGTAAGTGCATTCTACCTGGGAAAATGCTAATCCATGTTCCCCTCCACTACAGGTGGTCAGATGCAAACAGAAAGGTCCCACTAGTGTGCTGGAGGCAGAATAGACCGTGACTCTGCCGTCTTCAACGTATTCCATCTGGCTTTTGCAGCTTCTTGCAAAGGGCAGGACCGCATGAGCTACTGCTAATTAGAGTCCTGTTCCTTTAAATTCCTGTTGTATCCGATCAAAAACTGGTATGTGAAAACACCTGCAGGCCAGGAAGAGGAGTATAAGTGGTTATGTTTGCATTTTAAAATAACTGCCCCTGCCCCCACCCCTGCCCCAATTTATTGCATAAAAATAGCCAATATTTTAAACCTTTCTTCTGGGAGTGTCCCATGCAACCTCTGTGTCTTTTTATCATCTCTTTCCTGTAGTCACTTTGGTAGTTACGCTTTTCCTATCAAAATTCTGGACAGCTAAGAGATAGATTACTTTCACAGGAATCAGTGACTGAAATTATTACATCAAGGTCATTAGGTTAATTTCCTATCTTTGTAAAACAGCATATAATTCTAAATCCAAAATTATCTAAAGTGGATAAAGATGTGGAAAAAATGAGCTGATATAATGGTGCGTAAAATCTCCCATCAGCGAGTATTTCACATCTGCCACTTAAGGATGAACAAGATTGTGTCGTTTATAACAAATGCCACCTTTTCCATTGAGAATCTTACAGTAATTAAAGAACAGAAGTGACTGTTGATCCACACATTGCCATCATTCATTGCTTATCAATTGTTATTTCTGATGTTGCTGTTCTGTTGTCTTGGCTCCCCCTTGATTGGGAATCTGTTCACATCACAGTTTAACCTTGCAGCATTCTAATTTTAACACTGCAACACTACAAAATAGACAAACATACAGGCTAGACTCTGTTTTCAGAAGATGATGTTTATTTTCACTGCCCTGCTTGATTTTTGAGCAGAGAATGAGAACTTTTTGTTTGTGAAAAACAGACATCTAATGGAGCTTTTACAATATATCCAGAAATAGAGGTATCCTACATCACAAGTTACTTTTGAAAAACACAAGCCATTATGGCTAAAATTAAACAGAAGTAAAATCCTGGCAAAATGGACTCCGTTGTCATTGAAGTCAATGAGAGCCTTTCCATTGATTTAAGTGGAACTGGAATTAAACTCTGTATTTTATATAGAAGAGCCTTTACTTTTTTCACATGCAGACATATGCATGCTTTCTCTTCCCTTTTCTGCTATAAATGTACTGTGCTGGACAAGAGCCACTTGAAAGTTCACAACCTTTAGGACAGATGGGATGCCAGCAGCAGAGAAGCGTTAGTCGGTGCAGGCTAAGTATGGCTGTGTACATCAGCCAGTGCCTGTAGTTCTCAAACAAGAGAGTATTTCACTTGACAGGTCTGCAGCAAAAAACTGCAGGTAGATTTCAACAGGCTTCAATTCCCACTGTCGAAAGGAGAAATTTTAGACATACTTACTGAGGCTTTCAGGTTCAGATCAAGACAATTTCCGTGAGACAGTGTGCAGGCTG
Source organism: Falco cherrug (assembly GCF_023634085.1). Classification (NCBI taxonomy): domain Eukaryota; kingdom Metazoa; phylum Chordata; class Aves; order Falconiformes; family Falconidae; genus Falco; species Falco cherrug. The sequence goes on along the minus strand of NC_073699.1, from coordinate 52,160,187 downwards.
CGTTTGTGAAAGTACATTGTTATAGCAACTTAAAACAATGTATTGGATGTCAACTCAAGGGAGTAAGCGGGCAGCGAAGCTAAGCCTTAGCAGTACTCAGGGTAAATGGCTTCTGACCTGTAAAAGTGTACATTTCCACAGACGGTTGTTAGCTTTGCCCTTTCTCTGTGTGGCAGACATGGAGGAGCAGGGACCAGTATCTGGTCTGGTTTGTTCCAGGCATTGATCCTGAGGGAGATTGCCTGGGGGCCTGCAAGCAGTGGAGCAGATACTATTGCATTTTACAGTGGATGTCTTTAAGGGAGAAGCAGGGGTTTTACCAGGGTGCCGTATTTTCAAGATAAAATTTGCAGTGTTTGGTCCAGCCAAGAGAAATTTGCCACAATATTTTGCTCCAGTACTCATGGTAATTCTGGCCAGGAGCCCTCAAACGCAAATCTCACTAAGTGTTTGCTCTTCGTAGTTCAGGGCAAAACTTTGGCTCAGCCTCTGAAAAAGCCTAAAACCTTTCTTTTAAAGAACAAACATTTACTTTCCCATGTGATTATCTGCCTGGAATACAAGAGAACTGTTTACTGAGAAAAAAAAGAAAAAGACATTTTTCTTTTGTTACAGTCACCCTGTAAAAAGAATGTGAAGTGTACACTAAAGCCTAAATCTAAATCTGTATTTTTTCCTCATAAATATCACCATAGACTGATGTATATACTGAAGTTTGCATTTGTTGCAAAAAGATCCATGACTTCAAGAGCAAGTAAAAGGCCTTTGTACCAGGACAGAGAGGGTCCAGATGCTGTATCTTGCCTGGAAGGAGAGGAAATCTGTGCAGAATTCTTTTCATGGACAGGGATATAGCAGAAAAGATTATTCTGAGTAGCTGTTGCCCGTGGGAAGCTTAGAAAGTTTAATTTTAAAAGGTTTTCTATCCCATATACATTCAGGTGTTACCTATTTTGCCGTCAGTGTTTGTAGTACTAGGGAAACATATAAAACCAACTCGCTTTTATCCTGATAGAACCAAATGTGTGCAGATGTGATCTGTTTGTTTGGTGTGCATGAGGGGAATGGGAACATTCTTCTTTGGACATTTGAGAGAGTACTGTATTTGTTCTTTTTCTAATCCTTTGCCATACTAAAAACTGAGCAGTCAGGACGAAGATTACGTGATGTGTCTTTTTGATCCTAGCAAATACATTATTCGAGTCTGATAAGGTGCCTTTTTAAAAAAAATTGTTTGGACCTAGCTTTTCTGTTAAAATTTTAGAGGTGAACAGAAAGCATTCACATATGAAGCATTGGATTTGGTGCTTGGTATTCTTCCTCTTCAGAGTAGCTTATGTAAAACTGTCCCAGGGTCTCAGGTTTTGGCACTGTTCAAGAATTCAGCTGATGTCATGAACTGTTGCTGGCAGATGCAGCAACTTCTAAGGGCTTAAAATGTTGATTCTCCAACGCTTTTCTAAGTGCATTATTTTATAACTTTTATGTGTATGTATTTTTACAGTTTTCTAAATTTAGAAACTTACAGGTTTCTAAAGCTTTGTAATGATTTGTAGTTTCCCCCTCAAGACAGTGACACCATTTCAGTCAGTACGATTTCAGCAGATCATCCCAAAATTATATGATGAAATTTAGCTATTTGTTGTTTCAACCTTGAGTATTTTTCTTATACAACTAACACGATTAAAAAAAACGTGTATTAGTTCTCTTCCTAATGCGAGATCTTGGATGAAAATAAAGTTTGAAGGGATCCTGTTATGTTTGCCCTCATTATTTTGGCCTTATTAATGCTGCAGGTTATTTATAGCTCCATGAGTGCTTGCTAAAATCTTTGCAGGCAGTCTGACTCTTATCAGAAACTGCATATTTGAAAGTCTTCCAGGGTTGCTGCTACTTTGGAGTAGGATCTGCTCCATTCTAGCTTCTCATGCACCAGGATCTGCTCTACCCTGGCTTCTCATGGACCCTTTGGGGCTTCTGCTCTGGGAAACCCTGCTGGTGTAGCCAGCTCATACAACTGACATACAAATGCTACCTCCAGAAGTGCTACCCTGTAGTATTTTCCTACGTCACCCAAATCTCTGTGATGTTGTGCATTAGGCGATACAATCTTAATTATCCTGTTGCTGATATAGTGAGAAATGACTGGCACTTGATATAAGTGAATCTCCTGGCATTGGAGATTGCCAGTGGAAATCCTTTCAGTGCTTCTCCTCAGCTGAAGAAAAATGAGGTGTATGCAAGGAACGCCACCAAAAGGCTTTTCTTTGCCAAAAATTTCAACATTTGACAGCATGTAGGTCTGTTCCAGGCAGAGGCATTTGTCCTCTCTAGCTGCTCTGCAAATAGGATTGAGTGGCAAATTTGTAAATAAAATAAAAAAGTAAAATAAAACTGTGAGCAACAGGAAAAAAAAAACCTCTCTGACGCTTTCAAGTTGCCTTTTCAACTCATTTGTTGTAAAACCACACTTCTGCAGGCTTGCTTAGAACCAAGCCTGCAGCTAAATATTTACCCAATAGATTTTGTTAAATCTGTTTCGGTGCCTCTGGAAATGAATTCACACCTCTAATTCCTAAGTACCCTTTGCCTCTGGGCATCTGTAGTGAAATGCAGGTATTAGAAGAGCTGAAATCGAGCTGAGCTAACTGATAACCTGAGTCAATAAGCAATGAACTAAGAAGAGAGAATGATCTCTTGTCTCTCCAGGGTTTGGAAATGGAAATGGAAATTTTCAAGGTGAAAAGCCAAGCTGGACTGGGGTGTTTCAGGTCCTTCAGATGATGTTTGAGAAGTATTTTCAGTGCCTGTTGCCAGGCTTCTTGTGATCTCCAGGTCAGCTCCCGTGCTTCCCAAGTTGAATCTCCTGGAGAGAAAGCCATGTAGGTGGGGAGGTGCCACCACCCCCTGCAGCAGCGGGACAGGTGAAGAGTAAAGGCAAGTTCTTTCATGGGAAAGCAGAAGGAGCAGCACATGGTGACAGCCTGCATGGCTGTGTCTAGAACTGGAGCATGAAGGAACTGTCTTCCTGGAAGTGCCTTGGTCAGGGGACAAGGAAAAGCCCTGGTCAGCTCAGACAGCCTCTCCAAGACCCTCAGCCCTGCAATGAGTTGTGTTCCGTCTCCTTGGCCGAACAGTCCCCTACAGGCCAGACACAGGTCAGGAGGAGCTAAAGACTGGCCACTCACCCCACCAGAAGGTATAATAATAATCCCACCAGTTTTCTTGGCTGCTCAGTGTATTATGCTGTTAATTCATCTCACCTGTTAATCTTGCCCCTTATAAAAGGAGCATAGTCTTTTGCTGAAAAGTTTTTGCTGTTCCTACTGACTTTGCTGCAGTTCTGTCTTGCTGGAGCTTGCTACACAGGATGCACCTGGTTTTCTGATGTGGAGCCCCACCTCTGACCATGTCCGCCCCTAGACCTGGGCTTGTTATAGTCTTGCTTCTCAGGTTTCTGATCCTGAATGGTTTTGACTTGGCTACCTGGCTCTTAATTTGGGTGGGGCAGCTTCCTCACAACACTAGCACCTCCTGGTCACCATGTGTCTTTAACACACTTCACTGATGTATGAGCAGGAATGGTGCATCACCATCAAATCAACAGCTATTTCCCTATTTTATAAGCTTTCTGAGAATGATTTGGCCTGTGATAACTGTGTAACTGTCATCTTTCTCACAGGTAAAAGCGGAGTTTGGCAATTCTTCCATCATTTTCATGTTTCAGCTTTTGACGTCTGTTCAACGCAAGGTAGAGATCTGAGCCCGGTGCCCAAAATCCAGCTGTGTGGTTTGCTCCCTTCCTTTGCTCTCGTACTTACGCTGGAAGCTAAGGCAAGAAGCAAAGTGGTTAGCTGTCACTGAGCAGTCTGCTGTAGGACATCACAACTCTGTGATGCAACACAGGGGAAGTCTGAGAAATCAGAAGGTGGTAGAGGCAAACGGATGGTTTGGGAGAGAACGGACAAAAGAAAGGTAATAGCGAAAGAAGAAAGAGCAATGGGGCAATAGGACGTGGCTGCTGAGCTAGTCTGTTTTGAAAGCTGTATGTTTAAGAAACTAAATTATGAAATATGTAAGAGGAAAAAACATATATACAACTGGGGAATGGAAGATGAGCCTCTGCTGATAAAACTCTTCTACATGCTATTTTATACCGTAGAGAGTCTTGTCCAGAAACACTTCTGGAGTCTCCATTTCACCTCATTGAAAATACAGTGTTAGGCCTACAATATATATTTCAAAGATTTATTGAGATAGTTTTAAAAACCACAGACTATAGGGCATTTACCACATCTCTTGAGAGACTGTCCACAGCCTCATACATCTTTCACTTCAGAGTTTTCCTGTCGAGATTGGATATTTTCTATGTTTAAATATCATTCCTTTTATTCCTAATCAAACCCTTTGTATCACACCTGATAATTTTCTCTTCAACATGAACAGCAGATAGCTGTTTCATTCCCAGCACATGAGCGTTTAACAAAACTGTATAGATTTTATGTTATTCTCTTCCCAGAAATTGTCTCTGCCCTCTGAGTATTCCCCCATCTCTTCTCCTCGCTCCTTCCACTCTGTCAATGGCTTCCAGACAACTCGGTGCCTGAAACAGAATGTAATAGTTGAGTGCGGTTGAACCAGAGCCAGACAGAAGGAGAAGGTCTCTTGATTCCTGCTCTGATGTGATGCATTTGATAAGGCAGACCAAAAATGCACTGCTGCTTTTTTGCCAGAATGCGCAGAAGAATATTAGACATGGTCACAGAATTGAGTGATACCTGAGCTGTGAATGCACTTCCTCTTGTTTGCAAATATCATTAAACAGCTTAGCTCAAATCTGCTTATTACCAGCTTAAACAACTTCAATTTAGATGCCTCTAGACTGGTTTAAGGATCGGCTTCATGTAACAGTAGGGTTCAAGCTGGACATGGTTTTGTTAAGGCAGTGGTGTGGTGCTTCTAACAGGAACTTCTCCGTTTCAGTTTCTGTTGTTCTCTGAAGTAAACTAGTCACCACTTTGAAAGCGGGCGTTCAATATGTGGCCAGAGCATCACACCAGCGAGCCGCTGCTGAGTCAGCGGAGAGCTGCTTTTGCGTAGGGGCCCTGATGGTGGAAGTGGTCTGTAGCTACCTGCTGCTCCTAATTACCCGGCTGAAAGTGCTTCTCGCCTGTGGCAGTCAATTCAAGTACATTTTCCTGTCAAAATCCAAGCCCAGAGAGGGTTACTGCTCTCTTGAGAGGATGCATGTAATATTCTCACTCTTGTGCCCCAATTTTCAGTGCCCCTGCAGTAGCCACAAATACTCCGGCAGCTCTGGCTGGGATGCAGCTGCTGGGCTGCTGTGGTGCATCGTTACAGGTGGTCAGTACCTGATACTGAAAGTATCTGTACAGCGTTCTATCTGCTCAGAACCAAAGCATTTCACATAAAAACTAGCTTGAACAGTTCGCATTGCTACTCTGTCTCCCAGAATGTGTCATGCCCTGCAAACTGCTGGAGATCTTCATTCCCCATGCTTTACTGTAGGGTGTCTTTGTTTTCACACTGACCATCCATTCCTCTTCTTCCACCAGCTGTGAGGCTTTCTCGTAGTTGATGGCTGATGATTTGTGGTGACCAGTCTTTGTGAAATACATCTGTAAGTGTGGTGGATCTTGGAAGCGGCACCTTCACAGCTGGGAGTTCAGTGACTAGGGTTGCTCCACGGAGTTGTTTTTGAGACAGTTCTCTTAGAAACTGCTGTGGTTTTTGAAAAAAACTTACTAAATGCAACTGTGATGTAAAGACCAGAAAGTCTTTATTCATTCATTGAACAGCCTCACTGAAGTCCACAGTAGTTCTCCCAGGGTAAAAAACTATCCTGCACAGGTGAAAATGTTGGCTTGAGACCAGTAATTCCTCCTGGCAATGGGAGAAATACAGCATGTAAAACATTTTTCTGTTATAGCTTTATGTGTGCATTTAAATGTAAACTGTTGGGTTTGTACTAAATTATGTAGAACAATGGACCTCAGCAGAAACAGAAGGAAAATGAGATCTTTTCAAAGGAAGGAGGTACTGAAAAATTAGTTTGAGGAAGATTAGTCTCTGGTGGAACATGTGGAACTTGACAGAAGCACATACAGATATAAAGTGCTGTGTGACTGGGTCTTCGCTGTTTTGGTGTCTCTTGTAACCTGTCATTAATGTTACAAAAGTCCTTTTTCCACAAAATTCGATGCATTCTGTGCATCCTAGAGCAATGCTTTTGTAGGAACATGTCTTCTGTCTTGACTTCCCTTAGCTGAGTGTTTCTAAGAATCTACTTCATTTTACATAAACAAAAGCATCTTTTAACAACCATCTGGGTATTTCAAAGCACATCAGAAATCTTTACAGCCATAGGTGCCAGTTTGATTAGTTGCACTTCTTCTGGGCTTTCTTGTCCTCCCCTTGGCTTTCTTCATATTCCCTCCTTGACCTGGGAAAGGTAAACTCAGGACACTGAAATTTCTCCAGGGGAAAAAAAAAAAAGCATATTTCTAACAGCTGAAATGTTTATGCTGCACTGGAGGGATTTTTATAACCTAAATGTTCTTTCACAATATAATTAATAGTTCTATTAAAGATGTTCCTCTTCAAGCGTACTTTGCATAACCAGCAGTAATTTGAGTTTAGCAGGGTCCAACCAGTGTTAGAGGTAATGTATGTAAATGAGAGGAAAGAACAGGGTCAGTCAGTCACACGTAGCAGCCTGTTTCTGCTGTGTCCATTTACAACAATCACCAGCCATTATCTTTGCATTCAATATTTGAAGCATTAGCTTTATGTTCTGGCTTAGTGTATGAGACTATTTACTACATACTTATATTTTATTTCATTTTCTTCTGTACACTATTGTAATAATGATATTGCCTAATAAAATAATGTCAGATTTTAATTAGGTTAAAAGTAATTTGGTATATTAGGTTTTTTATTTGAGAAAATAAAGTAGGCGACAGTGCATATCAAGCTGTCCATTTTTTGTGTTTGTATTTGCTTTCATTTCCTGTCATACTTCACCTGTTGAAATAAGGGTGGTTTTTTTCTTGAATTGCCTTAAGTTATTACAGCCCTTCACATCCATATGTCTATATATTGATGTAGCAAGGTGTCATGGTTTAACCCCAACTGGCAACTAATAACCACACAGCCGCTTGCTCGCTCCTGTCCCCATCACCTGCCCCAGTGGGATGGGGAGGAGAATCGGGAAAAGGTAAAACTTGTGGGTTGAGATAAGAACAATTTAATAATTATAATAATAACAACAACAACAACAATAATTGTAATGAAGAGGAGAGAGAAAGAGAGGAATAAAACTCAAGGGGAAAAAAAAACAAGTGATGCACAATACAATTGCTCACCACTTGCTGACCGCTGCCCAGCCAGTCCCCAGGCAGCAATTGGCAGCCCGTGGCGAACCTCCCCAGTTTATATACGGAACAAAACGTCATATGGTATGGAATACCTCTTTGGCTAGTTCGGGTCAGCTGTCCTGGCTCTGCTCCCTCCCTGCTCCTTGTGCACCTGCTCACTGGCAGAGCATGGGAAACTGAAAAGTCCTTGATTTAGGTAAGCGCTACTGAGCAACAACTAAAACATCAGTGTGTACCGACATCATTCTCATACTGAATCCAGAACACAGCACTGTACCAGCTACTAAGAAGAAAATTAACTCCTATCCTAGCTGAAATCAGGACATAAGGACATAGGATGCCTAATTTAGTATTTCTTGAATGGATAGTTTTGCAAAAAATTCCTGCTCCTAATAAATAGCTGCACCTTATTAATCACTGAAATGAATCAGCTAGACTAATATGAAAGGGTATGGTAATACTATATGAGAGTAGTCCAGCAACAGGAGGCCAAAATTTACTAGGAGGCACAGACAGGATACATTTGCATCAAAAACATTTTTGCAACAGAAAACCTTATGCTAGCCCTCTGTGGTGGGATACTTTACAAATAACCAGTGATGTATGAACTGACATAAATTTGCAGTTCACTTTTATAAGAGTGTCCTGAATAGCATCTCAACATACAACCAAATAAAGAAGAGGAGCAGGAGGAAAGGGGGAAATATTCTTCCGCTTCTTACACACTTCTCGTTAATTCTTTAATTATTTTTGCTTTCCAGGTGACCTCAGTACTCTGTAAACTTCCACATCACATGCAGAGGAGGTATGTTCTGTGTTAGATACATCTCTGCATGTGACTAAAGCTTATCTGGTGTTGGGAGATACTCTGACTCCTCCTTGGAGTGCCGTTTCCAAGTACATTCCCTGTTACATACACTGTAGGCTGTCCTTTTTGTTAGATGTTTATTAAGGACTAAATAGAAAAACCTTTGAGCCCGGTTCAGAAGTCCATTCCTCTTTAGCTAAGTACTCAGTCAGCACAATGGAATTCAAGCATATGCTTTGAATTCAGTGTGTGTGTAAAGGCTTTGCAGAATAAGGACGGATTAAAGAAAGCTTCTGTTGAGCTGGAGCCAATCTGTGTTTGCCTTTCCGATGTGTTCACCATTAGAAGACTCAGAAATGTTTGTATGGGCCTGTAATTTCTTGTCACTTAAATTTTTACAAATTTAGACATCTCATTGCTTGGAATTTTTTCTGCTGTTTCTTCTGTTATCACATGGTACTGCCAGCCTACCTCTTCTGTTTCTGTTGGGTATAATGACTGTATTGCTGCATTGCTTGTGTGGTTATTTGTGGGTATGCAGGCAGGCAGTTAATGGAACGAGAACATACAGACACTGATTTTAATCATACTGACTTTGGGATAGTTAATATCTTAACTGAGTATCTTGAGGACTGAACCATTATAGCTAAGGCTGCCAAGTGAAATCATTTTAACAATGCATGCAGAATTTGTTTTCCCACCACAAGCTTAGAGACTTAGATGTGTGTCTTTCAATGTGATCTGGTACTTGAAAACAGAATTAAAAGGAACAAGTTGGCATCTGCTTTGAAAGATTCTTCAGCTGAATGCAGCCACCGAAATGATCAAGCTCTGTCACTTTTACCCAAGTCATCAGGCCACTCACAGAATGGATATGGACAAGTAAAAAAGAGAAGATCTCCCATTTGCTTATTCCCTGACAACAGCTAATTGCTAAAAATGCCTTCTTCAGATACTAATTAGTTCAGCCTGTAGGCTGCTCTTACTTGGATTAAGGATCTGATTTCTCTCTGCATGAGGTTCATACAGACTCAGTAATCAAAGCTTTTTTGGTCTCAGAAGGTATACTTAACCGAATATGCTCTTAAATTCATTAATTCCCATCCTAGTGCCATTCTTCTGTCCTAGTGCCTGCTCTGACTGAACCTCAAGACAAATTAACAGCTACCACTATGAAAGAATATATGTGAATAATTTCATCACTGCCTCATCATGCTTTCATTTGTAATTTATTTTCTATCTTTTCCCCAATTAGATCTGGAGAGACGGGATTTCCATGGGAATGTTTTTAATTTTTTTTTTAGCTGTGTTTAGATACAATTCAGACTACTTTTTCATCCATCTATTCATTATAATATTTCAGAAAATTAAAAAGTGGAAAAAGGCCAAAGGTATCTATTTCAGGCATAAAGATGAAAAAGTTTAAATTTTTCTTGGTTGTCAGTTGAATAATGAGAAACTATTCTTAGCTGATAAGGTTTTTTCAACTTCTCTGTATCAATGGCTATCCAGTTAATTGTTTGGATGCTGAAACTTTTGATCAGGTAAGGTGGCAAAAGTCAACAGCCTCTCTATTAACTAGTTTGCTTGACTACCCAACAATACTTAATTTTGGTGAAAGACTTTCACAGTATACTGAAGGGATCTCAATAATTTCAACTGCCTAGGAGTGTATCTTCTCCCACAGCTACCATTTGGTTTATTTAGATGTTTTTATAATTCTAAGGAGATGAAAGTACCTGCCATCCTACAGCAAATAATCATCAAATCCCTGTTTCCAAAAACTGACAACTTGTATTATTAAAATTGGCAGAAGCCAGGAAATGCTTCCCAACACAATAGTATCAGTGACAGCTTACTCAAATGAATTTGGGTTTAATTATGGCAGCACAAGAAGAGCTGAAAGGTCCTTTTGACTAAGTAGAAGTTTAATTACATGAGAAATCCTGCAACCTCCTTTGTGTCTCTACAATGGCAAATAAAAAGACCTGAGAGAAGACAGGGTACCAAAGTATCAGAGTATCAATTACATGCTTCCTGTGATAAAGACCTTGTAACTTTTTATCCCTTGAGTTTCATTATGGTTTTCCCTATGAATTATTCCTTGCCTAACCAACTGAAAGAAGTAGAACTGCAAATTTGAGTGTTTAAAGGTGATCAATACTTTATTGATCTTGTTTTTTAGAAAAATAGTTTTTAAAAAGCATACATTGAGGGAAAAACTACAGTTTGGGTGAAATCCAGCTCCATGTTGAGGGCATGGCAAAACTCCATTAAAAGATTAACACATCAGACAACCAGATTTGGCATTGTATATTGTCAGGTTTTGTTTCTGAGTTTTGGAGCTTTCTTTCTCTGGACTGTGTTTTGAGTGCAACGAAATTGAAATTACTGTTAGCGGAGGTTATTTCTGAATACCCCTCCATCAAACTAAGGCTCTGAAACATCATGCATGAGTGTAAAGGAAATCAATATTCTGCTTTATTTCTTTTAAAATATTTAATAAGACTTAGACAAAATATAATTTTAAAATAGCATTTGAATAGAACTTTGAAAAGGTATATTTAAATCTATACCAGTTAGCTAAAATCAATCCTTACTGTTTGTCAGAACTCTTTATCAGAAGTGATGGCAATGAAACACTGGGGAAAAGCTTTTTGGAGCTGGCCAAAATGATTTTATTAGATAATTTTGTACTCTCAAAGGGTGAAAACTTATTTGAAGCACTGAACATTAGTGTTCTTTCTGTGTTTCATCCAATAGAGTAGTTTCTTATAGTACCAGGAAAGCTAACTCTAAAAAAGCATGGTTGAAAAAATATATCTAAGCAACTCCTGTAAGACAGTTTTGTAAAGTTTCACAGATATATTGTAAGTCTCAATAATTTCACAATATATTGTAAGTATTGTAAGTGATGGTTTTCTTAAATGTCTTTCATGTCTGGAGTAGTAAGGTTCTCTAAGAGAAGTCCTCCTTTGTGTTGCAGATAAAAGCTGAAAACTGTACTCTACAGGCACACATAAAAAGCATAAACCCAAAGATTCTGGGTTATATTTTGGCCTGATGAATAATATTTTGAATTCCTAAATTTGATAATGCCTAGTGCACATGGAAAATGACTGGTGGTTCCTTTGTTCCCTGAAGCCAAACAGTTATAGCATCCTCTGTTGAAGTTCTGATTCTGTACAGTATTAAATATGGAATTAGTCTATTTTGACTCTCATGTTTTCTATTTTCAAATTGCCCTTTTTTTCTTTAGTGATTAACCTCTTCACAATACAGTTTTTAGACCTCACAGGGAAGATGTGCATAGCATTTGGTCTTCCTTGAAGACTAAGTGTTATGAAAATGAGTTGCATTGGGTGCCTTATTAGGCATTTTTGACAGTTTCCTACTAAGGATACGAAGCTACCAAATGGGAAACTGATGAAAAATCTGTTAGAAAATTCTTTATTAAAAACAAAGTACACATTTTGCTAAAGGAATAAATCAAGATAGAATTGCATATTTTTTTTTGTAATATTAAAATTGCAAAATGTGACAAAAATAAAAGAGGCAGACTTACTGAGGCTCATGTTGGAGATGAGCTTAGCAACAGCTTTTATTTTCCTTCTTCGCTGTAAAAAGCTCATCTAGATAAAATACAAACAAGCATTGCAAGCGCAGTGCAATTATACCTAGCCTCAGGAAACAGCATTGACCAATTTTATTATTGTGCCAAAGATTAGTCCTGGAGTGTAAAGCTGAGAGAGACCTATTAGGGACCTGCTTCATTAAAAGATGTGGAACAAGACCTTCATAAGGCACCAATAAATCCCTTTAAGGGGAAGAGGGCTCTGAAATGGCCTTTTGGGGTTCTCGTTATTAACTTCAAGGATTGCTGAGGTTGGTGACTTTGCAAATATGGTTTTAGCTAGCACTCACTGTCCTTTTAACTCTCTGTTCCCCAGTCCAAATTCACTTTGAAAGAAGCAGCCATAACTCTGCTCTAGTTAGCTGAGCAGCATCCACCTACTGGGGCTGAATTTGGAGAAAACGAGAGAAGAGGAAAAATCTGTGGAAAATCTTCTCTCTGATATTGCTATGAATCTTGCATGAACGGCACTCCAAACCTAGCTGTTGACTACAGCTTTAAGTTCCTCATAAAGTCCCTGTAAGCTGTGATTTTTCATAATTTTTCATAAATCAAAATTTCTGATGCCAGTAAATCTCAAAAAGAAATAGCAGTTTGTTATGTATGGAGGGCATTTTGATAAAACTATCCCAAGCAATGGCAGACAAGAAGCCTATGCTGCTGGAAAATGTTAGTGTTTTCTGCTCAAAGCTGGGTTTAAATGTTGACCAGCGGCATGGAAAATAACATCAGATTTGTCAACAGCAGGAGGAATAGCCACAGAGAAACAGCACATTTCTCTGCATCCTAATGCTTCCAATTCCCAGAGATACCAAAGCAAATATCTAGCATTTGACATTTCAGGGAAGAAAAAATAAAGAGCTGTTTATATCAGGAGTTCGAGATTTCCTTGCTAGGGAACTACAGACTGCTCAGATAAGTGATGCTTGAGCATGGTTGATATTTTCTACAAAATGATGGTACTCTTTCCAAACGTGATCTCGAGATACTCACTGTGGGTTTTACCCATCTTCTGGAGCAAAATCTCCAGCTAGAAGTTGCATCCCAGTACACTCCCAAGCTCTTCAGAGCAGCAGCAAGCACAACCAGGCAAAACTGGGGCAGAGATGAGTGTTTCTCTTTTTCCTCTGTGCCTGCTGCAATGGAGAACCCAATTTTTAATCCAGCCTAAAAGACCATCAGGAATGTCACCAGACAGGATTCGGAGCCTCTTTTGTCAAACACAGGGCTGCATCACAGCCATCACATGGGACTCGATAAATGTTTCATGCCACATTTAATCTGTTTCAGCCGACAGTTTTCCTCACTGGCATGCTTCCTGCCGCCCTGGGGCACTTCACCATCACTGCTGGACAGGATGGGGATTTGTGGAAGTGTTCATGGGGTGGCTTTTCTTAGAGCCATCAAACTGCGTGTGCACGTGTGCGTTAGGTCAGGAATTTTTTACAGTCTCCTGGGAAGTGTCTGGAACTCTCCAGACGGGAGCTCCTTCTCCAGGTATACAGGCAATTACTTCTTTTGATGGTTTTTTTTGGAGCTAATGTTTTAATTTTGGCAGGCATTGCTTTTACCATGCATAGAGATAGCTCAAGAAATGGAAATATACCAATAACAAGAATAATGACATAAACCAGGGGTTAATAAAATACACTATTTACCCTATAAATACTAAAACAAGAAAAACAGTTATGTGTGAGAGAGATTATTACAGTACTCACAAATCAAAGCAGCACAACAGCAAAAAAAAGGAAAGAAAAATTAGGCGTTTATTTCTCACCTTAGGTATATTATATGATATTTCCTCCCAGGTTTTATAAACAAATAAAGTGAATAAATAAACAAATAGGTTTTTTAAATATAAATAAAGTGAATAAATAAACAACGTGAAAAAAAACCCAAATAAAATAAAAAGTAGACCAGCTATGCTTTGGGTACAGGATAAGCATGAAGATGAAATTGCAATCAAAAGAGTTCAAATCAAACTAAGTATTTCTTTTTTCTTTTCCTTCAAGCACCACTAACATCATAAAAGTTTTCAGCTTGAAACACTGATAGAAATGAAACATTCATGGTATCTTTTTCAGAGGTTGGAAACCTTATGCTTGGAATGATTTCTGCTCTGGAATGTCTGTAATATGTTGAGGCCTTAATACCTTGCTAATTGGTACCTTACTAATTAGCCCATGACAGGAAATTTAATAAGAGGCCCAGCAGGTGTTCTCCCTACCTGCAGTGGAGAAGCTGTTTCCTGGGGAGAAAAGTGAAGGGAAAAAGATAGTGGAAGGGGTCAATAGAAGACAAATATAATCTAATCCCAACTCTGGGAAGAGTGTACGTTAATTAATATTTTTCAAAATTATGTCTCTGATAATATATTCTGCTTTGTAAAGTCCATTAAAGTTCACTTTGTAATTTGCTCTTCTCCCCTGTAGAACAAATTGTACTTTTTTTTTTCTGTGACTTGACATGTGTTATAAAGCAAAATGAGAAATACTGGGACATGACTGTAATTATGCTCACGACCAGCCCAGAGACTGTGCTGAGCATCCCAGGCTCAAAGAAGCATGAGCCTCTGTAATCTGAGATAAAGGGCAGAGCTGTGTACATGTGGGCTGGATCAAGGGGAGCAAGGCTGAGAAGGGAGATGCCCAACACCAATGACCAATGGCATTAGCTGCGCCTGTAGCACATTCTGGAGTTAAAAATGCACACAAAAAACTTGGAAGACACAGTTGAGTGAATTACTATGAATGGTAACTCAAAAATAACAATATTGATGAGTATCATCTATCAGTTTCCTTCTGTCAGGAAAAGATGTGAAGGAGGGATAGAAGATACCTATCTGAAAATACTGCCACCACTGATGCTCTCATTAGCTTAATGTCCTGTACCCTGTTGCAGAGGATTTTACTGTTTTGTCATTTGGTATGAAGCCTGTTTTCAAAACTGCAAAATATCTAGTGCATTGAGAGTCTTAAAAATATAAAACCAAAGTTTCTTCCCTCTCAAAGGAAGCCTGAGTTGTGTGTGTATAAATATAAAAGTTATTTGTCAGGCGTGGTAATCCCCATAAGCCCCAGCAGTAAAAAGGGTGATTCAGTTTCAGTAGATAATGGGACATTCTGAAAAATTATGATCAAGTCTGGGGAACGTTTTATGTAAGGAGATATAAACATCAGTAAAAGTAAGGGGAGGATGAATTGCAGGAAAGGGAAAAGCAGTTAATGATTTTTACCCCACTGAAAGGACCTTGTAGGAATGGGCTCTCCGGGGGAAGTGGAGAACTTGCTGTACAATTTGCATTATTTGAAAAATTCCTTTTTTTACTTAATTTTGACTGGGAAAATTCTTACAGGTGGTGAATAAGGTCACAGGTGAGCCACATTCCAGTGGATGCTCTGTAGATATTTAAAAGCAATAGCTAAGGAATGTTTTTCTCCAAGAGGTAGTATGAGGGAAGGGCAAACAAAGTTGCACCCCTTCTGTTTTCAATAAAGTTTGCAGCAGTCACTGTGAGACCAGTGATTATTTCACTTATGTTAGAGAACATTGGTGGAATTTAAACAGCAAATTAATAAATGGAGAAAAATCTGTAAGAATTAAGTGTAAATTGTATCAAGAAACTGAAAGAAGATGATGTGATCCTTGTGCCAAAATCACAATAACCCAATCTTAGTCAATTAATATGAACACTATATAGTCTGGAAAACAGTTGCATATTGTTTGTAGAATAATTCTGAGGGCAGGAGAAGTCAGGGAAAATTATGGTGGCCTGTGTCCCGCTCTACAAATAATAAAACAATCTAAAATTGTATTTGCTCTGAATTATTCACTCAGCTGTCTGCTATCTTTTCAAAGGGTTTTATGAAGCCACCTGTCCTAAGAGATATGGTCATTTACCATGGCAAATTTGTTTCCTACTATGAGTTTGATTAGAAACAGGAAGGAGTGGGGAACTCAAGCTGGAGTTAGTGGGATTACATCATTTTTCATCTTTGATGGGCAGAGATTTAAGGCTAATCCAGGCACAAAAGGTATTACTGTCTGCTGTCTAAGTAGGATGCAGGCTGGGTCTGGCATATCTTGAGATATATCTCATTTTGCAGGTGGGTATGAGTCTTCCCTGACACATTTAAGCTAGCAATCCACCAGCTACCTCTAGATCAGAGGCTGTGTGGCCACTTCTGTAAAGCACTCTACTGAAACCTGGTATCTCTGCACAAAGGCAGGATACGTTAGCTGAGACTTAACGTCATGCTACACGCATCTGTATCACTCCCAGCCAAGTTAGAGCATAAGGGTGAACTTGAATGTCCCTGCAAACAGGCTGCAGCTGTACTCTTTGTCCACTTCCTAGTGGCACTGCTGCTCACATCACAAAATGTCCACCGTAGACAGCACTTTAGCAGAACCTTTATCAGTACTCTGAGAACTGAATAGGCTGTTTGGAAAAGGCAGTTATAATGTGCCACCACTTCATTTGAACAGTGCATTTTGAAAGGAAAAAACCCACAGACAACAAAACACCTCTTACGTGATTGCCTTTCTTTCCTCAAGAAGTAAAAGGAAACTGGGTTTCTATCCTAAGTCCTTTGGTGATGGTAGACTGCAGCATCCAGTACTTTTACCCTTCCCGTTATATACATATGCGGGTTTGCTATGGGATACAGTAGAATATTTTGAATTGCAGGTCTCTGCAGATCATCTCCTTTATATATATCCCGGATGTTCCAATGTTATGTTACACAGTCTAGTTGAGATAAGGATGCAGATTAAAATGCAGGTCAGAAGCCCTAACCAGACTTGTCAGGGAGGAAAGGATGTTGGTTTGCTAGGAGTTATCCATAGGAAGTAGTGATGCTGACACTGGTTTCATTTTTTGAGTGCTGCTGAAGTTTAAATAAAGTTGTCACAGCCTTTCACAGCCTTATGTCTAACATATTGACGTTGTAGTGAGCTGCCGTGGTTTAATCCCAGCTGGCAAATAGGTACCATGCAGCTGCTTGCTCACTCCCCGCCCTGCCCCCACCCTGGTGGGAAGGGGAGGAGAATCAGGAAAAGGTAAAACCCGTGCGTTTAGATGAGAACAGTTTAATAATTCAAATAAAGTAATACTAATAACAACAACAACAATAGCCATCTGTTATGGTTTGAATGCTGGCTTTGAAGGAAGTTGTCTCTTCTCTGTGCTCTATCCAGCAGTAGTGCTCTTCAAAATATTCTGAAGATTTTTAGATCTTAAAACTGAAGGAAAATATATTCTTACTTCTGAGTTTTTTACTCATGTAATCAGAGTCGTACTGTCCTGAATTTGAATGAATATTTGGAGTATATTTGCTTGAGTAAATAGAGGGTGTTATGTTGTGGAGTAGAGATTTAGTTGCTGTTGTGTTATTTTTTTGTCCCCTCTACCCAGAACTGGCTAGAAAGGTATTTTCTAAATTACAAAATAACATCTGAATCTTGAGTGATTTCCTCTTTCTTACATAGTTTAAACAGAAGATTCCTTACTTGACAAAACCTAAAATGAATTTCAGAGCTTGTGTTACGTAAGTCAGTTAGTTACATCAAGCAGAAAAACTGAACATTGCCTTTGGGGGAGAGAGAGAGAGAGAGGGAAAACAAATGCTTGTAAGCAGAGTCTAGGGAATGGAGGACAACTTGGGGACCAGCTTCCTTGCAAACCATGCCACAGAGAGGCTGGCAAAAGGTATTGGGTACACATGGAGCACCAGCCAGCCTCAAAGGTTCTCTAGGATCAATTGTGGATGCTTATGTACTTATGTTCAGTCTGGGAATAATACTCAGTATTTTAACATGATTTTGTCTTCCAGAATGATTGAAGATTGTGGGAAAAGAGGAAATACCATGGCAGAAAGAAGGCAGCTGTTTGCAGAAATGCGTAAGTACTAGAAATGTTTCACAGAGATAAACGAAGCCGGTTGCAATGCAGTGTCAGTAAAATTTATGCAAGCTTTCCACCTCAAGTAACTGATACCTCCATTTCACAAATGGTTTATTATGAGTCCAAAACTACAGGAAAATGGGCTGATTTGACCAAAAAGCAGAAGAGAGGGATTTTCTACATCAGATTTTGTAATTGTATTATTTAATCAGTAGCTTCTTGAGACACAAATGCTGCAATGCACAGGTAGCAATGAAGAGGGATAAAGGTCTCCGAAAGGCGACATCTTTTAGTGGGGGTATCTGTAGTGAATTGTCCCCAGCTGGCTGCTAAGCACCCACACAACCACTTCCTTAATCCTGAACCAGCCCTCAGTGGGGTGGGAGAGAATACAGGGAGAGCAAAAGCAAGAAAACTCATGGTTTGAGATAAAGATAGATGATTAAGTGACGTAAAGAGAGAAAAAAAATTACCACAAGAAACAAGTGATGCAAAGGTGGTCACTCATTCATTGATGCATAGACTGTCTCCGAGCAATGTCTACCTTGGAAGACAAAACTTCCCACCCCCTTCTTTTGCTACCCCAGTTTTATTGCTGAGCATGACGTGATATATTATGGACTGTCCTTTTGGCCAGGTGGGGTCATCTGTCCTGGCTGTGTCTCTCCTAACCTCTTGCCCACCCCCAGCTGACTCTGGGGGGAACAGAGTGGGAAACAAAAAGGCCTGGATGCTCTGCAAGCACTGTTCAGCAATAGCTAAAACATCAGTGTGTGATAAACACTTTTTTAGCAGCGTGCAATAAAGGAAGTTAACTCCATCCCAGCCAGGCACAGTACAGGGACTCTATCATACTCCACTTGAGCACATTTTTTATAGTTTCTAGTGAAGCTTTGTGTTCCCTGCAGAATAGTGTGTCAGGGATGTACTATAACAATGATCCTGCAGTTCTCGACAGTCATCTCTCAATTCTCTTACAAGCAATGCACCATTTGTCAAGGAATTTCTGTTACGTATGAAGTTTGGGACTGTCACCTTGTTACTAGGTTTACCTAAGTTCTGTCTGTAATAGACGATACAATACTAATACAATACTAAGCTTCCTATTATTTGTCCCCTGCAACATAGTAAACAACGACAGAACATCTCCCCCGTCGTTGGGGGAAGACTAAGATGAGCATTGCTGGGACTTGAGCAGCTGTGCACACTGAAAGGCCAGGTCCGCGCTGGTGAATTAGGTGTGCTTAGGACTGTTCTCCAGGGGTGAGTCCAGGGGTGACTGAATGCCCTACACCTGTTCTCCTGAGTCTCCAAATTAAGGATTTCTCATTCAGATTGCGTGCTGAGGACAGTCTTGGCCTGTTCCACTGTGTCCGCTAGCTCTGTTGTGCCCTGTAATTATTTCAGTATCATACAAGGCTTGCTGTTGTAACTCAGGTGGGTATTTCTCTTGTCCCTTGCGTACAATATCTCAGACCAGTGGAGAGAGGGGTTGTTCTTTGGCTAGAAGGAAAAGAAAAAAAAAAAAAAGCAAGAAAAAAGGATGATGCATTTATCCATTATTAGAACATACTATACTTTTATTTAGAACTATAGAGAGAACTTGAGTTTGTATCAGCTAAAGTCGATAGCACAACTTCCATTAACTTCAGTGAGTTTGAAATATTCCTAAAATGGAAGATAATTGCTTAAGACTTTGCTGGAGGATTTATGGTTTGTTCCCACAGTTTTGAAGGCTGTTTTGCTGTCGGGTTGTTTTGGAGGAGTTAAGGAGGTGTTGGGAAAATTTACACTCAGCAATTGAAGGGAGAGAAGGGACTATTTTCCCTGCACTGTACACAAATAGTTATTGTCTACTATTTTTTCTTTCACATTTTAGTATTATGACATATTTACTTGAGTCAGTTTATCTCACGTGTGCTTTCCTTTTTCTATTTGCCAGCCTCCCTTCCTCCTCATACTACACATGCACACAGAGAACTGGGTTCCAACTAGGTAAAAACGGGGAAATATTAAGTCTTTGTGAAAAACTAAATATGTTTTAGGCAAATAAATGTCCATATTAATAAAACACTGAATTTTGCATTTTGAAAGTCGCTTGGAATCCTGTGTGTGTAAAGGGTGTGCTTCACCGAAACAGAAGCTCATCCTGGCATTACATTGAGGTGCCCTCAGCTG
This sequence comes from Falco cherrug, assembly GCF_023634085.1. Lineage (NCBI taxonomy): Eukaryota > Metazoa > Chordata > Aves > Falconiformes > Falconidae > Falco > Falco cherrug. The sequence continues at coordinate 52,140,265 of NC_073699.1, read as the reverse complement.
TGTGCGAGCCCACATGATCCATGTTTAACAAAAAACATGTGCTCCACATGCCCTACATGCTGTGGGCCATGTGAAACTTCTTAACGTAACAGGCATAAACTTACGGTAAAAAGTTAAACTCCATAACCTGCAGATGTAAGAGGAAGAAAATTCATAACACAGAGGACTCTGCCAGTGTTTTAGGTTCCTGCAGTCATATCTGCAAGTCTGATTAAAACCCCACAATACTTGTATGAAGTGGGTCATGTTCCAGACTACACAAGACAGCAAGAAATATTCCAACTTTTCCTGCCTTTTTAAGTAGGAAATTTGTTCTAAACAAGCAATAGATGGATTTGACTCTCACTTTAGATTTGTGCCAATATGTGATTTTCCCAATGTTTTAAAGAAGTTTAGCTTGACTTTTTTGTTTTCTTTCTTCCGCAGAGGCATCTTTCTAGTTCCAGATTACAAACCTTTGTGAATTAGTATCATAGTCAATATCATCTTCTTTAAAGTCCTGTGGTTAAAACTTAAATTGTGTCTTATATCTCAAAATGCACCATTGGATGTCAAATCACTAGGCTTCTCTTAGTCTTACCTGACATGCTCAGGTATATCTGGCCTGATGAAGAGAGTTCAAAACATACATCGCTGTTGTGCTGCAGGCACATATAATCCAGCAAGAAAACAGCAGCCAAAGCTTGAAATGTATCCCTTTATTATTTTTGCAAACTGCAAACACACAGTGTTACATGAGGTGAGCATGTTCAAAGGAAACAGCGAATCACTGGCAGCGAGCAAAAGGAGGGAGAGGCCACTGGCAATCCTGTAGGCAAGTTACAAATTCATAGTCTCATTTACCGTGCTCAGTCCTGCACTATTTCCACTTGCTTTTCAGGACTCTCCGTGTAAGTAAATTCACTTTTCTACAGAAATTGACAAATGGATCTCTGACTGTGGCAAAATATGAATGATGATAAAATTAAATTGTCTGTTCCAGGGATTTTATCAGCAAAAACACCTGCTCCCAAAATAGTATCAAAGTAATACCATCCGCTGTGTGTGCAAATAGAAAAGAAAAAAAAGCAACACTATTGCCTACAAATTTGTTTGTTTAGGATTAACACTGCAACCTTGGGAGCTCAACGAGCCAGTCTTTCTTTGCTTTGAATCTTTACATTAAAAGGCTGAAGTTTTGTAAAGGGGCATTGGAAGATTTTATTAGTGGCTTTCACTAAAGAAGGAGAAAGTTAAATTCATATTACTCATCAGTCCTATTAAAAATGTTAAGACTTAGTGTTACAAGTGTTGCCAGTAAAGAAGTTTTCCAAAAGCTGTCAATGAGATTCTAATAGAGGAGAGAAAAACCTGTCTAATTTAACAATAAAGCACATGATGAAAAGAATAAAAAATCTTTCCAGACCTGATGTTAAGTAGTTACGGGTAGCTTCTCCCAGGAGCAGATGGTGTTAAGACAGCCAACTGGCAAAAGGGAGTAGCTGGGATCCCTGGGAACTCAGTGTGGGGGAATCCAGTCAGGAAAAGAGCAGAGTTTGGGGAGAGGGGAGAGAGGAGAGTATCATTCTCATTCGCAACTTGCAGGTCAGAGCACACTTGAAAAATTTGGGTCCGGGAGGTTTTTTAAGAAAGTGTGAGTGAACAATGCTGACATAGCCATATGTACAAACAGTGCAGCTGAGCAGCCGATCTAATAACGTCAGGAGGAATCTTAAAGAAAGCATTTGGGAAACATATGTAAAAGCAGGGATATACTCCACTCCTCTTCCAGCCCGATTGTACCTTGTTTGGATGTGTTTCATGCAGACAGTTCCTTAAGAAGCTCTGTTTTTTGTAACTTGGTACCTTGCCTAACTGAATAGAACAGGTTTTACTGCTGTTACAGGGCCAACTAATTTAATACGTTTCCATTAAATGTGTGGTAAAATTAATAACCAGTCATGTATTTCATAGTCCATGTTGTAGCTATGAGGCAACCCTTTTTTTATGTAAGACATACCAGCCAGGAAGGAGAAAGATTTAAATCACAATCTCTTCATCTACATTTTGAGGATTTGGGGAAGTGTTATGAGTGGTACACAGCAGCAGGAGCCCTAAAGACACTGTGCCAGGTTCTGCCCCCATCCTGGTCCCTCTGTACTGCACTTGTATGTGAAGTAGCTACCAGTCAGTTTATACCCATCTCCTCAACAGCTGCTTTGGAAATGTTGCCAGATCTTTTAAGTTGCAGCAGCCAGGGCCAAGCTATGTGTGAAGCATAAAGCTGACCCTTTGAGGTCTCTGTTGCAGAGGACATAGCTCTGCAAAATGGAGAAAGGCCTCACACCCTTTGCATTATTTTTGTCCCCTTCTGCAGATTGGCATGTCTTTTTGTGATGGCATGATATTTTTTCTCATTTGGCTTGCCGGCAATACCTTGTTCTGATCTGGCATGTCAGCCAAAGATATTTGATATGAGCTTTGTTGTTAAATATTAAAATTAGATGGAGGTTTTCCCTGCTGTTGGAGCCTGGCCAGTGTGTCTTTTAGCCTGCAGCTTGACCAGATTGTTCTTCAAAGTGACAGACACAGTGGGCTGACTATTCCTTGCCTTCCTTTATAAAAGTCTTTTAACACTGTAGCTCCTACCATTCCCCTCCTTTCTCCTCACCCCTCTCTACTCCCTGCAAAGGGGAGTGCCTTAAAAATTATTGAACAGAGTCCGCTCATGTGTCCTCTTTGGCTTCCCTGCTAGCAAAGATAGGCACAGGTCATATTCCATACAAATGTTGCTGTTATTCTCTTGCACTAGGGGCTCAAGATCTGGATCGCATTCGTTTGTCCACCTACCGAACAGCATGCAAGCTTAGATTTGTTCAGAAGAAATGCAACTGTAAGTATGTCAGCGCTTTTTAATATACCATTGTTACTAGCTTTCCACCACACTCCCCAGTCTGTCCTTCACATCAGTCACAAACTGGGGCTGTTTGATCCAGCACTGTGAAGGACACTAATCAGAGTGCCTAGGCACATTTTAAATATTAACCTTTTTATATAAGGAACTTGTCTCAAGCATGCCAGTGATTCAGTCACAGAAGGGTGAGTTGTGATGCAGGCCACAGCTTTAATTAATAAGTATATTAACTACACTCTCCAGTTTTCTTGTAAAATAACACCTGTGGGTTCCAGCAAGATCCTGAAAATTAAATGCTTTTGTAGGAACTCCATGAGAAGGAATGGTGGTTTTAGTCCTTGTCTATCTGGGGTGCAGCAAGTGAAGTGCAATGTCAGTCAGCCCCGTTTTCTCCAGAAGGCCAGCTAGAGACATCTTCTAAGAGGGTGAACTTGCTTCTGATCTCTGCATGTCTGTCTTCCACCTTCTAGACTTCATTCTTGAGAGGTTTCCCACTTGATTAGTGACTTTTTAAATGTTTCTTCTGAGATTCAGTCTTTCTTCCTTTACAGCTGCAGTTTCTATTATCACAGTCACCTGCTGTGAACTTTAAAGGGGAAATACATATAAAATCTGTAATGGAGTGTATCCTTTTTTCTCCATCCAAAACAGTATGCAAATACTTAGAATGGTAGGTTTTGGTCTGTGTGTTTTACTGGACCTTTCCACACCAAGACAAAAAAAAAATTCTAACCAAGGGAACGCTTGTCATCAGTGGCAGTAGGGAGACAACTAATGCAGAGAAAACAAGTTTTTTAAGTCTTCGTATCTAAACTAGAATGATAGTCTGTCTACGTTTATGCTATGCGCAGTGGTAAGTATGTTAAGAACGTTCACTGCAGATAGAGATTAACCACCCTGGAGAGAGTTCCTAGTTTTGGGGTTACATCTAGCTGCGTTATGGAAGTGTTTAGCTTATGCTGTCCAAACCTACTGGAGAGGCCAAGTTGTGGTGGAAAAGACTTTGGAGAGTATTTTTTGGCTTATTAACTACAGAGCAGGTCGTTCAATTATTTCTGCAGAACATTTATCATGTTTTTAATATGTGTTTAGCTGAAGTAGAATTGAAGGATTAGTATCACATTATAAGCAGGCTGCGGGACACAAAACCCAGGAGGGATTTAGTACCTGCCCAGCAGCTGGCTTCTCCCATTCAAGAGGAAGTGTGTTGAAAGACACTATGATGTTGCATTCAGTTGTTTATTTTATTTTTATAAATTTTATATTTAAGAGGATGAAATTTTCACTTCATTTTCATGGTAACAGAATACAACAGTCTGAGGTCACAAAAGTATCCAATTAGGTTGACAGTGACAGCAAAATCTTAACAGTAATTGCTTTGATAACTGTATATAAAAGCAAATGAAAAAACCTAAGGGTGCAATAGCTTCATTCTTGGGAGTGGCTGGCTGGCTAAAAATATTGGTTGTTAATCTTAACTTTGTTCTTCTTATTTATCAACTGCAATCTGCTTTTGTGGAACTGTTGTTTCTCTTCATAGGGAACAAATACACATATACACATACCCTTCAGTTTACCAGCTCGTGCCAAGTTGCTCATGGACAGTGCTTGCCTTCTAGTTGCCCTTGATAACCTAGGAGAAATGATTTGCTGGTCTCGTATCAAGACTTATACTATATCAATCTCCTCTGAAGAAAAAAAAATGGAGGAACTTAAAATGTCACCCTAAGAATTGGTTTCTGCGCAACTTAAGCAATAATGCCTGTTGCTCTGGAATGGGCTCAAGTACATGCATCTTTTCACCATCAAGTACAGATTCTTCTGGTTGTTTCTGGTCGACTACTGCTCTCCCAGATGGCTTTCTTTTATTAGTGGGAAAAGAAGTCATTCATTCACATGATGTGATTTCAGGCAATGGCTGTGCAAGGCAGAGCTTCTAGGCAAGAGCTTCAAGGCAGAGAATAGATAAATCTGAAAAAGCTCTAATATTATCTTTCAAAGAATTCCTGCAAATTTAAGATTCCCCTATGCCTATGTTAACATTACACATAAATAACAGTATTTAAAAATTGTTGTTGGCGCACATCTGAATCTACCAAGTGCCCAAACATGGGAAAAAATCCCAAAAGAAGAGACCCACAAAATTCTACATGCAGAAATCCTAAAAGCTGGGAAGTTATATTAGTGCACCATGAATATAGACTCATTTTATGCTTCTCTGTTTCTCCTGATAATTTCTGAAACTGGAAGTAATGAAAAGAGAAACTGTCAGTAATGTAGGTACCTTCAAGGATGTGGTGGATATAGAAAGAGATGATTGCAGGCTACTTGCTTATTACTTTGCAGAACTCATATAGCAATAGTCTTTACCTTAGTTATACATACTAACACAGGATCACAGAATGGTCAAGGTTGGAAGGGACCTCTGGAGATCATCTAGTGCAACCCCTTGCTAAAGCAGGTTCTCCTACAGCAGGTTGCACAAAATGATGTCCAGGCGGGTTTTGAATGTCTCCAGAGAAGGAGACTCCACAGCCTCTCTGGGCAGCCTGTGCCAGGGCTCTGTCACCTTCAAGGTAAAGAAGTTCTTCCTCATATTCAGAAGGAACTACTTGTGTTTCAGTTTGTGCTCATTGCCCCCTGTCCTGTCACTGGACACCACTGAAAAAAGCCTGGCCCCATCCTCTTGACACTCACCCTTAAAATATTTATATGCATTGCTAAGTTTCCCTCTCAGTTTTCTCCAGGCTGAAGAGGCCCAGCTCCCTCAGCCTTTCCTCACAAGGGAGATGCTCCAGCCCCCTCACCATCTTTGTAGCCCTCTGCTGGGCCCTCTCCAGTAGTTCCCTGTTTCTCCTGAACTGGGGAGCCCAGAACTGGACACAGCACTCCAGATAGGGCCTCACCAGGGCAGAGCAGAGGGGGAGGACAGCCTCCCTCCACCTGCTGGCCACGGTCCTCAGATGCACCCCAGGATCCCATTGGCCCTCTTGGCCACCAGGGCACACTGCTGGCTTTGGCTTGCTGTCCAAGATGTAGATGACTCTTCTGTAAAAAAAAAAAGGAAAAAAATCAAATTCTAAAGAATTTTTGAGAAGATCTTGAGATTTGGGTATAAATAATTCCAAATGAATGCAGACTCTTGGACAGACAAACCCCAGAGGAAGCACTGCTCATGGTTACGTCATCTTCAAATCTCAGAATGTAAAGCAAGTGTGAGCTGACGGTGGCTGCTCTACTGGGTATAGTCTTGGAAACAGCAGCACCCTAATCATTTGAGGTTTAATTTCATTATCTGGGATAATAAAAGCAGATAGGAAACAGGTGCAGAAATCTGATCAAACACGCTACGTCTTTATAGAAACATGTAATAGAATCATAGACTAGAATCACAGAATCTCTTAGGTTAGAAAAGACCTTTGAGATCATCAAGTTCAACCATTAACGCAGGACTGCCAGGTCCATCGCTAAACCATGTTGCTAAGCACCACATCTACGCATTTTTAAAACACCTCCAGGGATGGTGATTCCACCACCTCCCTGGGCAGCTGTTCCAATGCTTGACCACTCTTTCAGTGAAGAATTTTTTCCTAATATACAATCTAAACCTCTCCTGGTGCAACTTCAGGCTGTTTTCTCTTGTCCTGTCACTAGTTATCTGGAAGAAGAGACCGACCCCCACCCGGCTACAACCTCCTGTCAGGGAGCTGCAGAGAGCAATGGGGTCTCCCTCAGCCTCCTCCTCTCCAGGCTAAACAGCCCGTTCCCTCAGCTGCTCCTCATAAGCCTTGTGCTCCAGCCCCTTCACCAGCCCCGCTGCCCTTCCCTGGACACGCTCCAGCCCCTCAGTGTCCCCCTCGCAGTGAGGGGCCCAAACCTGAACACAGTGTTCGAGGTGCGGCCTCACCAGTGCCCAGTGCAGGGGGACGGTCACTGCCCCAGTCCTGCTGGCCACACTGGTTCTGACACAAGCCAGGATGCTGTTGGCCTTCTTGGCCCCTGGGCACACTGCTGGCTCACATTCAGCTGTGAGTCCACCAGCACCCCCAGGCCCTTTCCCACCAGGCACTTCCCAGCCGCTCTGCCCCAGCCTGTAGCGCTGCGTGGGGCTGGTGTGACCCAAGGGCAGGGCCTGGTGCTTCTTGTTGAGCCTCATACAATTGGCCTCACCCTATCAATCCAGCCTGTCCAATTACTCCAGCCTGTACGGTACAAATTGTGAATAGCTGACTTCATCATCTAAATTTTCTAAATGTGCTTTACCCTAAATAGTGCACACTGCAAGAGTGTCAGGGAGATGGAAAAACTACAGGTGAGCACTACGACTTCTGCAACAGTAGCAGAACTTGGGAATTCTACAAACCAATATTGCTCAAAGTCAAACATCAGGGTATTGTCATTCACTTCACCTCCAGTGCACTGGAGCAGTCAGCACACATTCCCACCATACAGGCTCCTGCTCATCTCCCCTTACTGCCAGGAAAATGCCATCTTGACAAGGCTGATTTACAGCTGTTTATTCATAGCTTTCACACATGGAAACATAATAGGTTTTCCTAAAACAAGGCATGAAGAACCAATGACAGCAGTTGCACATCTCTGCAACATTCACCAGTATTCAGGAACCACCAAAAAGCACAATTTATAGTTATCCCCAGTGATCATTGTGCAGTTGGTTTATTTTAATACTTGGTTTTCAGTGAATTGATTAACAAGCAGAGATGAAATATCATGTTCACATGCAGATTCCCTCTGGGGTATGGTGGCAGCAGGAGTAGAAAATAACAACATACCGTAATCAAAACTGTTGTGCTGTTAAACATCGCTCACCAATACAGAACTGTGCAGCTGGAAAACTACTGCTGCCCTTGACAAACTTTCCTGAATGTGTTGTGAGATTATTCTATGACTGGCTGAAAAAAGCATGTTTTGCTGCTGTCCCGAGATCAGAATAAATCATTGGCAATTGAAAGTTTGAATCTAAAGCATGCTGGTCATAGTAATAAGTGACTTAATGCAGACAAAAAAAGGGAGCTTGTTTCTCTGGCAATTTAGTCCCAGCACCTTAGGGCTTCAGTGTCTATTTCTTTCTTCAGTATTCTTCTGGTGAGTGACAATTTTTTTGTTGTTTTGGGTTTTTCTGGGGGGGGGAGGTTTTTTGGGGTTTTTTTGGGTTTTTTGTTTTTTTGCATTGTTTTATCCAAGTTATAGTACAGCTATTGCCACGTAGGGAATGCAGCTACCATGTCTATGGTGGAGACCTCATGAACTTCCAAAACAGTCTCCTCTTCCTCCACCCCACTCTTCCTCCTGCCTCCACTGGGCTTTAAGTAGTCACAGCTGAGGCATGTGGGTGTGTCAGCTTAATTTGCACAGATTCTTTTGGGTGCCTCCCTGATCTGATCTGCCTTTTTATATTTATTTTAAGTTAGAATAATTTCTCACCCTCCTGAAATATAATAATTTCCCACTGGAAGTGAGTGACAGTTATTGTAAACACACTATTTTTAGATGCTTTTCTTAAAACTTTTTTCCGTCTGTACTCTTATACCTCCTGTAACGCTACAGCAAGCTGCTGAAACTGGTTTTGTCCTAGAAACTGACAATTTGGATATCAAATGGTGAGATCAGCCTGTGTGAGTGACTGACTGCCATCAGGACAGCAAGCACTTTCTGAAAATTATTTGATTAAACCTAAATAAAATACTAGGGTTTGGGGTTTGGGTTGGTTTTGGGTTTTTTTTCTATACTGGGATGACAATTAAAATATCATTTTATCCCATCCCATTCAACATGCCATTCACCACAAAATGAGAAGTCACAGTGTCTGGTACTTGTAGGAAAAGGAAAGGGTATGAAAAGTCTTGATTCCACACTGGAAATGGTGCTGTGATCTTTGTGTTATCTAGTGGCTGAAGAAGTCAACAGGAGATCCAGGTTCAACTTTCACTACTGCATGACAAAATCTGCGCTGATCATACACATCCAAAAAGTTCCCTAAACACAAATCTAGAGGATGTTCAGAAGTGTTCTAATCTGTCCTGTTGATGCTTAGCCACCAAATGTTTTATCTTTGTATGTTAACTGGTTTAGGAACTGGCAACTGCTGCTCTTTACTTAAACGAGACCTCTTGCCACTGTTGTATAAAACCATTCTTTCTTTGACTCAGTATTTTCTCTAAAGTGAAGCAGTGCACAAGAAAGACTCGATGGTGGTATCCTCAGTGTGCAAGAATCTCATGAAGATCCCTGCCATGGCAGGAGGCATTCATTCTCAATATCCTGCCTTTTACCTCTGAAGGACTGTATAGCCTGCACAGTTTTGTACTTGCCCTTCATCCTTTTATTCTCAGGATGACCATCAGAACAGAGCCACCAAATTATCACAATTACAGAATTGTTTAGATTAAATAACTTAATCCTTCATCACTGTAGGTTTCCATGGTTAGTGCTCTGTTCTCATTGTTGATTTTCATCATGTTTTTCACTCCATCTTGGAAGCAATAAAGCAGAGGATAGATTCAGGCTGGGTCACAGAGCAATCAAACTGAATGACAAGCAATGTTGCCTACTCAAGAAGTGCAAAAGGTCTGCTTGGCTGCAGTTTGAAGCAATCTGCCTCTTGAATTTGTGATCATGGCATTCTCATATTTTTCTAAACCCTCAGTGATCAGTCTCCCGTGTGATTGGCTTAAAAATCATATAATTTGCAAAGAAAACCTGCCATTTTGAATTCTTATTTTTATTCCTCTGTTGACTGTCTTGGATATTCTGTGGTCTGCTTACTATTGTTACAGAAAGATAGAGGCTGGAAATGCTAATTGTATTCTTTGTTTTCGATTTTAATGGAAGCTGAGTCTTACAGTTGACTAATAGTGAATTACATTATTCACATGGCTCCAACAGGTATAGCTTTAAAAAAAGAAAAAGCACTCTATATTACAAGACTCATGATACCATTGTGTAAGTTACTAATTCTGGTATCCTGCAGTACCTGAATAATGGAAAGAAAGATGAGTTAATGATTTTTAAAACTTTTTTTGTTCCATTGTCTTTACCAGCAACTTAGAGACTAAATGCTCCTGGAACTGCTAGTACCGTTCCATATGGGTTTCCAGGCAACTATGGGGAAAAGATGCATATATTATACATTCTGCATTATGCATCAATTATTTAATCAAAAGTTCAAAAGGGCTTGATTTAGCATATTCCCTGCAGACAAATCCTTTATAAGGGTTTTAGCCTGTAAGTGTTCACTCACAGCACAATATCCTGAAAATGGGTTCGGATTTTCTTTTCCTTTTGACTGTAAAAGTTTATTAATATACTCAAAAGATCATAATAGCTGTTAGCGACCCAACATATAACCCGTGTATTTGGCATGTTTATTGAGGGACTGCTATTCAGCCTTTTCTTCAATGTTAGCATGAAGTGTACTGTTATTATGTAAAAGGGTTGTGGTATCTCAGATGTCACTGAGTATTTGCTCTTAAAGGCTACCACTACAAGTCTGCCTTGTACAAGGCTGATAGAAGAACTATCAGTGGATATTTGGAATTATTTTAATGTCAAAAAAGAGTGAACCGAACAAGGTTATATATCTTAAACTTTCACATTTTCATTTGCTTAGAGGTAGATTTTTCAAACATACTCATGATTCCAAGTGGCTCCTGTTACAAACCGAGTTGCAGAAGATTGTCAGCTGGTATTATTTTGTCCTTTACAGAGGAAAATGACTGAATTGGCTTCCTTTGAGTCAGAAGCTGACAGACACGTAGGCTAGGCCACGTCCCAAGTATACCTGCACGCTGCTCTCTGCTACACAGGTGGCTCAGCCCTGCCTTGATGGAGACAGCTTTTGTAATTGGATCATAGCTGAAAATCTCTTCTTTCTGACTTCCTGAACTCTGTGAAAACTGCCATTCACAGTGCTATTTCTGATGGCTTTCCTGATGCAGGTTTAAGGTTGGACAGTCTGTTGAGTTCCCCACTGATGTCTCTGAACATCTGCTACTGGTAAGAGGTGTTCAGTCACCTTTGTCTGGCAGGCTTGGCATTAGTTACCCAAAACCAGAAAGTTTCTGCGTTTTATTTCACATTGGTCCTCCTAATGAATGCTTCAAACTAAAGAAAATAAACCATTATTATTAGCCTTAGTACTCTCCTAGGCAGTCTAAAAATTGCAAAATATATGCAGACATACAAACTGATACGTTGGCAATCACAGGATGACCGTTATCTTCTGAGGTATGCTGCTGCTTCATGTGAGAGCTTTTTCTTCTTTCACCTTCTTGTTTTTCCCCTCAAGCTGTAACTGTGTTTTTAAGTCTCCTTCATAATTTTCTTGTCCCTTCTTCAGCTTCATGTCATCATCTGTGGCATTTGCTTTATCTCTGACTACTCTGGAACCCTCGTTCTCTTAGCTGCTCTCTCCTCTCCTGTTACCCTCTTGGCTCCAAGCACCTTCCTTCAGGCTAACGTTCTTTTACACTTGAGCCTTTTTTCCCTTGCCCTGGGCTGTTCTGGTCTGTCCCATTTGGGTATTTTGCTGAGCCTGTCCTGATGTTACACAAGCACCTCTTTAATGTGCCAGAGTGCATTAAGCAGTGTGACTTAATGCCTGTCACATGTTGTTGGTCATTCTCAGTTTTTGCCATGTGACAACGTGTGACAAGGAGAAAGAAGTTAAAAAGTCATCCTTGGAGCAGATCTCAGTGAATTTGGTGATCACAGTCCTTTGTTCTTAGGGAGCTTCAGTCCATCATCTTGAACCATCCCTGCCTCTCTATTCTGGACTCAAAGCAGTAAGTCTTGAGCAATAATACATGAGCTCAGTCCATACATGTTTTCTGTAGAGAGTAAAGGACAGGTTTTATGTCTGTGCAGGAAATTGTTTTCCTCAGAAGATAAGCTGCAGCATTTTGCCCTGTCTTTCTGTTGGGGCATTGCATTCAAAGTGTCCTTCTTCAGTACATCTGCTGACTTGGGATTTTTGCTGAGGTTTTTTTGCCCTGTGGTGTTTTTTACAGTGTCACGCAGCTCTGGAAAATTAGTAGGCACTACAGAGCTTTCTTCCACCTTAACCACACAATCTGCACCATCTTTGTGCCTAAACAGTGATTTCTGTCACAGCCTCACATAGACAGTCTGATCTGTCCTCAGCCCTTCCTCATTCCCTTTCAGCCTCTGTCTCCAATAACTTCTACAAATAAACCAGCTGTGGAGCCAGCAGGGACACTGGCTGTCTGTGGTGCATGTTCTCAGCAGTTATGGGCTTCTTCAGGGTGAGGACAGCAAATAGTTCACAGAAGGAAAGTCAGCGTGTGGAACATGACATAATTTTTACTATAATTCTCTTCTCTAATTCCAAAAGAGTGGGTTTTTTCCATGTTCATTTGTTTCCAGAGCTACATCAAAAGTAATTTTGTGTACCTCTAACAATATAGATCAAGCTCCTAACACCCAGAATATTCAAAGTGAAGCCTGAGCTTAACGTCTATCTCCTATTTTTACCCATCAGCTGCACCTACTATTATTTTCTGTAAGTTTTAGTGGAAGATTTCATACAGCATATATCTGGTAGGCTAGGACAAATTGTGAGAACAGAAGATGTTGGCCATAAAAATAATTTCCTGCTTTTATAAGTGTGAAGAGACTGCACAATATAATGTTCTCAGTGTGCATTGTTATTACTACAGTTCTGAGACTACACAATGAACATTCAGCTTCCTGGTGTTAATGGTTGTGATATACAATGGCTTTACAGAGGCAGTTTTCCTTGTGCTGAATTAAGGCATTCCTAGGCTGAATTCAGACTGAATTATATCTGTGATATTGCTGTTGGCTGCAATGGATTTCAATTTCACGGTATTTCTGAGCAGTCTTCGATCCTTTACTGAGCAAAGTGTGGGCTAATTCCAGGAGAAGTTGTGTGTGTGCTATCGTGGTTTAACCCCAGCTGGTAATTAATTACCATGCAGCCCCTCGTTCACTCCCCTCTCACCCAGAGGGATGGGGAGAAGAACTGCCAAGGAATGTAAAACTCAAGAGTTGAGGTAAGAACAATTTAGTAATTGAAACAGAATAAAAATGAAAGAACAATACTAACAGTTATGACAATAACAGTTATAATGAAAAAGGGAAGGGAAAGAATAAAATCCAGAGGGAAAGGAAGAAGGAACACGTGGTGCACAATGCAGCTGCTCACCACCCGCTGACTGATGCCCAGCCAGTGCCCGAGCAACGACCTGCCTGCCCCGGCCAGCCCCCGGGTATATACACCAGGCAGGGAGTCCCATGGTATGGAATGCCGCCTTGGCTAGGTCAGGTCAGCTGTCCTGGCTGTGTCCCCTCCCCCCTCCTTGTGCCTCTCCAGCCTCTTTGCTAGCAAGGCCTGAGGAGCTGAAAAGTCTCACATCAAAGCCAAAACACAGTACTGCACTAGCTCCTGAGAAGATAATTAACTCCATCCCAGCTGAAACCAGGACAATGCTCAGCCTTTTCTTCAGTACATGCAGACGGATAGATGGATGTCTCCTTTCGTGACAGAAAGTATATTGAAAGTAACTCTATTGAACTCCCTGACATTACTATGGCATGAAGGAAGGAGTGGCTCAGTCTCTCGTGCATATTGTTTAAGGAGATTGGACTCAATTTCAGATAAATTGACACTCTAGTATCATACTGCATCTCTTGTAAAGGTGCTGATCTTCCCCGAGTTTAATTTTCCACATTTCATTCATCCTTATTTGCCTTGATACTCTTATCTTGTCTTGGATTTGCAAGATATCTTTAAGGATTGCATGTGTAAAATAAAGGGTGACAGATAAAGTGGTCATGTACATTGAGACTCTTACTCCATCTAGGGGCCCTGACAACATCGTTAAAGAGCTTCTGTCACACAGAGGTGGAAGGATAGATGTGTGGGACTTCACCTAAATCCCATTTACCTGTCATTTCACATTCTGCAGTCTTGTTTCCTTTCTCATTGTTGCTGATTGTCAAACTATGTTTGTATGAACTGGAGCTTTTCTCCTTTTCTTGGCCTATTTGTCATACCTGTTTCCTTAAGAGATGTGAAGTTTTAGTGCGTCGTATCGCACATTGCTGCAATGGGAGCCACTGCAGTTTCCTCCTGATATGGGTGGCCTGGTGACTGAGCACATCAGCTGGGGAGCTGGAGCACTGAGTGGCTCTTGCAGAAGACATTGCTTTGAATATGAGTAATGGCAGGAGGGCAAATGCGGGAAGATTGTGTGAACACAAAGCCAGAGTTCAGTCAAATATTCTCTACAGTTTCTCTGAATGAGATATTATCTACTCAAATGAATTTGATGCAAAAAAAATGGATCTTTCAGGTGCCAGGATCCATCTCTTTATCTCGAAGCTAATTATAGCTCAGATCCCAAAAGGTTTTTGCGCAAATAAATCCCATTGTTTTCAAATTTAATAGGTGTTTAAATACCTGTGAAAATGTGAGCCTGTGGCAGTAATTATCACCTACATTACCAATCTCAGCAAAAGGTTAAATAAGATTTAAGAGTCTGAACTGTCCTTATGACTTTGGGCATAAGATGCTTTTTCAACGAAGTCCTGTGTATTATATGAATGTTCTGTTTCATAGTAATGCTCTCAGTTTTACCAGCTGGGGTTGATACTGGGATTTTGTGCCAGAAACTGTCTGGACTGACCCAAACTCTTCAGAAGAGAGAAGCATATGCTCTTTCGTATGTCTCTTCTATCCTGGAGGTAAAAAATGCAATTCTGCTATCAGGCAGTTTACGCAAGCATCATATTCATCTTAAGTATTTCTCTAATTATTTTTAAGAGATGAAAACGATATGGGCCAAATTCAGTCCACATTACATAGAAATTATTTGAATTAATAAGTATCAGCTTAAGAATATGCTTATTTATAAAATATTGCATCTCTTATATTCAAGGATATGCACAATTCATATTTCATTAGTATTCTGTACATTGTGTTGCTGGTTACAGTCTTGCCAACCCTAAACGGTTAAAAAAAAATTACAGAAGACAGTGACAGCTGACCACGGATCGAAGTCTGAAAAACAGGAGATGGGCCAAGGAAGGTTTTGGTCTTCAAGCTGTTCTAAATGTGTAATAGATGCTCTTTCTTTTTCATTGACCTTTGTGATATGACTGAACCTTAAGGGTTGACAATGTAATCTCAACTTGTTTTCTCTAAGAACCATTACAATGCATATTCTCTTTTCATCACCAGCTAATTTTTAAAGAAAACAGCAGTTTATATGACATTGGGGATAATACCCTGTATCCTTAAAGTTGGTAACATATACTGCTTCAAAATTAATGGAAAATATAAATAAATATAATAATTATAAGTGTAAAGTGAACGTGTATGTTTAACAAATAGCGTACACGTTCACTTTACACTTGCTTTTTGCTGGCAACGGTGCCAAAGGAAGCTGTAGTCCTCTTGAGGCATGGACAGTTTTTAGAGGGGATAGCCGGAGCTGGGAACAGTTGTATCAAAGGAAAAAGCCTGAAGTTATTTGAGAGAGGAAGATGTCAGATTTGGCATTAGAAGAAAGACTTCTGGAGGAGATTTTATCACTGTAATGGGGACACTCAACATGAAGACGTTCTGCCCTGTCCACCTCATGGATTTGGTATCATCTGCCTATCATGTATGATCGCCTGCCCAGGGCTTCCACACCACCCAATCTCCAACCACATAGTCTTGATTCAACCAAGCGGATAGGTAAGGCCATTTTCTGCAGACAGCGGTGGGGTTGCACAGCCTTTGATTTGTGTCAGTTCGCTTGACATTATGCCAGCAGAGAGTTAAAATGTTACGGCAAATTATGCTGCATTTACTAAAATACACCCAGTAGTGCCATCCTGTGGTCATGACCGCGGCTGCCAGAAGGCTTGTGCACCCAGTCCTGCCTGTTTTCTAAAAGCTGGTGTGTCTTGGGTT
Source organism: Falco cherrug (assembly GCF_023634085.1). Lineage (NCBI taxonomy): Eukaryota > Metazoa > Chordata > Aves > Falconiformes > Falconidae > Falco > Falco cherrug. The sequence continues at coordinate 52,124,408 of NC_073699.1, read as the reverse complement.
CTTGCACACAATCTCAGTTGTGCCAGGCTCTAAAATTAGGGTTTCCTTCTCACATGTTCAGTAATTTCTGAACTTCTAGTTGAATCTCCTAAGTAGGAGGGCTGGGATATGGCTTTTTTCTTTTCTCTGAAGACATTTTTTGAAAGTCTCCATAATTCAGTTTCTGTGATCAGATATATAACAGAGAAAACTTTGAAAATCAACTCCAGATACGGTATCACCCAACCTTGGAGATGTTTTTTGCCACCTTTCAGGAGCGCACAAACTTTTCCCTGATATATGCTTTGCTGTAATATAATACAGAAGAGTTATATTTCATTAAAATTTTGAAGCGCTGTAATTTTACTAATTGAAATATGAACTCAGATGTAAGGCAAATTGACTTTATTTTAAGAGAAATGAGAGATCTGTTGTGTATCATACATATTTACTGACCAAGTTTTGTTACCTCACGTCCCCATGATTTTTTTGGCTAATTTAAAGCTGACACTTGCAAAACCCATTTGAAGGGAATAATTAGCCACACTGAGGACTGATCACACAATGCCTCAAATAAAACCTTTCTCATTAAAATAGTATTATGGTGGGATAGCAAGAATAATAGAGGTGCATAATCTAGGAATACCATTGTCTTGGAGGGGAGTGATTTCTAAAGTTTCTGGCTATGTAACAAACATAATGACACGTCTGCTATTTACATATTGGTCTGTAATTCATAAATATGTTTAAGTCTCAAAACAAGAAAATTATGTATAATGGATGATTTAAGCTATGTGACTTATTAGCAACAGTGCAGAGTTTAAATTGAGTGGTCTTTCCTGGTTGTCATCAAAAGATTAAGCAGCTTAGAGTTAGACTTTGTTATTATTTTATTTTATTTTATATATGTCATACTTCATTCAGCATTCTGAATAAATGATTTCAAAGTGTGTTTGAAAAAAAGGAAACACTTTCCCAGCAGCTGGGTGACAAGCAGATGACAGCAGTTTCCCAGCCCAGCACTCAGGGTGCATTGCCCACCGTTCCCTTTCACAGAATCAGTTGTCGTTAGTGCTGCTCCTTGGGGAGACTGACGTCCTCTTCTGCCATCCGTGGAGAGCCCTTCAGGCTTTGGTTCAATATAGGTGAGACAAAATAGGCAGGAATTGACAGCAGAGGGAGAAGGAACTTTTATTGTAAATTAAATTAATGTAAAGAATTTTACTGGTGATCTTTACATACTCTTACACCTTGGTGGATTAAAAATACCACGTTTCAGTGTATCGTTAGCCTGATGGTTATTCCTCAGTAGTAGCACTTGGCCAAGTTGACAGACTCTTCCGACAGGCCATGTTGGTTTAATGTGCTGTAGTGATCAGAATCTCAGAAGGTTTTAAAAATACCTGATTTTTCTTCTGGGCAGAACAGTAGGTGAGGGTACAAGGATGCAAGCTCAGGTATGCGGACAGCAGAACCTTTAAGATTTTTACCCAGAGTTTTCCGTGCCTCAGTTGTACTTATCATGTCCTGCAGATTTCCAGACACCCAGCAGCCAGGTTTGGCAGCCACTCAGAAGTTTCTCCTGTCTATGCTGTGTGCAGCTGGCCAGCGTGTGCACAGAGAACCCAGCTCCTGGTGGCTGGGACATCGCTTGTCCCATGTGGTATTTCACAGACAGGTGATCTGAATGAATTCAGTGAGTCTAAATGCAACCAACTTACTCCATGTGTACAGTAGTTCAGAAGAAAAGATGTTTCTGTTGGCTAGTCTGAATGTTTTGTTCCTTATCCAAGGATGACTCCTCACTCTGGGTATCCACCATTGAGATGGGCAGGTAGAATTAGATAGCCTTGCTCCTGCTTCCCACTGAGCCAGTGTGTACCACACACCTGCCCACTCTCACAGCACAGGCAAAGAGGTAAGGAGGAGAAGGAATGCTTACAGGGAACTAAGTGAAATCATGATTTCCCGCTTGGCATTCAAGGGAAACCTTGAGAGAAAGACAGAATACGCGGAGTGCTGCGAAGGCCCTCAGTACACCTCACACAAAACCTCTTGACAAACTGGAGAGCTCTTTCCCAAGCATCCCAAAGGGCCTCAGGGCAGGCTCTGTGGTTTTGTTTGCTCATTGCACATGTCAGAAAAGGAACTTGGAGCCCATCTTACTTGAGCAATGGCTTTAGAGAAAAATCAGTGGGGCAGCAGTGATTCTTCTCCGTTAATATATAGTTTTGCAGTATAAATTCATGGTTAGACAAGGGCATCACAGAATCACAGAATTGCTGATGTTGGCAGGGACCTCTGAAGAGAGCAGGGTCAGCTAGAGCAGATTGCTCAGGGCTGTGCCCAGTTTGGGTTTGAATATCTTCAGGGATGGAGACACCACAGCCTCGCTGGACAACCTGTCACAATGAGTGACAACCCTTACAGAGAAATTTTTTTGCCTATGTTTAAATGCTTTCCTGTGTTTTAATTTGTGCCCGTTTCCTTCTGTCCTTTCACTATGCTTTCTCTGAGAAGAGTCTGGCTCCATCTTCTTTGCTGCTTTGCATCAGATATTTGTACAGACTTATACAGTCCCCCCTGCGCCTTCCCTCCTGTAGACTGAGCGGTCCCAGCTCTCTCGGCTCCTCCCCAAATGACAGTTGCTCTAGTCCCTTCATCATCTTCGTGGCCCTTGCTGGACTTTGGACCCAGTACTGCAGATATGTTACCAGTGCTGAGAGGAAGGTTCACCACTGGAAGGATCTCCGCCTGCTGGCCACGCATGCCCAGTGCAGCCCAAGGGGATGTTGGCTGCCTTTGCTGAAAAGGCATATTCCAGTGAGCACCCAGCCAGTACTGGTACATGGGGTTCCACGTCGAGGAACTTCTATTTCCATTTATTGTGCTTCATGAAGTTCCTGTTTGTATATTTCTCCAGCCTGCTGAGGTCCCTCTGCATGGCAGCCCAGCCCTCTGGTGGGTGTTATCAGTCACTCTTCCCAGTTCTGAATCAGCTGCAAACTTGCTGAGGGTACCCTCTGTCCCATCATCCAGGTCATTAATGAAGGTGTTAAACAGTATCAGGCCTGGGGGTATATACCATTAGTGACTGGCCTCCAACTGGATTTGGTGCCACTGAGCACAAGATTTTCAGCTAATCTGTTCAGCCAGTTTTCAGTCTACCTCACTGTTCACTTCGGCCCACAGTTACTAGTTTGCCAGTGAGCACGGTATGGGACACTGTGCTGAAAACCTTGCTAAAGTCAGAGTAAAGAACATCGACTGCTGTCCTTTTTCCCCATGAACTAGTCATTTAATTGTGGGAAGGCAAATAGGTGGGTCAGGCATGATTTTTCCATCATAAATCCGTACTGACTGCTTCCAGTCACCTTTTTGTCTTTAATATGCTTGGATATGGTTTCCAGGAGGGTTTGCTCCATCCCCTTTCCAGGGACTGAGGTGAGGTTTTAGTTCGCTGGATACTTCTTGCTCTTCTTGGAAACTGGAGTGACAGTGAGTTTCTGCCCACCCTCAGGAACCTTCCCCAATTGCCACAGCTTTTTAAAGACTACCAAGTGGCCTTGCATTAGCATCATCCAGCTCCCTCAGCACTCGTGGGTGTGTTCCCCATCAGGTCCTATGGACTTGACTATGCCGGTCTGTTTAAACATCCCCTAACTGGACCCTCCTCCACCGAGGTTGCCTTCCTTGTTCCAGGCTGTCCCACTTGTTGTAGAGGCCTTCATCACGAAGGCAAGGAGGCTTACCAGTAAGTCTTACCAAATTCAATTCTAGGTGGGCAGTCTTTTGTAGAGGAATGAAGGCAGTGGGGTGATTGACATGGATGATGTGCAGCTGTAGCTGGTTCCCACAAGGTGGTTGAATAGCCCTGAGGATTGTGGAATAGGGGTGGGTGGAGGAGGAGCAGCAGCAGCATGGATAGTAGAATCTGCCTGACAGTAAAGGCTTCGTTGCAGCCTACTAGCTTGTTTGTGCTGCAACAACTGGTGCCCCGTGTGAGGCTGAGTTGGACTCAGACTACAACAACTGGTGCCCAACGTAGCTAAGTGGGAGAACTTATGACCCATAACAGACATGGTGAGAGGTGAGCTGTTGACAACTAATTGATATGGGTGTATTGGAATATTTATTGTCCATCTTAACTCGAATTGCAACTTTTGGTGCCCACTGTAGATGGGGATTTAACGATATGGGTGCAGAGGAAGAAAATTCTATGTTAACAATGCTTACAGGTATATTTGAGAAAAGAAGCATAAAGTATAACAAGAAGGCAATAAGAACTTTGCTAGAATGGTGCAAAGTAAATGATGTGCTGGTTACGCTGAAAAATGTTTCCAGCATTCAGATATGGCAAAGTGCTGGAAAGTTACTTTTTGGGGCTGCTACAAGAGGGGATGAAATTGCTACAGCCTTGTTAACAACATGGAGATTGATCATAGATTTGCTAGAACAATCAAAGTGGACAGAGAGACAAACGCTATAACAATGCTAATCAACCCACTGTCTTCATTCCTCTACAGTCTTTGACAAGACTTTGATTTTTGTGAAAAAGTGAATGTTGTCTATGTTTGCTCTTGGTTATCAATATATCATTCTCTTACAACTTCTCATACTATTGGATGGGTCTAATACACACATCTCTAAAATCAAAGCATTTTGGGATCAGAATAACATGGCAGTAAATATTCTGAATATTTTGTTAATTTTTTCTTGAAGCTTGCGGTATTTACTCACGCGTGACTGCATCTGCAAAACCTAGAAATCAAGTGAAATGGCAAGAAGGTGCAATGAAATGCATTTTGACATTAACACGTTCAAGTATGTGATGACAAGCTAGAAGTCCACCAGTCTTGCTTTTGGAAGAGCAGTGGTCACCAGCCTGAGAGCGGCTGGTGGCCTGTGGAGTGTTCAGAAGTGGCCCTATGCACACCAAGCTCTGGGAACGGCTGCTTAACGGGTACCCAACTATGTGAGAAATGACTGGGCTGTGTGAACTGGCCCTGGCAGCAGAAGTCAACCGGGGAGGTAGAGGAGGAGCCCAAGAGACATGGGAGTGGGAATGGGAACTTGCAGGACATTTCCAGGTACAGACTGAGTGCAGGTTCAGATATTTGGGCAATGAGTAGCCTGGGTGTTTCAGGCCATATAGGGTGACAGCTGTCACCAGACGTGCCCAGCCAAAGAACTGGGTACTTCATTTTAGCCCCAAGCAGAAGCAACACCCTGGCACATTTTCCTTTCCCTTTAGTTTGGCACCCAGAGAGTGTAAAAGACTGTAAGCCATGGTAGCTGGCACGTTGACCTGCATAGTGGTGAGATGTGCAGATAAAAGTTTTTGGTGATCATGATGCAGCTGGCTGATTTGAGGGGAAGCTTGGCCACAAACGGGTGTAGCTTAGAGGAAAAACACACCCCACTCAGTCCTCAGTTACCCGCCTAGCAGCAGGAGAGAGGGAGCCAAACAGAAAGCATGAGTAACTTCCCAGGGCTTCATAGCAATGACAATGACAAATGGCTCTAATACCCTGATTTGTGATGGGTTCATAGATTGTAATCAAAAAAAGAAGAATTGCCTAACATATTCTAAAATATTTTTAGGATTGTTAGACAAGGAAGCATAAATCTTTCCCTTTTAATGAAATCTGCCTGAAATACCTGACATATGTTCAAGTGCCGTTGATGTCAAATGACAGTATTAGTATGCTTAAACTCAAGCATGTCCATAAGAGCTTTGCTAGACTAAAATCTTAATGAAAGATATACTAAAGTTTTGGAAATAATATAAATTACTACTTCTTTAAAGGTGTTTTTTTCTGTATTCACCAACAAAGGAACATCTATTGAGGAGGAATTCTGTCCTAACTATCAATTAGGCATGTTTAACCTAGAGTTAGTTAAACCTACTGTATGTTAAGTAAATTTGAATTGATTATTAAAGCCTTGATCTATTCGTTTCTGTTGTTTAGATTAAATGTAATCTTCTGTTCCATGTTCATTTAGTAATAAATGGAAAGATAACATGGAGTTCATGGTTCAGATGGAATACAAAAAAATGCAGTAGAACAGATGAGGGGTTTTGCATACATAGATCTGTTTAATGGTAAGAAAGCTTAAGCATGCAGGCTGTTTCTAATATATTTATTTTTTTTACTACTTGAAACATAAACTTCCACTGCAGTTTTCTTTTCTTACGTTTGCTTAGGGCAACGTCATTTCTTGAGAACTGATGTTTGAAGTAATCTGCCTCCTTTGAGATTAGTGATATATCCAAGATTATCTGTATCTCACAACCTTTCCATAATTCTAAGTAAACTGCATGCTGGAAAGAAGACTTCATTTTTTCTGCATAAATAAATTTTAATTTCTTTGCTTAGAGTTGAAAAAACATGACTGTAGTCCATCTTGTCTCTTGCATTTTGGCTATTAAGATAATGTTATCTACCAAACAGAAAATTACTAGTTGCAAGTAAATTAAAGTTGCTAGTTACAATAAATTAAAAATACATTGGTTTTTTGCTAATGAAGAGACTAAAAAAAACACTTGAAGAAAAGAGGATCAAGATCAATAAAATTGACATATGCATTTATAGTAGGCGACATAATCTTGTCCTTAATTCTGCTTTCTCCAAATGTATCCAGAGTACACCTTTTCCACAAATTAACCTGTTGACAGAGTTGTAAGTGGTGGAATTCTGCACTCTAACAACTAACTAGTCTTTTCTGTCATAGTAAAAGGAAATAGGGAAAGATGTTCTGAACACAGGTAAAGGGAGAAGGGCAGGGTCTGAAAACTTTTGGGGAAAATGTAAAACTTTCAAACTGAGCCAGCTGTCTTTCACTCATCCTTACATCCTGTGGAGAGAGACTGATCAACTGAGTTAAAACATGCTGGCAACAGGCATTCTCCAAATGTTGTTTTAACAGCTGAAGGAGTCCACTGAAGGAAATAACATTTGTTATTTGGAGTGTATTTTCACGCATTAATCTTCATTCTCTGCAGTTCAGCTGGGGTCTCCTCAAAGTGTGCATCTTCTGGTAACGATTGTTGTGGAGTGAATGGTGGCCATCTGTAATGCTTCTCATCTGCATTGTCCCACTGCTGTCTGGATACTGAACTTTATTTACATTCAGCAATCACTGTCTGTTACAGAATGTGCTCAAGTATGAAATCCTCTATGACAGTGTTTAAATATCACTTGGTCTCATAAAAGTTAAATTACCAGACACTGTTGGTCATAGAAGGTTTAATAATGCAGATGTTTAGCTTAGCTGTGACTTCAGAAATCACTTAACAAAATCTGAAAGGAAATATATAGTTTGTCAGTTGCTTGTGGAAATCATCTACATTTTTTTTCAGACATTAGGCAAATGAGGGAGGAGATCTGTGCCTGAATAGGTATGCTGCTTACAGAGTGCAAGGCCTTTCCGAAGGGTCACTGAAGATTGGCTGAGCTGCATGATTGTGGATTGCCTTATGCTACACAGATGCTAGATACAAGCAGCTTTTTACTCCTACTGCCTGGTGATCATCTGCTGACACTGAAGAAATCCTGACAGCTTTCTATAGTTTTACAGATCCACTTCTGAAAAGCTACCTTTCTCATGCTGAGGGATGATTCCCTTTTCAGAGGGAATTGCAAGTAAGGCAACAAAAGCAGCAACAGCAATGAGAAGCCGAAAACATACTTGTGGAGTTTTACTTTGTTGAGGGAATTTAAGGCAGATTTGGGGAAACAGAAAGCTCCCCTACACCTGTAGGCTAGTTTGTTACACTGCAAACTCTTCTTGTTAGCATCACAGTATACGTAGAAATCAAATTCAGGTTTTATTGCAATACTGTGCAAACAAAATAAGGAGATATGCCTTCTTCAGTGAGATTAAAACATTCTCAGTGATGGATAAATAAATAACTGAGCATAGCAGGTATTACAGAAAATGAGTAACAGAAGATGAAAATTAAAATGAGAGGAATGTTAAGCTTATGCAAGGTTTGCAAGGTTGATGTTCTGTTGTTACACTGAAAAGACTACAGATATATTGCTTGTTGACGTGAATTTCTAGTAGTACAAAGGAATAGAGTGGAGTTTGCAGAGAAGCCTGTGTTTTACTCTGCCTTTTCCCAATGTTGATAGGTTAACTTGACAGCATGATATAATAGTAAGAGTTTGCTTACTATGTGAGTAAACCTTTAAAAAAATACGATTTGAAGTGATCAGGAGGGCATTACGCCCAGATGCAATCTGCCCAAGGTTAAGCAATTCGGTGTAAGAGGCTGTGGCTTTGACAGGATCTAGTAGCTGTTCCTACAGATTAAAGTATTTATTATTCATATTTTATATAAAACCTAAATTATTCTAGGCCATGTAGTAGTCGGAACAGGAAAGACATCTTTTATTAATGTTTAAAGAGCAAGGTGTGGGTTCATCTCGGTTAACTTGAGTTAACATCTCACCTCTGAGGTTACATGTCTCGTGTAAACTCATTGCTTTAGGCTTTGTCTGTAGTCAGTGAAGAAGTATGGGGACCTTCAAAGCACTGTTCACCCACCTGTCTCCAGACAGCTGCTTTAAGGTGCCTTTTTCTTTTGCTGACATTAGAGGAAGCCTTGATCACCAGCTGACAGTAGACACCTAACTTTTGACATTTAAATTGAGGTGGGTGAATTCTTGTCCATAACAACTGACTTAAAAAAAAGCCAGAGACTTCATTCCTCTGTGTAGCAGTTGAACGAGCTCCCCTTGTGATTTTGAGCTAGTCATATCAGCAGATATTTTCAAAAGTAGTAGATCTTGTATAATGGCTGGCTTTTGTCCATCTTCCATTACCTCCTCCAGGAATTACTACTTTCCAGCCTTTGCAGAGAGATTTGAAATTCATTAATAAGAAACAAAATAAAATAGTGCAATAGAATTGTTTATTCAGCTTCGAGTGGAACTAAAGTGTTTCTTGAAAAAAAGCCCAAGTAAAATTATTTACAGTACAAATGCACAGCAGTTCCTTGAGACTAATATTTTATGGTGGGTTGGGGACTTTTACTGCTGTGTAATTTCCAATAAGTCATTTTCTTAGTCTTGTGCCCTACCTTTCTGGCATACCAATGAATATCAGGATAGCTTATGAGGCTTTCGGGTTACAGTTAACACTGAAACCAGTATTTTTTTTCAGATATGTTAGTGTACTGATATTATTAGACCCATGTCTGCTAGCCTCTGGATATTTCCCTTCCCAGGACCATCATCGAACTTAACTCTAGATATGACTAGGCTATGAAAAATATAGTATCAGTGGGAAAAGATAGAAAAACCATGAAAATCTGACAGCCACATAGTATCAGTACTGAATCTTGTGAAGAATAGAGACACCAACACCCATTTCAGCCTCATTCATTATGACAACTGTTTTCCTCCATGCTTTCTTATTCAAGTTTTCCACTACTAGGCTATGGCAATTAAAGTTAAATTGCTGTGTGAAATTCTCACTGTCAGGGAGTCTGGATGTCTGGTTCATCCTCCCCGGATGTCCTTTTATCAGTGGTAGGGAAACCATCCCAGTTGCCTGTAACTGCAGAAGTAAACACGTATGGTCAAAACAGTGGGCTTCCGGCTGTGTTCATTCCTTCACGCTGGTCAGGTGCAGGGCTGCTTGAAAGGTACCCTGGGCAACTCTGATGACACGATTTGTTACCCTTCAAATTCCCCTTTTCCGCTCCCATGCTTTTTTCCTCTACCACAGGCATGCACCCCCAGATGAACAGCCTGTCCATATTTATTCTTTCCCCACTAGCTCTAATGTTGCTGACTTTACGTCCTTATTCAGTATTTATGATGGAGTTGCCATAGTAATTTCTTCCTTGGTCAGCAGTGCTGTTAAGCTAGTACCCCTGTTTGTGCTGTTCCTCAGGTTGCTGTCTTGTTAGTGTAGCCTCAAGTCAAGGTCAGCCATCTGCATATGCATTAATCCCTTTTTGCTGTTTGTCATGCCTGGTAATTTCTCACGTTGTTATCTTGTTAGTGTAGTTGCAGTTTGGGTCTGACAGTTTGCACACATACCCTCACACCCAGAAGCCAGCCTGGTAAAACTGCTAGTGGAAGCACCTTCTCCTTCGTCTTCTTGGTCTGAATTACCAGAGAGACAGCCCTCAGGGCCAGCGACAGCTAGACCTTGAGAGAAACATCACACTTAACCTTCTCCTTTCTGCCTGCCTTTCCCCTCTTAATAAGGCCACAAAATACATGCGCATGGTCCAGCCTGTTGCTGCATCTTCTGGCATGTTGCTCTGTATTTCTTCCTTGGCAGCTTTACAGTGGTGACCCAGAGTGGGCAAAGCTCATTAACCCTTCTCCCCTGGACCAGACAGCGGCTTGCTTTCCGGTGACTTCTTCCATTCTCTGCCTTGTCTGGCCTCTGAGCCATGTGGCGTAGGTGCCCGGAAGGGGACAGTTCTGTGCAGGCTGTCTTCCTGGAGGCTGTTCATTTCCCATTTACCCACGTTACCTCTGTGGGAACTTGACAGTGAAAACTGATTGAATGGGAATGCCTGCATTAAAAGGATCTGAGACCTATGCCAGATATTTTTACAGGGAGGCTGCTCTTCCACCAGCTAGAAGATAAAAAGGAAGAGTTCCGAGAGGATGTATGTTCCGCCCACATGTCTTAATTCAGGATGACACTCTGAAGACAACTTGCCAGTATATGAGGTCACCTATAGAAGTTTCCTTGTATTACAAAGGCCAAATAAATACTTAGGTGTCACAATGGGACTGCATCTTTCAGTTTTTCCCAATTGTTTGCTAGGGAACAGCAAGAAGTGAAGTGCCTTGTCTAGTGCCTGAAGTAGTTGTTGCTGCTGTTGCCGCTCACCTGTATGATGTATCTTCCTCCTTGGGCTTACACATGCCACCACAGGGCATTAGAGGTTGGGGTTTTTTTCCTGAAGCAGAAAAAAAGGAAACCTAATCATAGGGGAAATCTCTAGACTAAGTAAAAGGACTATATCTGGTTTCATTATCTATCTGGTTTCAGCTTACATTTCCCTGCCATCAGACCATCATGTCATATTGCAGTCTGAGACAGCACCTGCAAAACAAGCAAGTAAAAATATAATGATGAGGGTTAGAATAAAATTTCTCTTTCCACAAAAAAATGCATCTCCTTCCGCATACAGATGGTTCTTGACATGTCATAAGAAATATTGCTATGCTAAGTAATAAGAAGTACACAGTTTCTCTGGTAAAAAAAACCCAAAATTTGCTCCCTGAACCTCATGATTTGTTTCTTATTGACAGTTTAGTAGGACAGTGAGTAATGCTTAAGATAAAAAAAATAAAAATGATTCTTTGCGTTCAGGCTTGAACAAAATCCAAATCTTGAATGACTGTAGGGTTTTTTTATTTTTGGCATGGTCCACCACTTTTAGAAATGCCAATCTGCGGCAAACTGATCATTCTGCCACAATAACAGTGCTATGCAAACAAGATTTCTGTTTGGGTACAATCTGAAGGGTGAGCAGAGATTGTCCTTCAAGCTGTCCTTGTAGGTAAAACCAGCCCCCATCAAATTCAGCTTAGACCACGGCTTTATCAAAGAGAAAGATTTAACAAATCATTTAGCGAATATATTTAGAAGATACAAAATATGACTTTGGGGTCAGTTCATTGCATGTTCTTTGTTTAAATGTAGCTTGTCTACCCTGACTCAGTTACAATTCTGTTTCTGTAAAATATTTTGCTTTCCGTACAAATTGCTGAAAAGAATTTTCAAAATGTCAGTACGTGATAAGCACTTAGCATTCATAGAATCTTCTGAAAAGCCCATCTGCTATGCAAATTAATATCTAAGAGTAATTTCTGAATGGAGGTTCATAGAGGCATGATTTAGAAAAACAATTAGCATATGTTTACCTTCCAGCAATTTCAATAAAATAGGGATTTTTACTTGAATACTTTATGCAGTGAGGAATGATTTCCCAAGCTGAAGTTGTACTCATTGCAACTAATAATATCAATATATTGTTTGCTTATTAACGGATTTGAATTTTATCTGCCCATTCCTCCACCAAGTTCAAATTTCAGTGATGGAAAGTACATTCATTTGCTTTATTATTCATGAAGCATATCCTGTGTGGTTCTGTTATTCCGCACCCTGTGGGATAAGGTGACTTTTTTTTCTCAGTTGCTTTCAGGAGCACGTGCTCCTGCCGACTCTTGTCTGTCCTGTCCCGTAGTGCACCTGGTGGACATCTGGAACGTAATAGAAGCCTTGCGGGAAAACGCACTGAACAACCTGGACCCCAGCATCGAACTGAACGTGGCTCGGCTGGAAGCTGTGATTTCAACAATCTTCTACCAGCTCAACAAACGGATGCCGACAACCCACCAGATCAACGTGGAGCAATCCATCAGCTTACTGCTCAACTTCTTGCTAGCGGCCTTTGATCCGTAAGTCTGCCTTTCTTCCCTCTTCTCCCAACTGGTGAAAGGATTATACTTACTCCAGAAATATCTTTGGAAAACAATTAAACAAGCTCAATTCTGACCCAAATAATGAGCGTGTGAATAGTGCTAACAAGGGAGAAAACCTAAATTAAAGACCTCTGCTTTCCTTTCTGTCAAGCCAAATTCAGCACAATTGTGTTTTCATCCAGTTACTCAGACTCGTTCCAGTTTATATCAAAGAAGAGTTATCTACAGAAACAAATTTACATCCACTTCTAATTTGCCTTGTTATTTATTGATGCACCAGTGGCTGACACCACTGCAATGCCTCTGCAGCAGTGCCATGGGTTAATAGCTCATTATTTTGAAAGAGCTCATTTTCCGGCAAGTTCTTGCAGCTGTAAGCAATTTTTTTTTTTCTGGCTCATGCCAGTGCAGCATGATTTTGAGACCATGACAGAAATAGGATAAAGACCTGGAGGTGATAAAATTAATGTTGTTTATTACTGCATGGGACCCATATTAAAAAAAGGGCAAGTTTGAGATAGAGCAAGCCAATTACCTCAATGCATATACTGTGTATGTGTATTACAGTTTCAGAATATATGGTTATCAACCTGTACAATGTTTGTAATCCTCAAAACCGAATTATTGGAGAACAGTGGTTAAGTCTGACAGATGCAGATGACCTATTGCCTCTTTATGGTTTATATCTTGAAAATTCACCAGTGAAAACACTGGCCATGACACATTAAAATAAGGATGCTGCGCCTCTCCCCCTCCCTCATTTCCATCCTTTTGCTGAGGGCCCCAGTGCTGGGTGTCATCAAGCACCTTTTGGAGCTAGACCAGCCAGCAGCTCTGTCACCATGGCAACAGGGAGAAAAAGTAGATGTTCCACATGAAGAGGCTGCACTCTACCTCCCCTCCGGCCCCTTAGAGGGGAAGAAAAAGAAGCCAATCCGTTGTGCAACCATAGCCTTCAGGAATATATTTCTCCCCTCAAGGGCAATAAAAGAAGGAACAGGCATTTTAATTTATACCATTGTGGCTATGACAAGAACACTAAAGGACGATGAAAATGGCCAGATGCATGCATTGCTGCATGCCGCGAGCAAACTGCTTCCCAGCTGGTAAACACAGGGAAAGACCCAGGACTGTGGAAGCAAGACCTGCAATAACGTGCTTGTTTTGTACCTCGCTGTAAAGGGGCAAAGATCTCAGCTAGACATTGAGGCTACTTGCAGCAAAATGGAGGAGAGGAATTTTCTCCCCTATAGGGAAACAGAGAGTATGCTTAAAAGGGTAAGGTTTTGCTTTCCCTGAAAATGTCCAACGTGCTGTGGGTCATGACCTGTTTCTGGGCTCCCGTCAGGCCGTCCCAGGGTGAAGAGGCTGGGACCCTCGCTCCCTTTGCCAAGCAGCAGCTCAGCCTGTCGTGCTGCCCCTGAGTGGGGTGCACAGATGCACTTCCCATACAGGGGGAGCAGAGGTGGGACTGTGAGGCAGGATGGAGTCTTTTTCTCACTCTCCCCCCATTTGTAGGAACTGGACAGTTAAACTAAATTGCCTGCAGTCTTCTCTGATGAAAGGAGGGGTTTACTAGGTGCATGAATCATACTGAAATCACGATGGTCACCCCTAAAATAATGTTATCTTTGATCTGGGTTCACTCCTGTATTTCTTAGTCTTGTGTTTCAAGGAAACAGTTGGCCTGCAGAAATGCTATCCAAATTTCTAGGTAGCTACTAAGGAATTATTTTTCATGTTTATTAATGAATGTTAATATGATCACTTTTGATCATATGAATGCAGGCAATGAAAAAAAACAAAACCCAAACCCCTAAAAACCCCAGAACAGCTTTCTAAGATCAAAAACCAGTAGACCAAGGCCAAATAGCTCTGTATTATAAATGAGAAGGCTGTTCTTAAGTAATCATGGATGGTGTTTGTTTTGGTGTTTGTGGCTACACAGATTGATGGCTGCTCTTGCTGTACTGAGGGCAGGTCCAGAAAAGGTGGTGCGGTTTCTCATGTCCCATTTGAAGTGCAAAGAAAGAGAATGGAGAAATGGAGTCAACAACTTAACATGTATGAAAGGACCACAAGGGACAAGTTAATGTGTGATTTAAAATTGAATAAGACTTCCACTGTCTCACTTATTTAGTTCTAGTTAATATATCCTACCCCATGGGTACTGTGCTGGCTGAAGATCCTCCAAGCTTTACAGAGCTTCTTCCTTCATTTATAGCCTGCTGAAAACCTGGCAGGTTTCTCTGCCTTCTGGCAAGGAGTATTTCCCTAGGCCTGCAATAAGATGTCTTCTCAGGAACTAGAACCTGGCTAGCAAAACTTAAGAGGAACCACAGTAGAATGCTGTGGCATGTGTGCCAGCTTGCCCCACTGCCTGTGCTGAACTTTCATTCCAGATTTTTTGTTTTTGCATGGCCTTGAGGATTCATTAGGACTACAGATAATTATATTTCCTTTCTGCTCAACCCTGATGGGAGGAAAAAGTGGGGTAAAATATTGTGTATAAGATTTCACATGATGCTGAGTGTGACGTGTATTCACGGTAAGCCAAAACTAAAGTGCAATCTTATAAAACTGCAAGTCAACAAAATCAAAATTCACCAACAGAAATGCTGCTTCAATTAATTTGCCATTAGTTTGTGAAAAGCATCATCATGGGGTAGAGGGCCCTGACAGACCAAAACCAGTGAGCAGAATGAGGTGGTCACACTTTAAAATGTCTGTACAAAAACATGCCTGATGTGTGTTTTTAACTGCACATTAAAACTGGCCAATGGCTTTTCCTTCAAGATCTAAGGTGATTAACTGGCTTTATGAAATAATAGCATACTTTCATCACTGGCACACAAGGGCTGTATCAAAACACGACAAGTTCAAACCTCTCTGAAAAATCCATCTCAGGCCGGTGTCAAAGCTTAGACAGCTAGGTGGGATGTCAGCCTCATTCAATCAAATCAAATCTCATTCCCAAAAAGACACTTTTAAACAGACTGTAAAATATTCTGTGCTAGATCATCTTCAGCACTGACTCAGTATTGCAATACAGCTATTCCCTGCTGCACAGTTTAACTGACAAGAAAATACCTGAATTTTTGCTGTCCCTTGACATACCTGTATTACAAATGGAGCTGTGAGCTCTGGGCTATGAAACAGACCCAATCTGGCTGGAGGGGCTTGACTTCTACAAAGAAAAGAGGAAATATGTGTGCCCTTGTTTAATCAAATGCACATTTGAGTCGTATGAGTTCAATACATAAAGATGTTCAGTATCTGTTTTGGAAGTGTAACTTCTTGCTCATCCATTTATTCAGTGCTGTAAAGTGTTTATTTCTCTCTTCTCCACCTTCACTAATCTTTGAAAGCCATACAGGCCAGCTAGATTTTACAAAGGAAGTCCAGCAAAACATGCATTTCAGAGATTTGGTCATTATGCATTTTGCTCTTCTAAATGAAAGAATTTTGCTTGATTCCAATAAAATTTCCTCTCTGAAACCTGTTTGTGAAAATAGGAATTTTTAATTACAGCCTCTGACATTTCAGAATTGGCTGCTCTGATTAAGGTGGGCAGTAGGAGGCCCACAAGACCAAAGGAGTTTCATTACTTTTGGAAAAGATAATTTAAAGTGTTAGGGGAACACCACTTCATTTCTAGTTAATGAGAAGAATCCTATTTTCTCGATGTCCATTTCATGGGACACATTTGCTATTTCGAAAGATGTGTTGTAATTTCTTTATAGCTTTCCCCACCATATGGCTGTCTCAGTGTGAGTACTACTGCAGATCCTGACAAAAGTCGGCATCATCCATTTGGTACTGCTCTTCTTGCTGACCTGAAAGGCAAATTCAGCCCTGGAGCTGTACTTAGCCCCTTATGGTGTGTGGATTTTACCAGGCAGTCTGTGGGGCTTCCTTGCTCTGGGGAAGAGTCTGTCTGTCTCAGCAGCCACAAATTTGAGGAAGAAACCCTCTGCTCTGGTGTCTAAAATAATGTATTATTTTTCGCCCTTTTTTCCCCAAGCCATAGGAGATAACCTTAAGCCCTGGACTTCATTCCCTTTCCTAGGTACTCCATCCTGTGTTGTCGCTAAGTGCACATCAGCTTCAAGGTTTGCTTTTAGCATCACCAATAAACAGAATCACAGAATGGTTTGGGTTGGAAGGGACCTTTGAAGATCATCTAGTCCACCCCCCCTGTTATGGGCAGGGACAACTTAGTGCTTCTTACCAAAAGTACAATACGTGATGAATTTCCACCCTAGTGTTGTTGAGAACCCCTGAGTTGTTCAGCATATTTTACTCTGTATATGGCACCATCAACAACAACGTAATACTGCAGACGTAAGAAGTTTATCCTCCTTCATATCATGCTTTTAGTGCTTTTCTGTAGGGATCTGAAGAGTAATCTCAGTAAGAGAGGTGCTATATAAAATCAAAATATTTTCTGTCCTCTCCTGTTCCCACTCTTTGCATTAGCCAGCCTAAAGCTTGAGGGAGCACTGACTTTACAATAGAGATCTTCACGCTGCTGTGAGCCACTGCTTCAGCATTTGCTTTTACCAGGCAAACACTGTGATGCCCCAGTGCTGCCAGTCGAGGGCATCTGTAGTGCTTAGACATGGCTTAGGGCACTTCTGGATCCAAATGATATTGGCAGGTCTTGGGCCCCATTATCCTGTCAGTTCATCAGTCATGTATATTTATATATGCATGTGTGTATATGTACACACACAAATACACAGAGACATATATATTTGGAGGGCAAACTGAATTTGTACTGGCTGTAGTGATGCCTTTATGAATACAAATGACCGATACAAAATACAGTGTCAAAACTAATCAATTCAAATGGAGAGACTGAAAAGATAAATTAAATCTTTTCTTTTTTCCGTTCCATAACTGAGTATGGGAAAAGCTGATAGCTCTGGGGTAGAAAGCTGAAGGCGATTTGATATGTGTCTGCCATTCAAGAATATAATCCTATTAGTAAATGTAACTAAACCTACTGGGAAGAATAATGTAAATCTGAAGCACTTCCACATGGGCTTTAGTTTTTCCTCTGATTCTTCCATAGCTTCTTCATAATGCCATTGCTTCCACTTAGCATTTACTTTTCTTAAGTATAACAGCTCTTTTAAAGGCAGGTGAAAAACTCGTGATGAAACAGTGCAGGAGAATCCCAAAGGTTTAAAGGGTAGCAGCCACAAAAAGACCACAAAGTGACCAATTTTTGTAGCAATGCTAGGTCCTGGTTTACACAAATTAGAATCCAATCAACAAAGGACAGAAATACAGAAGACTGGAAATTCCTATACTGTGATTTTAATCTTATAAAGCCAGTCAAAGAGAACACAATGTAGTGAAAAAGAAAATGCACAAAAGCCAGCATGTAACATCTTTAATGTACTGATATACCATTCATGTCTACTGTGTATGTATATATTACTGTATTAGTCTGGTTTGGGGTTAGCAGGGAGACACAGTCACAGGCTCTGTGTCTTTCCAGGATCAGCTTATCTTTTAATTCTGATCAAACACAATTTTCTTCATTTGAGTTATGAGTGATAATCAACAGAGTGAAACAGAAATATTGATGAAGAGCTAGATTTCTATATATTGCTATTGCAGTTGGGCTATCTTATGTAAGACGTAATTACATATATTTTAACAGGAAATCTCTTATAAACATAATATTCCCTGACAGAGTAAAGACTGAAGGTCATAGAAACCCCACTTTCAAAAAATGATGCAAATTTTTTATTATCTGGTACCATCATTAGCCCTGTCAGTAGAATTTAGAAGGAGGAACGGGTGCCGTTTTGCTCAGCTCACAAATACTGGCTGACTGTCTCTTTTTTTAAATCATGATGACAATGTGTTCCCACTGATGTCATTAAACAGGCATATGGGAAGCTATTAAGTAATGCTAAGGTGTTTGGATGACAGATAAAAGTTGCTCCGGTGCAACTGTGGACTCTTACTGACTTATAGTAAGACTGAGAATTCCAAGAAAAAACACATTTCACCATTTGGACATTGTCCTGATTTTGTCTGGGACAGAGTTAATTTTCTTTTTAGTAGCTGGTGCAGTGCCGTGTGTTAGATTTAGTGTGCGAATAATGCTGATAACACACAATGGTTTTAGTTGTTGCCAGGTAATGTTTATACTGAGTCAAGGACTTTACCGTTCCTTGGGCCCTGCCAGCGGGAGGGCTGGAGGGGCACGGGAAATTGAGAGAGGACACAGCCAGGACAGGTGACCCAAACTGGCCAAAGGGATATTCCATACCATATAACGCCATGCTCAGTATATAAACTGGCGGAGTCGGCCAGGAGCTGCTGATCACTGCTCAGGGACTGTCTGGGCATCGGTCAGCAGGTGGTGAGCAGTTATATTGTGTGTCACTTGGTTTTTTTCCCTTGGGTTGTATTTCTCTCTGTCCCTCTCCTCTTCATTACAATTATTATTGTTGTTGTTATTAGTTTTACTTCAATTCTTAAACTGTTCAATCGCAACCCACAGGATTTACCATTTTCTGGTTCTCCTCCCCATCCCACTTGGGTGTGGATGGGGGGCAGAGTGAGCAAGCAGCGGTGTGGTACTTAGTTGCCAGCTGGGGTTAAACCACGACAGATGCCAAAAAAACAAACATTAAAAAGCAGATGAACTTAGAAGAGCATGTTCATGCTCGTCTTTGGAAAGGGACTGAACATTGCAGCATTTTTGTTCAGCCATTCCTGTCAATGCTGGACTTGGTTTTGCCTAAAGTGGAGGGATTGGTCTTTTAGGAGCTAAGAGTGCCTTGCAGTGTGTGAAGTCATGTATTACTCATGCAGCTCGAAGACACCAAGGTTTATATAATGGCAGGTAATCAATGGGAACCATCATGACTGTAGAAGGAGAATGAGGACAGCAAGAGGAGCAATAAAGTTAAGCCATTGTGTGCTTCAAGGCAGTTGAAGGAAGAGCTGACAACGGCTAAAGGTGAACACAGCGTCCTGAAAGTGCAGTATATGGTCTGACCCTTTCAGGAAGAAAAAAAAAAAGTCTTTTGTTTTTACCTGAAAGTGACTGGATTTACAGAAAAAACTATGTCTTTTTGCCCCAAGGCATACTCCTGTGTGCATTTGGGGTTTAATACATTATGCATTTCAAGTTGACAATAGAGCGCCAGACATGGCCTCTACTTGAACAAACCAGGGACAGAACTCTTCCACATCTCACAACAAATGTCCTGCGCTTGCTGTGGATGCCAGTGTATTCCCCATTTTTCAGCAGAGTCATTCTTAAAGGTTCATAGGGTTCTGGTGAATCATTTAAAAGGCAATTGTCACGACTTGCTAACAGGTATAATATGCAGCTTATGCAATCATGTGAGCCCTTTCTGCTTTTACACATGCATTCCCTGCATTGATTTTTGCACTTACTCGCGGTCTTCTGGGGACAGAAGATGCACAGTGCACTTAGGGTATAGGGAGATCACGAGTGTGATAGGTGTTTTCCAGTGCTACTGTAGCACAAATAGCAGTAATAATCATTGCCTTAGTCTATAATGAGATAAACAGTTTAATACTGAGCTTCATATACACAATAAATCTGTTCTGAGATCTTTACAGACCAATGTACTGATGTGTGTTCCAGCAAAACAAACTTTGATTTTAAAGTTTGTTATTTCTTTGTATGTCAATTCTCATATACTGTGCATGTCATGTCCATGATATACATTTTAAATGGAAAGAGGTCCATATTATAAAATGGATATAAAATGTCTACTTTCTACTTTTGAACAGGGAAGGACATGGTAAAATTTCCGTTTTTGCTGTAAAAATGGCCTTGGCAACCCTTTGTGGAGGAAAGATCATGGACAAATTAAGATGTAAGTCTTTTGGGTGTTAATTTACCTGTTAATCATTGTTGTACTTGGAAGGATAACAGTGCACATAGAAGAAGAGGGAATTAGGATAAGTTATAGTTTCATGGCTGGGTTTGGGAATTGCACTATATATCTCTCCAAGTAAGTCCCGCTAAACATTTGGCTGAACCTCACACTGGACTTTGTTATTTTTGAAGCCAGATTGCATATATTGAAGTTCTGATTGGTGGGTTATTCTTTTTTTCCTTTGGGATGATTGAATTCAGAGTACAGCTAAGTGTCTCAAATGTTCAACATCATGAAACATCATTTAGCAATTTCTTCAAACTTCATTTTAGTGACATCTCTCTCTTCACATGTAGAAGTACAATATATTTATGCACTATTTTTATTTCTTCCCATAGGGTATATACTAATGCATTCTACTTTGAAGAATAGATTCTCATTTCACAGGATTTATTCCCAGTTCCCCAATAGCCAAGGCATAGTTTACTTGTAGCTGCAAAGAAAGGCATTCTCTTTAGTGCTATGATGTCGGTAGTTCAGGTTAAAAACACTATTTTCCAGACTTTTCGACCAAAAGATTAATGTCAACCTTCGGTTTCCTCTGAGCCTTCTACCACAGCCAAAGAAAACTGAGTTTAAAAATTGTTGTTGATTAGAGCAGACAAGTAGAAATCCCAGGTGCTAATTTAGTCTTCTGGATTTGGTGCCATTTTTAATATATTATTTCTATGTAGAAACTCAAATGCAAACTGAATTTAAATTATAAATTATATATGAACACCGTTATAAATTGAACACTGTTTGTTCCCTAGGATGCTTTAAGAATATCAGCAGGATCCATCCAGTGGAAGGTTGGAGTACGATGCTGATTTTTTGGGTCAGCAGTCCCAGGGTCCTGTTGTCAGAATTTCCCTTCCAGGTTCCTGGAAATGAAGCAGCTGACGTGACAGCCTGAAAAATGAGAGATTTTCCTTGGTCTATTATCCATCGCTAAGCTTAGGATAATTTTAAACAAGGGAGAAAGTAAAGGCATAGAAACATGCAGCTCTGCAATAATAAGACTACAATATTTTTATACATGAACAAAAAAGAGAAAAAAGAAGAGTGAAAAGTTATGCATTTGAAAGACCTTCAGTGCTTTGTGTGTCCAAAACAATAATAACTGACTTAATGAACTCATTGTCAAGATACAGATCTGACATGGTAAGCTGGCAGCAGGGAAAAAGCTGATGTTGCACATCTTGTCAAATCAGATCCTTCTTATCTGATTAAATTACTGCCTCATGCCATCCATCAGACTTCACTTTAAAAAATGGCCACACACAATGAAAAAAAAGCTGGAATATTTTAGTAATAAATTCGGCTACTTTTAAATATGTAAATGATTCACTTTGTTTTCTGTTGAGAAAGATTATAATTAAGGATGCAGTAACAGTGGAGGTTTCCGTGAGAAGAACATGTTGTTTAGCACTTCAAGTTCAAGTCAGACGATGCTGAATTCAGACCATATCTGTAGCTCTTTACTGAAGCTTTTCTTGTCTTTTCCCCCCTCAGATATTTTCTCAATGATTTCTGACTCCAGTGGAGTGATGGTTTATGGCAGATATGACATGTTTCTGCGGGAGGTTCTCAAGCTGCCCACAGCCGTTTTCGAAGGGCCTTCATTTGGTTATACTGAGCAATCAGCAAAATCCTGTTTCTCACAACAGGTAAATGAAGAGTGAGCATCCTAGATACAGGATCTCAATAACCCCTCTGAACAGGCTAAGACTTCATTCCTTTCTTAATATATGTGCGTATTTGCCCAGGAAGCACATGGCTGTGTGGAGGAGGGGTCCACTTTGCTAATTTCTGGCATGTAGGTTAGGTGCATTCAATAGGAAGCTAGTCTTTATAGGTTCTCCGTAAAACCATGGAGGAGTAAGAGAGTCAAAAAGTAATAGAGAGCAGGATCTTAATTTACATGTTCCTAAATTAGGGAACCTGAGGAGACTAGCTTCGTAATTTAAGCACCTAAGTTAGATACTTACATTTAGGTGATATTAATACCCCAAGACATGCAATTCTTCACTCCAGTTAGTTCTTGTTGCTATAAGCATATATGAGACTTTAACTTCTCCATGCAAAGCTCAACTCCTACCAAAAAATCAAGCTACATGTTTTCCAAGTGATGGTGTAAACAAGAAGTTTACGAGTGAGAAGAAAATTGCTTTAAACCTTTTTTGAAAATGGGAGTCAGTAGGTATTAGGAGATTCCTAGTCTCTTACGGATAACGTCAATGAGATAGGGTCAGGAAAGCAATGAATTTATCATAAAGAAAATATGAGATTTTTCCACAACTCACCAGACTCTAGGTGCACTGAGTACAGTACATTGGCTGCCGCTATCACCTAGCACTTCAAAAGATCCCATAACTGGGGCTGGTGGTCGACTCCTCCAATGGAGAAAGAGAATTCTTCTGGCTCTTGCCCCACATCACACTGTATAATTCCGTAAATATAAAGTAGGGGAAGATGCAGAAACCAGGAAAATGTTGCAAATAAAGTGGTATTTTCCTGCTGTTTGTCTTTCCATACGCTAACTGAATACCATTGAACAAATAAATTGAATGGAGCAGGAGTAGTGTCATTTTCGTGTAAAACAGAGTCTCATTTTTTGTTTTCCCTTAGTTTCATCACTGATCAATAGGGACTCCAGTCAACTGAAAGGCATTGTTGAAATTAGTCTATTGAATCATCTCCCAAATCATTTTACATGACAATGTTTGCATGTGTCAACTAGTCTTGCTTCACAGAGGAAGGCTTAAGACAGCACTTCATCTTATAAGAATTTACAGTGAAGTGACTTTTGGTAGTTTGGTGTTGAAGTAATAAACTGAGTGCTCTTGCATGGCAACAGGGCATTCAAGCTTTGCATCTTGGACATGCTGTTATTAAAGATGAAAAAAGCAATTTCCTTTCATGAAAAAATGTCATTCAGGCCTCATTTTCTATTTGAGAAGGCATCAGAAATGGCGCTTTCATTGACATTGCATCCAAATGAGTGGACCAGATGTACTAAGGTACTTGAAGAAGCAGTGTCTCCAAACAGGCATGAGATGGTTTTGTTCACAATCTCCACTTACAGCTAATGAGGGTTAGCTCTCTGAGTGACGCAGGTACAGAGCAGATTTACAAAGCTGCTGTTTTGCATCCATAGGCAGCCAAGTGCTCTTGTAATCTGGTCTAATATTTCACTTAAATTTACTTTATGTAATTCTCATTATGTCCTCACTAGGGATGAACTGGAGTTTTGAAATAAGGCTCAAAACAACATATCCCTATGATATTATGATAAATAATGTTTACAGTCTTAGTTACACTATAGGTTGTTCTTTCACTCTCTTAGGCTGCACTTAGTGTTACCAAAAGTCGATACCTTGGGATGTTGGGCACACTCTGTTGTTCTCAGTATGGATCACTTTTACTTACCAGAAGCCTTTCAGCCCCCTGATATATAGATTTCTCAATTTCAGAGAAAGAAAAAATTCTGGGAATGATCTTCTGCTCACGGTGTCAAATCCATTTCGACTTGCATCTGAAAGGATTTTTCCTATTGTAGAAATGTTTTATTGTTCCCCGTTGTACTGGTTTACTTGATCAAACCATGTATTTTCCTCTGTCTGTGAACCACCGCTAGATTGAATGACTGTTCAAAATAGAAACAACAGTATTTCCTCAGCAGCAAAATTATGGAACAGAAATGCCAGAACAAGTGACTTAATATTGCAGAATACAAATCTGTGGCTCAAAAAGGAGTTTTATTGCCACCGCTTTCCCCCATAGGTAGGATTATTGTTAAGTTATACTATTGCTATTATTACAAAAAACACTTTTCAGTTCTCTTTCTTTTATCCCAAACTAAAAAGATAGGCACTAACTTCATTTTCTTAGCACTTAGCTAAGTGTTATTCCACAAACCTAGACTCCATCTGCATGTAGTATATATTTAGAAAACAGTTTTCGGTTTCAACTTTCCCAGCAGCTGGAAAAAAGAAAAAGAAAAAAAAAAAAGTGAGAGGAAAATACGCCTTTTAAAATGTATGTAAGTTGCTCTGTTGGTGTCCTTTTAAGGGACACTGCTCTCTCTAATCCATAAAATCAGTGGCCTCCAGAGGAGTTTGGCCATAAAGCTGTCAGTGAAGCTGAGTTGCTTTATTTGGTGCAAATCAGGTTTTAAATTATACCTGCATTCAAAAGCCTACTGCATTGTGGAAGAGCTGTTCTTGTCTCCCCATCTATTTGCTTGTTTAGACCAGTTGTGTGTTTGCTGCCAACTTATCTGCCTTCAAGAGCAGAGAGAAGACTTAAGGCTACTCAGCTCTGCAGTATGGGGCACTGGAAGACCCTTCTTTTCCTAGACTTCATTCTCCCTTTTTTCCTCCTGTTCTCAGTTCTGCTGCAGACAGCACAGACATCTGCCGGTGGCATTGGTCAGCAAAGCCATGCCAAACATACACAGCAGATCTCCAAAAGAAAGGTCCTTTTCTGTGAGCTGGTGCTTATAGCATAGGATGCCTATTTGGGAGGTGGTTATCCATTCTCCGTGGGTGGGAAGATCATTCGTGCAACAAGCAGGTGGCAGCTGTTTGATTGGACTTTCATACTGCAGGTATTGTGGGAAAAGATAGTATTTTAATGAGATTTAGAGCTCATATTCTGGCTATTTCTGTTCATTAAAGAATCAAGACCATTTTCACAACTAGTCTGAAGTATATTCTCTTCTCCTAGGGACAAATATCTTTATATATTTCCCAATATCTTGCAATATTTCAGCCCTGAGACTGTTACAGAGTGAGGTGTTTTCCATTGATCACTCAGTATATAAGAGAAACAATGATTTTCTTTACATCTGGTGGCAATTGTATAGAAATGCAGCACAGACACTCCATCTGGAAATCTCAGCTCTTAAAAGCATTCCACAACACGCAGAGATGATACATGTCACTGCATAGCTGCTGTTTTGCTTCCTCATGGGGTAACCACAGTTATTTAGCAAGTTAAAGCAGTAGCTTATGCAATCAGATATGAAAATTTAGCAATCCCTTTGGATATGGGGATGCTACTTAAATATGTAAGTCTGTAAATTATATCGGCACACGTTCTCAACAGGGCTCAATATTTTTGCATCTTAATTTTAGTCTAAAGGAAGGTTCAGTTGCTGATTTCTTAAGGACTCTCTGTCCTTGACCACCCAGTAGGTACTTCAGTGAACACTTACGTAGCTGGTATACTATGCAGGAAAGAGCAGGTATTTATGGTGGAGATATGTCAGACTGAAATATCACCTGCAGGTCTGAAGAAACAAGTGAACTAAGATTTGTGATGACTTTTTCCAGACGCCTAAGAAACAGAAGGCCCTAAGCTGTGTTTTTAAAATCAACAAGGATATTTTAGAATTTAAATCCCTTTGAAAATAAAGGGACACAAATCTTTAAGTGCTTGCAGGTGTTGAGGGTTTAGGAACAGTTGCAGACCCTGAGTGTATGCAAACACAACACCCCACAATCAGAGCTCACCCATAACTAGTTGCCATCACTCAACAGACAGGCATAGGTCCTTAAATCACAGTAACACAATTGCCTGTGATGGTCTGTCCTTACCCTCTATTTATTTTGAAAGTATACTCCCTTGTCATTATTTTCTTTCATTTTCTTTGTTGGAGTACTGTCAGTCGTTCTCTGCAGTGACTTCTCGTGTGGAAATTGATAATACAGAGTGATACCCGACATGCACTTTGCTCATTATGCAGTACTCAAAACACATGAAAACATGAAGAGCTGAATACCAACCTTATTCACAGATCATCTTCAGGCAATGACTTTAGAAGAGAGTTTTGAAGTGAGTGGGAGCTAGGTGTCTCCAACCCAGCCTTGTGAGAAGGACTGCTAGTCATCCGTAGTATACATTGTCACTGTCAAAAATAGTCCAGAAAAGCTTTGCTAGTATCACTTCTTTTTAGCAAACCCAGGCTACAAGCAAACAGTGTCTGAAACTTACTCCCAGTGTTTCTGTAAGGACAAGATAAAATCATTTTGATGTGTCTAATTACTGATTCTTTGTGCTTGTTTGTTTGCTTGTTTGAGCAGAAAAAAGTCACATTAAACACTTTCTTGGATACTCTCATGTCTGATCCCCCGCCACAGTGTCTAGTGTGGTTACCACTTCTGCATCGACTGGCAAACGTTGAAAATGGTAAGTAAGAGCTTCGGCCAAAATCCAGTTACAAAAGTAAACTTTTGTGTGATAATTTTCTCCCTCTGTAGATGGTTTTGTAGGAGTTACTGTACTGGGTTCATTGACTCCCTGTGCTATTTTTACAGTCCTGGGTAAAACCTTTAAAGAATCATGTTGGTCATTTGGCCAGGAACGTGGCTTAATTTTTGCTAGGTTCAGGAAATGTCCACTCCTCCTGTGCTCTGGATAAGCAGAGAGCGATAGGACTTGATCCATTCACACACATTTGGTAAACTATTGATGCCACAACTTTTATTAGCTATGACATACGGCAGCAGAGAAGAAACAGCTTGGCATTTTCCGTTCATGCAATATTCTTGGCAGAAGATGTCCAGTGCAGTGCAAAATACCAGCCAAAAGGTCCATATGAAGGATCTCTTCCTAAGCCTACGCTGCCAGAGGGTATACACTGAAAAGAAAGTTCCGGATTTGTCCTTATCATTTGTTTGTGTGGAAGATCAGGATTGAACTGTGAGATGCCTCTTTCTCTTCAAGGGTAGTCTATCCCCCAAATGAGTAGATCACAGATTTTAAGACAGGAAGGGACCATGAAGATCAACTCAATTTGATTATTGTACAGTGGATGTTGCTTGTCCCTGGACAGCAATATCTTTGTCAGCCTTCCAGCTTCCAGCCTGCAGAAGAGATCACAGACTCACAGACGTGGTCCTCCAGCCAAACCCTTCATACACTGTTTTTGTAGAAGGTGCTGCCACACTGAAGGTGCAGGAGCAGAGCTAGAAAATTTGTGCATCTCATCTCACTGTGTGTACCAACAAATTGCCTCTGACAAACTCTGTACAGTTCCTCATGTAGTTCTGGAGGAGTTCACCGGCTCCAATGCAGCCAGTTTCTGCTGTCCAGAACAAACAGCACTGACAATAGAAAAAAACATGAGACAAGAAATGCCTTTTTACTGTCTGCTTGTTCCTAATGTGGCATGTCTTGCTTATGATCAGCAGGAAGCAATGATGCTGAGGGTCATTATTCCAACACTTTAAATCTAGAAAAAGGAAGATTTAAAAATGGAGAAAGTTTATACCAAAAAAATTAATTATTAATTTAGCCAGATAAATAGACTTTTTGTAAACAATTTTCCAACCCAGTAGTACGCTTCAGAGGTTATTGTGTAGGGGGCTTGTTGAATATTCCTAATTTGTTGCTCCCTTGAAAGTTTACCTCTAGCGTAACTGAAGCTTTGGGATGCTGCAGGGAAAAAGAAGGGGGCGGGGCAGGTGGAAGAAAAGATCATATGCATTTATTTTGTTAGGCAATAAAAGTATTTATACCATATTTCCTACAAGAAAATGGGGGGGGGGTGGTGGTGTGTGGAAGGAGAGGTGTGCAGACATTTTTTGGTGATAAAAGGAGAAAGAGGAAGTGGTACATATTCTTGTACTAAATAAATCCCTTTTCCACTGAAAGGCACCAAGGTGGGTAGGGTGGTGTTCCCAAGTCCTTTTTGGCTACAGAGCCACCTATCTTCCCCACCTTCCTCAAGCTCTTGTCATCCATCCCTGTCCCTCACCAGTTTCTCACTGTTTCCCAGCCTGGAGCGCTAGCCCTTCCTCCTGCAAAATTCTGGCAAGGAACTAAAACCCTGATACACTCAGCACTGATCCAAATCTTCCCAGACTGAACCTTATGACAGAAAAGCAGAAGGTGCCTGGGAACAGGGAGATGTTCAGTACTCCGTGGTAAATCGGGTACGTGCTGTAGTGAGGAGAGAGGAACAGAAATAGCAGTATTGCTGGAAAGGGGCTTCAGAATGTCTTGATTGGTGCCTTAGCGTGCTCAGTGATTTGCATCCTCGTTACTATCTGCTTCTGAGTGGAACAGAAAACAGGACCACGTGGGTCCCTTCGATGGCCAGCTTTCCAAATCTGGGCATCCAAAGCTAAGTGTTCAACTCCATTTATAGGTATCTAAATGATGCCAGTGGTACAGATGAGACAGCAGTAATTAAGAGACAATGACATGCCTAAGTACACTTTTGTGCTTCCAGTAATGAGACAGCTGAATGTGACATTTCCTCCAAGACACATCACTTTAGCTCCTCACAGCACAGCAAAACATTCAGCTTCCCCCAGTAACCAGTAACGCAGCTGAAGGGTGCAGTGGATTTTTCCCATGTATGAATTTACTCTTATCATGTATTGTGTTAGACACTGAGCACGTTTTTTGCTGCTGCAAGGAGGAGGTGCAGGCATCAGCTCAGAGGTGGTGAAGGGTTTGGTGCCCAAGTTGGAGGCGTTGCCCATGGCTTAGCATGGGTTGCTGCATGGCTACTTG
This sequence comes from Falco cherrug, assembly GCF_023634085.1. Classification (NCBI taxonomy): domain Eukaryota; kingdom Metazoa; phylum Chordata; class Aves; order Falconiformes; family Falconidae; genus Falco; species Falco cherrug. The sequence continues at coordinate 52,095,511 of NC_073699.1, read as the reverse complement.
AGTTGTCACAGGTCAAAGCTGCAGATGGCTAGAAACAAAGAAGGGACTTGCCCTTCAGTTCAGGGCTTTGTCCATGTTCTTTTGCTGGGGGTTTCTTTGCTTTGGTTTATGGCTCAGTGTGTCTTTCTCCTGCAGTCTTCCACCCCGTCGAGTGTTCCTACTGCCACAGCGAGAGCATGATGGGGTTTCGCTACCGCTGCCAGCAGTGTCACAATTACCAGCTCTGTCAGGACTGCTTCTGGAGGGGCCATGCCAGCGGTTCCCACAGCAACCAGCACCAAATGAAAGAGTACACGTCATGGGTAAGGGAAAGCTCACGCCTCGCCTCGCTGCAGACTGCTTTGCCCTCCAGCTGGTGGAGAAGCCCCCGGCCACAGCTCGGGGCAGCCATCTGGCACAGGGAGGCTGGGAGCTGTGCCGCTGGTTCGGATTGGCAACCCTGTCAGGGAGGCTCTGGTCTTGGGAGCCATCGGGAGAGCACAGAGGTGGGAATGGTCTTTTCTGGGTGAGGATCTGGGGTGCCTGTGACGGTGCGTGCTGCAGCGAGGGCAGCGCAGGAGGGGCTGGCAGCAGAGCACCAGGCTCACGGCAGCTTCTCCTGTTCCCACAGGACTTACGGTAAAATCATCATTGGCTTGTTCTGTTTGGCTATGTGTAAATGAAATGACGAATACTTGAGGCTCATTCATCAATATTTTCAGTTGAGTGGCTGCAGCATATGCGTAGCATTTGGGATGGTCCTGGCACTGTAGATATAAGCATGGTCACAGGCTTAGATCCACAGTAGTGTTTACGAT